>NC_133137.1:94030611-94336982 GCF_048418815.1 Hemitrygon akajei | reverse complement strand
AATCCATTTCTAAACCTTGATCCGTCTACTTCATATATTCATTAAGTTTTAGTGTATGCATGTATTCCAACCTTACTATATCCATATCAATGCTCCTTCGATGCCGTGTCTGATGGTAAACACAGGTGTTTAGCATCTGAAAGAAATACAGCGACCTATTATTCAATGCTCTAATGCATTTCTTTGGTAATTAAAAATAAAACGTATGCATTTTTTTTAGAAACTCCCCAGACTAAGTTACAGCCAATAAAATAGAACATATAGCCTCTTATGGCAATGTAGGAAATGCAACAGCTAACTTGCATGCAGCATTATCTCTCAAACAAAAATTTGATAAGTACCAATCTTTTTTATGGAAATATTGATTTGAGACACATAATATTGGCTAGAATGTGGGGATACTGCTGAAATATTGCTATTGTTTATATTCCCCTGACAGAGTTGATGAAGGTTTCATTTAATCACTTGCCTGAAAAGGCAGCACCTTTGATGCTTCAGATTTCGGGTTTTCATCCAGATTGCTGTGCTCTAATTTATTGGAATGGGGTAAGAAGTTTTAAGAACTTAGAAATAAGGCAGGTGTGTTACCATTGGCTTCTCAAAAACATCATTTGAAACTCTTTGTGAAATATTTAGGTATTCCTTGATATGTTAAATGCACTATACAATCAATAGTTACTTTATTAAGTACACCTGCTTGTTAATGCAAATATCTAATCAGCCAATCATGTGGCAGGAACAACAATGCAGAAGAACATGCAGACATGCTCAAGAGGTTCAGTTGTTGTTCAGACCAATCATCAGAACGGGGAAGAAGTGTGATCTAAGTGACTTTGACTGTGGAATGATTGTTGGTGCCAGACGGAGTGGTTTGAGTATCTCAGAAACTGCTGATCTCCCGTGATTTTCGAGAGTTTACAGAGCATCTCTGAACGCACAACACATCGAACCTTGAAGTGGATGGGCTACCGTAGCAGAAAACCACAAACATACACTCAATGGCCACTTTATTAGGTACAAGAGGTTCATAATAAAGTGGCTGTTGGGTGTATAACTAGTAGTGTACCCCAGTGACTCCATGAACTGAAATTTACCCTTGGAGTACCTGAAGATTGCTTTATGACCATTCCCTATAATTTTGCTCTTAAGCAATATATCAACATTATCCCTTTACCAGATTGGCAAAAGATAATAATATCCAAACACTTTTAATTCAACATCATACTTCTGGATTTTCATAAAATTATTACAATTTAAGAGTGTACTTCACACTTTATACAATATATAAATTTTCATGTTTAATCTTCGGTAACTGGCTTTCAGGAAATGTTAAACTAAACAGCTGCTCCCATTATTACTTTCACTGAAGTGCAATTCAATCCCTTTTTACGCGTGCACTTCCTGCCAAGTAGAAAGCTTTGAGAAATTTCTAAGGAATCCTATTTAAATAGCTATAATAATTAACTTTCTTACTAAACCCAATCTCAATGATCGTTTCTAACGGAATGAAGATTTTTCACTGAAGAATTTAAAACAATCCATTATAATCATCACTCAGATCATTTTTTTTCAAAAATATAAAGACATGCCTTAAAAGATTTGATTTATTATAATCTCACAAATAATTCATTTCCACTGCAGCAATCTGAATGAGATCATATGAGTCGGGATAACTTGCTCAAAGCAACCTATGGTGCATTTAGTGGGGTGGCATGGTAGCATAGAGGTTAGTGCAACACATTACAGCACCAGTGACCTGGGTTCAATTCCCACCACTGTCTGTGAGTAATTTGTGCGTTCTCCCTGTTACTGTGAGGGTTCCTCCGAGTTCTCTTGTTTCCTCCTGCAACTGAAAGATGTACAATTTAGTGAGTTAATTGGACACATGAGTGTAATTGGGTAATGTGGGGTCATTGGTCAGGAAAGGCCTGTTACTGTGCTATATCTCAAAATAAATACATAAATGTGTGCATGTGAATGCACATGCATCATTTGGAACAACCTTTATAAACATCACATCAGTTTTGGTAAGAAAACTGCATTATAGTGTTTTCTTGCAGCATATCAAACTAAGAAACATGTTAGTGGAATCTAAATTCCAGCTAAGCAAGTGTCAACAACCGAAGAAAAAAGTTATGACAATGAAATGAGGTAGTATTAGGCTAAAATTTTACATGGAATCAGTAATCAATTAATGGCTGGGGTTACCAATCTGAGGGAAATTGATTCAAGATCACCCATTGTAACTAAGATGGTTTAAGTAATTTTCATAAAAGTGGTTTTGATTGAATGGAAGTTCAAGCAAATAACTGCTCATCATCAAACACTGTTAAGCAAAGTTCAGCAGCAAAATTGCTGAATAAATCTTGGAATATATATTAAGCCACATAAGGGATATAGTTTATCTGTTACATAATACCCCAATGTAATATTTTCAGGTACCCTGTGCTCTTGTAAACTAGTGTTGTTAAGTTAATAAAACAACTATTGGTATTGCAATTGTTATCAGCTGCACCTGCAGTTCTGCCACATAAAATCACTAACATTACTGTACAATTATGCCCCAATGTGTAAAGGCTGACACAGCGAATGGGAAACATG
The DNA here is from genome assembly GCF_048418815.1 of Hemitrygon akajei. Classification (NCBI taxonomy): domain Eukaryota; kingdom Metazoa; phylum Chordata; class Chondrichthyes; order Myliobatiformes; family Dasyatidae; genus Hemitrygon; species Hemitrygon akajei. Next base: position 94,334,381 of record NC_133137.1, on the reverse strand, counting down.
CACTAAGGCACTCAACAGATTATCACTTCCTCTTATGTACTAACCATGAACTGGAAGTGGTTTTATCTTTCAGCAGAGATCTATCAATGGATGCTAATTGAGATAGATTACAGGTTGAACCAAAATTAATTTTGCTTGTCAACACTTGATTGTTATTCCCAAGCTTGTCAATGATTTAATTCACAGTTGTCCACTGTCAAGTAAGATGCTGAACCTTGGGCCATGCAGTAAACAACATTTATCGTTTACAAATAGCAATTCATTAAATGTAATCGGCTGAGTCACAAGTAGTCAAAAGTTACTAAAAATTATTATCCAAGGTTACATAGGGAACTCAGTGGACTACTGTAAACCAACACCAACAGGCTTGAGTTTACAAATTACTTTAGTACTAATTTCTCAGCTATTTGACAAGTATTTGACAATCTTTTTATTCGAGATTGCCTGTGATAAACAATGCTCAGAGCTTTTACAGCCCATCTTCAAGTGGTGTGGCTTAATGAATTTCTTTGCTTCCTGGAATACAGGTCAGTTAGTTTAACTTCTGGCATGTCAGGTCATGAAATTCCTTTCCTTTCAGTGATTCTCAACATGGGCTACTTGGCCCCCAGGGGCCATGCTGGATTTTGTAGGGGCCACAAGTTAAAAAAAATAAGAAACTATGAGTCAATGGAGTTTCTGAATGGGCCAGGATAAGTTTACTGTTTTAATGAAATTTACTAAAATATATAATAAATGAGTATATGTAATTTAATTAGAACCCAGAATGAATTGAATGGGAAAATATGCTAGATTATGTAAATAAGGCAGCAGAACAGCTTAGCCTGTGAATGTGCGTGGGGGGGGGGGGGGGAAGGTTGCGGCATGTCAATCATTATCGCTTCTCCCACTTGAACACGTACAAATCACCATTCACACCCTGCAGGATGGCCTGCTGAATCCTGGTCCACATCCTCCCCCAAATCACAAACTGCAGATTGGGCAGGGCTGTCTGGAGTAAGGCCAATCAATGAGTACGTAGCAGGAAGCTGGTTCTGTTTGCCTTCCACTGACCTGTGCGTATTATAATACTTATAAAACGTGACATCCAAGCTGCAGTTATTGCATTGGGGTCATCTGCAAGAAACGGCTAAACTGCACAGAGGCAAGAATGCAAGAATCCACTACATCACTATCTACCAATACAACTTCCATTACATCCCTGATACTTACCATATTTTGAAAGGAAGTTCAGTTTGCTTCTTATGATAGTATTGTAGCATTTCTAAGTAATAAGCAGCTTGGAGGACAAATGGTTGTGTCTAAGTCTAAAATATTTTACCTGTCAGTTGTGTTAAAAAATCTGAATTTATCAAATAAATAGTTACAATGAAAAAGCTGCAATCTCATATCAAAGTAAATTTATTATCAAAGTACATACATGTCACCACATACAACCCTGAGATTCATTTTCTTGTGGTCATACTCAATAATCGTGCTCCGAAGATGAAATAATTGGTTATTTGGGGAAAGAAATAAGTATATATACTAAAGTTATTACGAACTCCATGGAGCATGTGGGGATCTTCCAATATCCAGGCATTCTTTCTTTTTGTTTCTTTCTTTCTTTCTTCTTTTTTTTCTATAGGGATGTTAGGGGGGAGGGGTTAAGGGGAGGGGGGATGGGTAATATACATTTTTTTCATACACCTTTATTCTGTAATTACTTGAAAACACAATAAAAAATCTTTTAAAAAAAAGAAAGGAATAATCCATAATAGAATAATAACCACAATAGAATCAATGAAAGACCGCACCAACTTAGGCATTAAATCAATGTGCAAAAAATAACAAACTGTTCAAGTACAAAAATAAAGAAATAATAATAATAATAATAATAATAATAATAATAATAATAATAATAATAATAATAATAATAATAATAAACAAGCAATAAATATCGAGAACATGAGATGAAGGGTCATTGAAAATGAGTCCAACATTTCAATGAAAGGGCAAGTGAAGTTGAGTGAGTTATCCCCTTCAATCCAAAAGCCTGATGGTTGAGGGGTAATAACTGTTCCTGAACCTGGTGGTGTGAGTCCTGAGACTCCTGTACCTTCTTCCTGATGGCAGCAGCAAGAAGAAAGCATATCCTGGGTGGTGGGGGTCCCTGATGATGGATGCTGCTTTCCTGTGACAACATTTTGTGTAGATATGCTCAGTGGTGGACTTGTGCTTACTTGTAGGATCTTCTGTTCAAAGGCATTAGTGTTTTCATACCAGGCAATGATACAGCCAGTCAATATACTCTCCACCACACATCTATAGAAGTTCGTCAAAGTCTTAGATGTCGTGCTGAATCCTCACAGACTCATAAGGAAATAAAGGCACTGCCATGCTTTCTTTGTAATTGCACTTACATGACAGGCTCAGGTCAGACCCTCCAAAATAATAACACCAAGGAACTTGAAGTCTGTGACCCTCTTCACTTTCAATCCTTTGATAAGGACTGGCTCATGGACCCCTGGTTTCTTCCTCATGAAGTCAATAATCTGTTCCTTGGTCTTGCTAATGTTGAGTAAGAGATTGTTATGCCACCACTCAGCCACATAAAGAAATTATTACTGCTTTCCTTGGAAAACTCAAGCATTTAGCAGTAATATTGGACATTGTGAGTTTATGCAATTTCCTTCACTGGCCACTCTTAAGACATGTAGAATTGCAAGATGATGATCTGATTGGACTTCTTGACCATGGCAGGAACTGCACACAGATACGGAATTTTTAGAGACTTATTCCATATTCCAGACTGGGTGGTGAATCCATATGGGGTGAATGTGAATGATCTTGACACCACATTGTAAGAAATGTCTTATTGAGCCACAGAGTGATATAACAACAGAAGCAAAATTCAAATGCAGCAAGCAAAATTTCTGGATAACCAGTGGAACCATATCAAAATAAGCTTCCACAGCTTTGGGAGAAGACAACACTGTCTTGATTTTAGTCAAGCTCTTCACCTGATATCAAAAGCTTGTAACTGTCAAAAGAGGTGTGAAAAGAGGTGATCTTGGATTATCTTTAACTAGATTGCAACCAGATATTCAAAACTCACTAGTTTGCATCCGTCACAAAGATCTCACTAAATACCCAAAGTAACAATATTGAACACTTTTTTTATTGCTGGTTAAAAGAATATTATATAGAGTATTCTATTTAGAGCTTTGAAATAGTTTTGCTTTTCATATACACCTGTAACATTATATTTAACATATAATTATACTTGTTGAAACATATTGAAACATTAGAATAATTAGTACTGTTGACCAAAAAAAACTCCAGGAACTAATGAAGACTACAGAGGTAGGGGTTACAGAGGTGAATGAAAGTCACAAGTGGGCCACAAGCAGAAAAAGGTTGAGGACCACTGCTCTAGGTCATTGTTCTAGCTGAACCTTTGGTTCTGACTGAACCTACCTTATGAACAACAGATATAAACTGAGCAGGCTTCACTCTCACCTTAATCTGATCTCAGAATCAGAATCAGGTTTAATATCATTGGTAGATGTCATGAAATATGTTGTTTATTACAACACATAAAAACTATAGATTACAATAAGAAATATATATTTGAAAAAATTAAACAATTAGTGTAAAACGAGAGCAAAATAAGAAAAAAAGTAGTGAGGTAGTGTACATGGGTTCACTGTCCATTCAGAAATCTGATGGTGGTGAGGAAGAGCTATTTCAAAAATGTTGAGTGGGTGTCTTCAGGCTCCTGATGACAGCAATGAGAAGATGGCATATCCTGTGTGATGGGCGTTCTTAATGACAGGCACTGCCATTTTGAGGCATTGCTTTTTGAAGATGTCCTTGATGTTAGGGAGGTTAATGCCCATGGTGGAGCTGGCTGTGTTTGCAACATTCTGCAGCTTTTTCTGATCCTGTGCAGTGGCCCCTCCATGCTAGACAGAGGTACAACCAGATAGAATGCTCTCCACAGAACATCCATAGAAATTTGCAGGAGGCTTTGGTGACATACCAAGTCTCCTCAAACTCCTAATAAAATATAGTTGCTGCCATGCTTCCTTGGAAATTGCTTCAATATTTTGGGCCCAGGATAGATCTTCAGAATTGGTAACATCCAGGAACTTGAAGCTGCTCACCCTTTCTGCTGCTGATCCCTCAATGTTTTCCCTTTACTGTCCCTTCCTGAAATTCACAATCAATTCCTTATTCTTACTGACGTTGAGTGCAAGGTTGTTGAGTAGACAGCACTCAAGTAGCTGATCTATCTCACTCCTGTATAGATAGATAGATAGATAGATACTTTATTCATCCCCATGGGGAAATTCAACATTTTTTCCAATGTCCCATACACTTGTTGTAGCAAAACTAATTACATACAATACTTAACTCAGTAAAAATATGATATGCATCTAAATCACTCTCTCAAAAAGCATTAATAATAGCTTTTAAAAAGTTCTTAAGTATGTCTCCTCATCACCATCTGAAAGTTGCCAACAATAGTTGTGCCATTGACAAATTTATAGATGGCATTTGAATGGTGCCTAGCCACATGTTTGTGGGTGTAGCCAGAGTAGAGCAGTTGGCTAAGCTTGCATTCTTGATGTGCACCAGTATTGACTGTCAGCGAGGAGGAGAAGTTATTTCCAATCTGCTCTGACTATGGTCTCCCAATGAGGACGTCAAGGATCCAGTTGCAGAGGGAGGTACAGAGGCCCAGGTTTTGGAGCTTGTTTATTCTCACTGAGGGAATGATGGTGTTGAATACTGAGCTGTAATTAATAAACAGTAGCCTGACGAAGGTAACAGCAGTCTGATGCAGGCTGCTCAAATTCTAATAAAATGAATATTTACTTTCCCTGCCTGCAAAGGCTAATAAACAATCACAAGGAAGTTGCATCAATATCTTCTTCTAACAATTTTTGCAGATGTTTCATTAAAAATATCCTTACTGTTGCATTATGGTCTGTAATGGTAATTTAACTGCACAGAAATGTAAGAAGATGCAGAACGTAGTGGACTCAGACCAATACCTTAAAAGCACATCCCTCGTCACCTCTGGCAATACCTACATAGAGTACTGCCTGAAGAAGGCAACATCTGTCATCAAATATCCCTCACGTCCTCGCCAGGCCAACTTCTCACAGCTATGATTATACAGAATTAAGAAACTTGCAAGCGTAAAAAAACCCTGATGGGAGTTATATGCAGACCCCCAAACAGTGGCCAGGATGTGGGCTACAAATTACAACGGGAGATAGAAAAATTCTGTCAATGTTATGATAGTCATGGGGGATTTTAATATGCAGGTAGATTGGGTAAAATCAGGTTGGTGTTGGATCCCAAGACAGAAAATTTGAAGAATGCCTGCAAGATGGCTTTTTAGAGCAGCTCATGGCTGAGCCTCTAGGGGATCAGCAATCCTGGATTGAGTGTTGTGCAACGAACCAGATTTGATTAGGAAGCTTAAGCTAAAGAAACCCTTAGGAGTCAGTGAACATAATATGATAGAATTCACCTTCCAATTTGAGAGGGAGAAGCTGAAATCAGATGTATCAGTATTACAGTGGAGTAACGGGAATTATAGAGGGTTGAGAGAGGAGCTGGCCAAAGTTGATTGGAAGGAGACACTTGCAGGGATGATAGCAGAGAAGTAATGGCTGGAGTTTCTGGGAGCAATCTGAAAGGCGCAGGATACATCCCGAAGACAGGATGACACAGCCTTGGCTGACAAGAGTAGTTAACGTCAACACAAAAGCAAAACAGAGGGCATATAATAGAACAAAAATGAGTGGGAAGTTAGAGGATTGGGAAATTTAAAAAACAACAGAAGGCAACTAAAAAAGCCATAGAGGTGAAAAAGATGAAAATTGAAAGTAAGCTAGCCATCAATATCAAAGAGGATATCAAAAGTTTCTTCCTGGTCCTAGACTCCCGCACCATAGGTTGAGCTCTTACAGATCAGAGAAACATCCACTTCTACAAAGATACACATAAAGCATTCAATTTGGGAAAAAAAAGATTGTCACATATGATTAGACACATCTTGCCTTATCTTTCACTGTTAACATTACAAAGGGACATTTCTCTTTGTAACTTCTTGGTCCACTGCACTATATCTACAAACCACTCCCTTTCTTATGGGAGTATTTCAAATACAGAAGATAGAAAATGGGAGCAACTCACAGAGAATGCTGGAGGAACTCAGCAGGTCAGGCAGTGTCTATGGAAAAGAGTAAACAGTCAATGTTTCAGGCCAAGACCCTTCTTCAGGACTGAGAAGGAAGGGGCAAGATACCAAAATTTAAAAAAGTGGGGGAAGGGAAAAGAGGCTAGTTGGAAGGTGATAGGTGAAGCCAGATTGGTAGGAAAGGTGAAGGGCAGGAGAAGAAAGAATCTGACAGGAGAGGAGTGTGGACCATAGGAGAAAGGGAAGGAGGAAGAGACCCAGGGAAGAGCAATCAGCAGGTGAGATGAGGTAAAAGTTCAGTGTGGGGAATAGAGGCAGGGATTGGGGGGGGGGGTGAATTTGTTCCTTGAGAGAGAAATTAACATTCATGCCTTCAGGTTGGAGGGTATCCAGACAGAATATAAGAAGTTGCTCCTCCACCCTGAGGGTGGCCTCATCTTGACACAAGAAGAGGCCATGGATCAACACATCGGAACAGGAATGGGGATCAATGTGGCAGATGGTCTGGAGATGCTTGATGAAGCGGTCCCATGGAAAAAGGGCAATGCTGTGATAGTCATGGGGGGATTTCAATATGCAGGTATATTGGGGAAAACAGATTTGTGCTGGATCCCAACGGGGAATTTGTAGAATGCCTACTTTATGGTTGAGCCCATCAGGGGAATGGCAATTCTGGATTGGGTGTTTTGCAATGACACCGATTTGATTAATGAGCGCAAGGTAAAGGACCCCTTAGGAGACAGTGATCATAATATGATAGAATTCACACTGCAGTTTAAGAAGAATAAGCTAAAATTGGATGCATCATGAGAGAGGAGTTGGTCAAAGTTGATTGAAAAGCAACATTAGCAGGATGATGGCAGGACAGCAATTGGTGGAGTTTCTAGGACAAATTCAGAAGGTGCAGCAAAGATACATCCCAAAGATGAGGAGTGTTCTAAAGTGAGGATGAGTCAACCGTGACTGACAAGGGAAGTCAAAGACAGCATAAAAGCAAAAGAGGCCATATAAATAGCAAAAATTAGTGCAAATGTAGAGGATTGAGAAGCTTTCAAAAACCAATAGAAGGCAACTACAAAAAGCCATAAGGAGAAAAAAAATGAAATATGAAGGTAAGCTAGCCAAAAGTATAAAAGAGGATACAAAAAGTTACTTCAGATACAGCACCGAGGTGAGAGTGGATATTGCACCACTGGAAAATGACACTGGAGAGATAGTAATGGGGGAGAAAGGAATGACAGACAAACTAGTAAGTATTTTGCGTCAGTCTTCTCTGTGGAAAACATCAGCAGAATGCCAGAAATGCAAAAATGGCAGGGGACAGAAGTGAGTGTAGTTGTTATTACCAAGGAGAAGGTGCTTGAGAAGCTGAAAAGCCTCAAGGTAAATAAGTCATTTGGTTTAGGGTTCTGAAAGAAGCAGGTGAAGAAAACGTGGAGGCATTAGCAATGGTCTCTTGAACATCACTAAATTCTGGAATGGTTCTGGAGGACTGGAGACTTGTAAATGTCACTCCACTCTTTGAGAAGGAGGGAGGCAGATAAAAGGAAATTTATAGGCCAGTTAGAAAGACTTAAGTGGTTGGAAAGATGCTGAAGTCTATTATTAAGGATGACTGTTCTGTGTACTTGGAGGTACATGATAAAATAGGCATGGTTTCCTGAAGGGGAAATCTTGCCTGAAAAATTTGTTGGAATTCTTTGAGGAAGTAACAAGCAGGATAGACAAAGGGGAATCAATGGATGCTGTTTGTTCAGATTTTCGAAAGGCCTTTGACAAAGTGCTGCACATGAGGCTGCTTAACAAGATAACAATCCATAATATTATAGGATTAGCTTGGATAGAAAATTGGCTGACTGGCAGGATGCAAAGAGTGGGTATAAAGGGAGCCTTTTCTGGTTGGTCTCCAGTAAATAGTGGTAAGCTGCTTTTCATGTTATATGTCATTGATGTGGATGAAGGAATTAATAGCTTTGAAGCCATGTTGGCGGACGATACAAAGATAGTTGGAGGGACAGGTAGTGTTGAGGAAACCCATGGAATATTGAAAGGTCTGGATAGAGTGGACGTAGAGAGGATATTTCCTTTAATGGAGGAGTCTAGGACCAGAGGGCACAGCTTCAGAATAGAGGGATGTCCATTTAGAACAGCGATGAAGAAATGTTTCTGCAACCAGAAGGTGCTGAATCTGCGGAGTACATTGCCACAGACACTGTGCAGACCAAGTTATTAGATTTATTTAAGGTGGAGGTTGATAGGTTCTTGATTAATCAGAGCATCAAAGGTTACAGGGAGAAGGCAGGAGAGTAGGGTTGAGAGGGATAATAAACGAACCATAATGAAATGGCAGAACAGAGTCGATGGGTCAAATGGTCTAAGTCTTATGGTCATAGATGCAACAACTGTCCTTTTACCTCTTCCTTTTCTCCTGTTTAGTGAATCAATGATACACTCGCACCTCTTCCAATTGAGTGTACTACATTCAGTACGTACAATATGGTTCTCAACATTGGAGAAACCAAAGGAAGATTGGGCAACTACTTTGAAGAGTCATCTGTATTCAGTCTTCATGACTGACACTGAATATCCTCTTTCCTGCTACTTCCATTCTTCATCATACTTCCAGACTTATTTATCTCGGACTTTAAGGCCCAACATAAGCTTGAAGAACAACACATTATCTTTCATGCAGGGCACCTGTGTCTTCCAGAATCAATATTGAATTCAAAAGTTTCAGGGAACTCACTCTGTTTGTATCAGAATCTGAAATAGGTCATTTATCTGTAATATTGGCTCAGTTTCATTCTCACCATTAGGACAACCTGATCTGCTTAGCATTCCTGACAAGTTCGACATTTTTCAGTTTTTACATTTGTTTGTGTTTACTCTAACTGGTTTCAGCTTACAGGTTTTAACTTTCTTTGTTGAATTTTTCTTGAACTGGTCTTGGTCATCCTTCAACTAGATCACTTCATCAATAGCATTTTCACATAGAAATCATGATCTCACCCTATCAGAGATATTCTCTTTGTCCTATCTATCCTTCCCTCACCCTCTCTGCAACTTAAAACCAACTTGTTTTCTCACTTACATAGTTAACTCTGAATCTATTTCCAGAGATGTTGCCAAAGTTCTTGAGCATTTCCAGTATTCTCTGCTTTTTTAAAAAAATCACTTTAATATGGTCCACCAAACTGGTCCTTTGCTGATAAAATCCAAGCTCCTGATTGAATTTGATTTGCTTTAGCTTTTGTGCAATTGTGGGAAGTTGGCATATTTATAATCATTTAGATATTGTTTAGGTGACTGGAGTTTGTGATATGTTAACTTTAACTTATAGAGAGTATGAGGACTTTGGGTTGCCAGTGGGGAGGACTGAATCAACGGAGAATATTTGAAACCAAGGATGATAATTTTGAACTCATCAGGGGCGCAGGAAAAGCCAGTGGAACCTGGGAGAATATAAGAGAGTGGGTTATGTCTTAGCTGAAGATAAAGCCTGCAGCATATTAGATAAATCAAATCTTTTAGAGGAAGTTATGAAAGTACGTTGTAAAAGTCAAGACAAAATAAATGGAGATTTGAATTCAGGTTAATGTTATTGAAGGGGGTTAAAGATTTGATTTTGGCAACAAGAAGAAAGAAAACTGATCCTGATGATTGTCAGTTGCTAAAGTTATACATTTCCTGATTTGTCTCAGATGGTTTCAGGAAAGGTGATGGGATCAAGGTCGGAGATATGTAAGTGTGAATATGGATTGAAGAGAATATCTCCATCTTGTTAACATTCAAATGGAAGAAGAGTTAATTGCTTTAGGACTGTAATTTGAAACTGCGGTAGCAGCCTTTTAGCCAATGAAAAAAGAATCCATCTTCAACAGCAAGTGGACCAAGGGCAGGAGGCATATGAAAGTTCCATCATCTCCAAAACATTCCTCAATTTTGACAGAAATTAGTCTTTCTTGAAGCCTGATCAAAATATCTGTAAATTCCTATCTAACAGCTTTGCAAATTTACCTTCACCTTATGGACAGAGCTGTTTAAAAAAATTACTCAAATAACTTATGTCACAGAAACATAATAAAGCACAGTGGTCCTTGTGTCTTCACTATCATTCATGGCTAATCCTGTACCCTAAGCTCAGTTTCCCACTTGATATTCATTCACTGTGAATCCTTACTCAGTTTCAAGTAACTCAATAGCTGATCATCTATAATTCTTTGGTATGGAACTTACATGAGTTACAACTTATTGATTAAAAGAATCTTCCTCTTCTCACTACTGAATTATTAAACCAGTGTTATGGAACAATGTCTCTTAGTTCAGCTTCTCTAGCAAGAGAAATCATATTCTCAGCATCCATAGCAACAATCCTTTTCAAAATCTTATACCTTTCATCTTGGTTGAACAGTGTCACAACAACAACCTTGCACTCAACGTCAGTAAGACCAAGGATCTGATTGTGGTCTTCAGGAAGGGGAAACCGGGAGAATACACAGAGTCTTCGTTGGTAAGGGTGAGTCCTAAAAATTCTTGATTACTACCAGGAGCCCTGAATGAAGATAATAACAACATATTGTTCAAATATAATTTTTCCTAAGGGTAAGTTCCCATTTTTTCTCTTTCCTCAGTTTCTGGTGGTGGTGGTGGTGGTGGGGGGAGGGTGGGAATGATCACCTTCAGTACCTCAAATGATCACCACAAACTATCTATTTCACTGTTGGAGGTGTAAGGTTATTTTGTCAATACTCTGCATCTCCTTGAAGTTAAAAGGGCAAATCTGACACAAACTGGCCCCATTTCTAAATGGTGGTTCACCAGGAAACTACTGAAGTAAAATTGATTGTACAAATTTGGACTTACCACATGATTACAGATTCCAACATGAATAATGCTTTACACACCCTGCTGAACAGATCTTCTGACCCTATTGAAATTATGTTTTCTTTACAAATATCCTCATTTACAAATTGCTTTTTGTTTCATGCATCACAACTTAGTTTCTGAATACTTTAGTCCTCCAGATGCCCCCTCATTTTCCTTTACTTAGACAGCTTGCTGGGTATATTTCCTGAACAATAGAAGCAGCCCAATTAAAGTCAGAGCACCTGAGGGGAGGCCAAAGTTGTTTCTGATTGGCTAAATGTGAGGCAACTCAGCCATTAAAAGGCTGGTAAGGACAACTGGAGTGGCCACTGTGAGAGTGGGTCAATGAAGGAGTGGGATTTCTGAGTCGTTGGTGAGAAAGCACAAGAGAGGAGCAGGTAAGGCTTTTATTTTTTCCTATTAATTCATGAACCTTGACTTAGTGTAGACAATGTTGAAGATAGGGCATTGCAAGTCTGGGAAGTCAGGGAACTTTGTGGTTTCCCTGACGACTACACCTAAGGAATTATACCCAGATGCAGCTTCTGATAGATTCAGTTAAGGAACTAGAAATGCAGTTGGATGTACATATGATCATCTGGAATGATGAGGACATCACAGAAAGATGATCACATTTAAGGTGTAAGCTACAGACAGGTGACCATGAAGGAAATAAGGAGAGAAAGCAGACAGTGCAGGGTTCCCCTGTGGTCATTTCCTTCCATAACCCTTTTGGGGAGTAGGGTGTGAGGCCTTTCAGACTCCAGCAAATGGATGTGTTGATGGCTCTGTGCCTGGCATTGAGGCAAAGAGGAGAAGGATGAAGTCAGGCAGAGTGATAGTGATAGGAGACTTGATAGAAAAAGGTATAGATAAGCTGTAAATGAGACACCAAGATATTGTCTCCCTGGTACCAGGTTCAAGGATGTCGCACACTGGATTCAAGACATTCAGAGAAGAGAGGGTGAGCAGTCATAGGCTGTGATTCATATAGGTACCAATGACAAAGGTAGAAACAGGAATGAGGTCCTGCAAATGATTTTAGGGAACAAGATGGAGAATTAAAAAGTAGGACATCCAGGTTTGTAATCTCAGCTTAATGTTTGTGATTTTTCTTGTGTTAGATGTGACAGAGAGTGGAGTAAAAGAGATTGAGGAGGTTGTGATAGGTCTTCTGAAAGGTATTAAGATGGATAAATTCCAAGGGCCTGATAATATATTCCAGAATAGTGAAAGAAGCAAGTGAAAAGATTGCTTGGGCTTTGACAAAGATATTTTTGTCCTCACTAGCAATGGACAATTTCAAAACGTAGCTACATCAAGGTAGCACAAAGGCAAAACAACTAGAGAATGCTGAATATAGTTTTACAGTCACAATTACAGAGAAAGTTGCAGGTAGACAATAAGGTATAAGGTCCATGCTGAGCTAGATTGTGAGATTAAGAGTTCATCATTACAAGTGGTTTATTCAAGTCTCTTACAACAATGAGATAGATACAGTCCTTGAGCCTGGTGGCACGTTTTCAAGCTTCTGTCTGGGGTGGGAAGGGTCTTTGATTATGCTGGCTGCTTTATCAAGACAGCAGAAGTGTAGACAGAGTCCATGGAGGGGAGGTTGGTTCTGCAATTTCTTGAGGTCTTGGGCAGAGCAGTAGCCATGCCATGTTGTGACACATCTGGATAGCTTGCTTCCTATGGTGCATCTATGAAAAATGGTGAGGGTCAATGGGGACATGCCAAATGTACTTCGCCTTCTGAGGAAGTATGCTTTCTTGGCCGAAGTGTCTACTTGGTTGGACTAGGACAAGCTAATGGGTACTATTTACACCAAGGAGCTTGAAGCTCTCACCATCTCCAACTCAGCACCATTCATTACATACAGGAGCATGTGCTCTGCCCCACTTCCTGACATCAATGAAGAGATCATCCAGGATGTTCTTTTACCAGATTTCCTCCCGACTGTACTGAATAAAGACCTGTTACATCTACAGCTCAAATCTCTGTGTGCTTCATTCACAGTCACAGTATATTCATCCACAGGTATTGTTTTCTTACCATTTAAAAAACATTGTTTGCCACTCTTCCCACCAAAGTGAAAGTTCCCACACTACAACTTCTTACCCAGTAACTTAATGTCTTCAAACGCCTTTGCAGAATCTTTGTGTCCTCTCCACCACACACTTTCTACCTGTGGTTTATCTTTATTTAAATATGAAAATAAGTGACTTGTACATGTGATGTTTAGACATATATGCAACATTACCATATGCAGTAGCTATTGTTCGAATGCAACAAAGATCTTGTACAGTCGGTACAGCTTTCTCCTGGAATTTATTTAAAGCAGTACTTAACAGTTCTATAATAAAGGAACACAAATCACCTTCCCATACACTATAATTAATGAGAATGGGCATGGGAGGGAAAAAGAAGCAATGCCATATTGGGACTAAAAAATAAATGCATATATTGTAGTTTTTTTTAAAGAAGCAGCTGGGAACTGCAATGATGGTACCTTAAAGTCTTTGATTGCTTTGAGTGCTTGGTGAGTGAATAACCTTGCAAATCACCATGCTTAAAGAGGAATTAAAACAGCAAAAGTGATTAGAATTACTGTAAGAGACAAAAACATGCCAATTACCAGAGAAAGCAGAAAAGAGTGAAACATGAGATAATTTAACATAGTGCAGACAAGTCTTGTTTGCAGCAGTAGTCAATATTAGATGGAACAGTATACAATAGATAAGCAGTCTAAGATTACATTAGGGAAAATAAGAGCCCTTCATGACTTTAGAAGGAATTGGAAATGCTGCATACCACAAATAATACTGTGGAAGCAGAGGATTATTGTTAAAGTGCATAGGCATAAAATCACTGTTAGGAATAGGTAAGCAGGCTACACTATTGATGGAGAATAAATCTGAAGCTTATTGTATACTTATTAATCTGATAGTTGTTTCATTCATTGAAGTAGTGCAGAAATTCAACTATGTAAGTTAAAAGGCCTCCAATCCATAGTCAATTTGGAATAGGAAATTGTGTGATCAAAGAACAGGAGAAGCACTGAATAAATATTTTGTGTGTTAAAGGATTTATCCAGATGTTGCAGTTCTACTTAATTCTTACAACATATGCTTGTGGGACATTCAAACCAAGGTGTTGAGAATCTGATGTTTTGCCACAACCTTGATGGAAATGGCATTACAAAATACCAATAAATTTCACCAATTGCCAAGTAAAATACAATTTTAGCATTCAGTCAAGAGCCAACTGCAAAACATAATTCCAAAAAGACATTCCACGGCACATGGCTCGAAGTGGAATAAATTCCTGTTTAAAGTTCAAAGTAAATATATTATCAAAGTACATACAGCATATATCAGCATATAAAACTCTTCAGAGTTGTTTTCTTGTGGGCATATGCAATAAATTCAAGAAACACAATAGATTCAATGAAAGACCACAGCCAACAGAATGGATAGCCAACCAATGTGCAAAAGACAACAAAAAAAGATGAAAGAAAAACAAATAATTAAATAAGCAACAAATACTGAGAACATGAGATAAGAGTCCTTGAAGGTGAGTCTACAGGTTGTGGGAATAGTTCAGTGAAGTTGTGTGAAGTTATCCTCTCTAGTTCAAGAACTTGAGGTTGTGGGGTAATAACTGTTCCTGAACTGGGTAGTCTGGGTCCTGAGGCTCCTGTACCTTTTTTGATCGCAGCAGTGAGAGAAGAGCATGACCTGGGTGGTGGGGTCTTTGACGATAGATGCAGATTTCTTGCGAAAGCACATAGTGTAGATGTGTTCAATGGTGAGAGGGCTTTACCTGTGGCGGACTGGGCTGTATCCACTATTTTTGTAGGATTTTCTGTTCAAGTGCATTGGTGTTATAGATGCATTGACAGATACTCAGCAAAAAGCAGCTCCTTAAAAATAATAGAGTTTTACAGGTATATATATTGCGGGGCAGAGCTACGATGGTGCTAGTCTGCGACTTCTTCAAGTTCATCTGTGGAAATAGCTTAATTTCTACCTTCAATGTCTCTTTTTTTCCTTTTCAAGGTGGATGGGTTTCTACTGAAAACCCTCACCTAGAGCTACACTCAAACTTCAGTTCTTTGCAGTGATGGAACTCACTTCCAGGCTCACCGACCGGCCGTCTTTCAATACTCCAATGACGCAGCCTAGTACACAAGCACGTCTTCAGGGTTCCAAGAAGGCAGTACTGGGGTCAAGTGGTTCTATGCCGGGGCTACCGACTGAAGTGTTTCAGGAGAAAACGGAATGTCGGGAACTGTGGATCAGCTGTCATGGGCTCTGTACTCAGATTTCCCTCTCTCTCTCTCCTCGCCTCCCTCCCTCTCTCTCTCCCTCTCCCTTGTTGGTGGGGGAAGAGTTTGTTGCTGACTCTCGTGTTGGAGAACTCGGAAATAAGTGATGCAGCTGACTTTAACACTGAAAATCAGCGAGTTGTTTGTTAGTCTCCCCTCTCACGATGAAAGGATGACACCTCTCCGTCCCTTTATTAGAAAGAGAGAGAGAGAGCCTGTGGTATGTTGAATTGTCGGGTGAACAATTAGTTTTTGTTGTGCTGTAGATCATGGTCTTTCTTGGGGCTTTGACATTGCTTGCTTGGTAGCTGGAGGGTGCTGATGCTTTTTTTTGCTGCAGTAAGTGCGGAAGAGGGAGGGTGATGCACCATCAATAACTCACGCTGAGACTTAGGAAGTGAGATATCGGCTTTTATTGACTGGAAGAATAAACAGCACTACATCCTGGGGAAAATGAGGGAGAGCAGCAGCCCACAGTCGCCTTTATACAGGGGTCTGTGGGAGGAGCCACAGGAGCAGTCAGCAGGGTCTGTGGGAGGAGCCACAGGAGCAGTCAGACAGGTATATCTAGTTCACCACAGAGGGGCCAATGCTTTGCTGCTGCTTGTGTATAGAAGGGGTGGGGGGCTTTGAGGTTCTAAATTTTTAATGTTACTCATTCTTTGGGGAACACTTTTGTTTTTGTGGATGTCCATGAAGAACAGGAATTTCAGATTGTATATTGTATATATTCTCTGATATTAAACAGAACTCTTGAACTACTGGAAAAAGTATCACATATCAATAATATTTAAACAAAACTATGTTAACAAAGGCACAACTTTGCAGTGTCATGGTTTTGTTATGGGCAGATATTCCTACAGAAGGAATAACAGCCTTTACCTATGACACAGAGTACACTAGATTTCTCCAGTAACTTAGGTATGATGAAATAAAATGCTTTGCATGTCATAATGGTCAACTGTTAGAATAGCCACAGACACAATGCAGAGTGACTGCAATTATTAGGCAAAGATTGGGTAAGGAAACTGAAAATTGATTGAAGAAATGCATGAATTGTCCATGCAGATACTGTAAAGCCACACTTGGAAAGGCTATTAAACAATAAGGAGGTTAATTATACCAGCAAAACTGTCACACATCTCTCAGACATTTACTGTATTTTAAACCTCAGGTGGTGCCAAGTTGTTTAAAAACTCATGTGGAAGAAGAATTTGACAAGTTGGAAGAGAAGGGATCTAAATGAATACAAGTCAATGAAATGAACTATGTAATTATGCTGTATTCAAGAATGGCAAAATGGAGTGACTTTATCTAGCCTACTGGGCAAGCTCACCACCTTACAAATAACAATTCATTATTCAGGCCTCATAACTTAATGTGCTGATAACTGACCCTGTTAAGCCATTTCGATGAATCCTATCACAGACATTCCCTTGTACTATACAATCCCTCCCCATCTTCCCCATAACAGAAACCTATTTGTATCTCTCCCATTCCCAGTTCTGTCAAAGGGTCATAAACATAAAACTGTTTCTATTTTCACAGATGCTGCCTGTCATTTTCCAGCATATTCTGTTTTAGTTTCTCCCAGAATAGCGCTCATATTGCATAGTGGTTGGCACAGAGCTTTGTAAGATTCAGGTTTGATTTCCATCACTGCCTGTAAGGAGTTTGTATGTGCTCCCCATGACTGTGTGGGTTTCCCCCAGGTGTTCCAAAGTCATACTATTAGGGTTAGTGAGTTTTGGGCATGATACGTTGGCACTGGAAGCATGTGAGATCTGCACAGTCCTCACTGTACTAAATATTCCAATGTACATATGACAAATAAAACATCTTTAATATACAGTACAAATGGGAAACAGGTTAACCTATGCACCCTTACATATGCACACATTCAGCATCAAGCTTCACATAATCATTAACTAGTTCACTGAAGCATATAAAGGAATGGCATGCCTTTTCACAAATGCAATCCAGTTAATTACTGCCAGACAATCTACACTCAATCACCAGCAGAGTGATGGAAGTTCTTGTTAACAGTATCAGCAAACAACATTCACTCACGCATGTGTCTCCTTATTTAAAGTGAAGGTTGATGGGTTCTTGATAAGTAAGGGGTTCAAAGGTTATGGAGAGAAGGAAGGAGAATGGGGTTATGAGGGAAAATTAAATCAGCCATGATCAAATGCAGAACAGATTCAGTGGGCTGAATAGCCTAACTGTGTGGTCTTATTAAGATTTTGTCAGTACCATCTGCCTCCAGACATTATCACTGTTTCGAACACATCAATTACCTTGATTTCGACATTGCCCAAAGTAAATAACTTTCTAATTGAGTGAAATTAGAGTGACTGCCCTTAATATCAAGGCATCGAAGAGCCTTGGTAAAAGGGAAAGGTGTGTACTCCAGTGAATGGTGTCATACCTTGCCTAAACAAGGACAGTTTCGATTGCTTAAGGTTAATCATCTATTCCTAGAACATGACTGCAAGAGTTCACCAGGGCTGTGTCCTTGACACAACCATGTCCGGTTGTATCATCAATGACTTTTCTTCCATCACTGGGTCAGAAGGGGAATGTTTGCTGATGATTGAAAAATAATGAGTCTATTCACAGAACTTAGGTAATGAAGCAACCCGTGACTGCATGCAGCAAGATGAAGACAATACTCAGATAGGCTGATAAGTGGCAAATGACATTCGAAGTTCAAAAGTTCAACATAAATGTGATATCAAATTACGTATATCTTACTGTATATTATCTTGAGATTTATTTTCTTGCAGTCACAATAAAAAAACAATAGAATAAATGAAAAAAATAACACACAAATGCTGACATGTAACCAATGTGCAAAAGACATACTGCACAAATACAAATAATAATAAATGAGAAAACAAATAACACTGATGACTTGTAGAGTCCTTGTAACTGAGTCCATGGGTTACTTTCAATGATCAATTCAGTGTTGAGGTGAGTGAAGTTAACCACGCTGGTTCAGAAGCTTGATGGTTGAAAGGTAATGACTGTTTCTGAACTTGGTGTTGTTGGACCTAAGGCTCCTATACCTCCTTCCTGATGGCTGCAGTGAGGAGAGCAAATGGCCTGGATGGTGAGGGTGAAGATCCTTCAATTTCAATTTGGTTCAATATTAGAGAATGTATATACAACCTGAAATTCTTACTCTTCACAGACATCCACAAAACAGAAAAAATCTCCAAAAGTGAATGACAGAAACATTGGAGCCCCAAAGCCTCCTCCTCCTCCCGTCCACAAGCAACTGTAAAAGCATCAACCCTCTCCCCACTTGCTCCAGCAAAAGCACCGAACCCCCCCACCACCCCACCATGCTAGCTATAGCAAAACCCCCAAAGAGACCATGGTCTACTGCCCATCAAAAACTACAGTCCATCCCAAAACTTCAACACCTCAGAGAGGTTCTCTCTCACTAGCAAGGGAGATTACGGATGCTGCTTTCTTGTGGCAGTGCTCGTTATAGATGTGCTCAAAGGTGGAAAGATTCCAGTGATGGACTGATCTATATCCATTACTTCTTTATAGGCTTTTCCTTTCCAGTGTACTGGTGTTTCCATACCAAGCTGTGACGCAACCGGTCAGGATACCTCCATTGTGCACCTATAGAAGTTTGTCAAAGTTTAATCTCCTCACATTTCTCAGAAAGCAGAGGCGCTGCTGTGCCTTCTTTGAAATGGCACTTACATGCTGGTCGCAGGACAGATCTGCTGACGTGATAATGCTAAGAAATTAAAATTACTGACCCTCTCTATCTCTGATTTCCCCAATGAGTATCAGCTCACTGACCCAACAAGTTCTTCCTCCTGCAGTCAATAATCAGCTCCTTGGTCTTGCTGACATTCGTGAGAGGTTGTTGTTATGGCACCACTCAGCCAGATTTTCAATCCCCTCCAATATGCCGATTCATCACCACCTTTGATTCGATCAACACCAGTAGCGTCATCAGCAAATTTAAATATGGAGTTGGAGCTGTTCTTAGCCTCACAGTCATAAGTATAAAGCAAGTATAGCAGGGGGCTAAGCACACAGCCTTGTGGTGCACCTGTACTGATGATGAAGCTGGACGAGATGTTGTGCCAATCTGAACTGACCGATACTTACAAGTGAGGAAAACGAGATCCAATTGTATAAAGAGTTATCGAGGCTTAGGTCTTGAAGCTTATTGATTAGTTTCAAGGGGTGATGGGGTTGAATCCTGAGCTATAGTCAACCAAGAGCATCCTGATGTATGCATCTTCACTGTGCAGATGTTCCAGAGCTGAGTGAAGAAGTAATGAAATGGCATCTGCTGTTGAGCTGTTGTGACATTAGGAAAATTGAAGCAGTTGAAATCACCCCTCAGGCAGGAGTTAATATGCCTCATGACCAACCTCTCAAAGCACTTCATCACAGTGGATGTAAAGGCTGCTGGACAACAGTCAATTGAAGCAGGTTAGCGCATTCTTCTTGGGCACCAGTATGACTGAAGACTGCTTGATGCAGGTGGGTACTTCAAAAGACTGCCAGAGAGAAACTAAAGATGTTATTAAACACTCCAGCCAACTGATTAGCATAGGCAATTCAGAATTAGCAGGTTTATTATCACTGGTATGTGACGTGAGATTTGTTAACTTAGCAGTTCAATGCAATACATAATCTAGGAGAGGGAGAGAGGGGGAGAGGGGGAGAGAGAGAGAGAGAGAGGGAGAAAGAGAGAGAGAGAGGGAGAAAGAGAGAGAGAGAGAGAGAAATAAAATAAAAACATAATAATAAATAAACAAGTAAATCAATTACATATATTGAATAGATTATTTAAAAAAGTGCAAAAACAGAGGTAGTCTTCAAAGTCAAAGTCCATTTAGGAATCGGATGGCAGAGGGAAAGAAGCTGTTCCTGAATTGCTGAGTGTGTGCCTTCAGGCTTCTGCATCTCCTACCTGATGATAACAATGAGAAAAGGGCATGCCCTGGGTGCTGGAGGTCTTTAATAATGGATGCTGCCTTTCTGAGACACCGCTCCCAAAAGGTGTCCTGGGTACTTTGTAGGCTGGTACCCAAGATGGAGCTGACTAGATTTACAACCTTCTGCAGCTGCTTTCAGTCCTGTGCAGTAGCCCCTCCATACCAGACAGTGATGCAGCCTGTCAAAATGCTCTCCACGGTACAACTATATAAGTTTTTGAGTGTATTTGTTAACATGCCAAATTGCTTCAAACTCCTAATATAGCCGCTGTCTTGCCTTCTTTATGACTACATCAATATATTGGGACCAAGTTAGATCCTCGGAGATCTTGACACCCAGGAACTTGAAGCTGCTCACTCTCTCCACTTCTGATCCCTCTATGAGGATTGGTATGTGTTCCTTCGTCTTACCTTCCCTGAAGTCCACAATCAGTTCTTTCGTCTTACTGACATTGAGTGCCAGGTTGTTGCTGTGGCACCATTCCACTAGTTGACATACCTCACTCCCGTACGCTCTCTCATCACCACCTGAGATTCTGCCAACAATGGTTGTATCATCAGCAAATTTGTAGATGGTATTTGAGTTATGCCTAACCACACAGTCCTGTGTATACAAAGAGTAGAGCAGTGGGCTAAGCACACACCCCTGAGGTGTGCCAGTGTTGATTGTCAGCGAAGAGGATATGTTATCACCAATCCGCACAGACTGTGGTCTTCCGGATAAGAAATCGAGGATCTAATAACAGAGAGATGTACAGAGGCCCAGGTTCTGCAACTTCTCAATCAGGATTGTGGGAATGTTGGTATTAAATGCTGAGCTATAGTCGATGAACAGCATCCTGACGTTGGTGTTTGAGTTGTCCAGGTGGTGTAAAGCAGTGTGAAGAGCCATGGAGATTGCGTCTGCCGTTGACCTACTGTGGCGATAGGCAAATTGCAATGGGTCCAGGTCCTTGCTGAGGCAGGAGTTCATCTAGTCATAACCAACCTCTCAAAGCACTTCATCATTGTCGATGTGAGTGCTACCGGATGATAGTCGTTAACGCAGCCCACATTATTCTTCTTTGGCACTGGTATAATTGTTGCCTTTTTAAAGAATCAGAATCAGAATCAGAATCAGACTTTAATCGCCAAGTACCTATGCACATACAAGGAATTTACTTCCGGCAGATGTTGTCTCTCTGCTCATAACAATAATAATGATAAATATAAATGAAAATATAGATTATACATACAGGTAGTCCAATCCAAGTAATAGTTAGCCGACAGTTAACCAGCAGTTAACTGTTCAGCAAAGTGACCGCAGTAGGGAAAAAACTTCTCCAGTGCCTATTAGTCTTAGTCTGGAGGGATCTGAAGCGCCTACCAGACGGAAGTAGATCAAACAGTCCGTGCGCAGGATGGGAGGAGTCCTTTGTTCCCCGCATCATGATGTTGCCAGACAGTGATGCAGCCTGTCAAAATGCTCTCCACGGTACAACTATATAAGTTTTTGAGTGTATTTGTTAACATGCCAAATTGCTTCAAACTCGTAATATAGCAGTTTATGATCTAACATCTTTATGATGTTGCCCTCTTCTTCAACCTGGAAGAGTACAGGTCCACAATAGAGGGCAGGGAGGCTCCAATGATGCGCTCGGCAGTCCTCACTGTGCGCTGTAGTCTGGTTCTATCCTGCTTGGTGGCGGTTCCAAACCACACAATAATGGAGGTGCACAGGACAGACTCAATGACTGCAGTGTAGAACTGCAGCAGCAATTCCTGAGGCAGACCGTATTTCCTCAAGAGCCGCAGGAAATACATCCGCTGCTGGGCCTTCTTCAGGATGGAGCTGATGTTCTGCTCCCACTTCAGATCCTGAGAGATGGTGGTTCCCAGGAACCTGAAGTTCTCCACGGTGGACACAGGGCTGCTGAGGACTGTGAGGTGAGACATAGCGGAGGGATGTCTACTGAAATCCACTATCATCTCCTTTGTCTTGAGCGTGTTCAGCTCCAGATTGTTCCGACTGCACCAGAGCGCCAGTTGGTCCACCTGCTGTCGATATGCAGACTCATCATTATTCTGGATGAGTCCGATGACGGTAGTGTCGTCTGCAAACTTCAAAAGCTTCACATAGCAAGTGGGAACTTCTGCCTGTAGCAGTGAGACGTTGAAAATGTCCTTGAATACTCCCGCTAGTTGGTTGGCACAGGTTTTCAGAGCCATACCAGGTACTCCATCGGGACCTTTTCACTCTCTTTAAAGACAGTCTAACATCGGCCTCTGAGACAAAGATCACAGGGTCATCAGGTGCAGCAGGGATCTTCACAGCTGTAGTTGTGTTCTCCCTTTCAAAGCGTGCATAGAAAGCGTTTCTGGCAGTGAAGCATCGCTGCCATTCATACTATTGGGTTTCGCTTTGTAGGAAGTAATGTCTTGCAGTCCCTGCCAGAGTTGCCATTAATCTGATATCGCCTCCAACCTTGTTCAAAATTGTCCTTTCGCCTTTGAAATAGCCTTCCACAAATCATACCTGGTTTTCTGGTACAGGCCTGGGTTGCCAGACTTGAATGCTACAGATCTAGCCTTCAGCAGACAACATACCTCCTGGTTCATCCACGGCTTTTGGTTTGGGAATGTACAGTTAGACTTTGTGGGCACACACTCATCCACACAGGTTTTAATGAAGTCGTTAACAACTGCAGCATACACATCCAGTTTCAACAATGAATCCCTGAAGTTAAAATCTCCCTTCGTCCTGATGAGGGGTCTCGGCCCAAAAACGTCGACAGTGCTTCTTCCTATAGATGCTGCCTGGCCTGCTGCGTTCCACCAGCATTTTGTGTGTGTTGCTTAAATTTCCTGCATCTACAGATTTCCTTGTGTTTGTGTCAATATCTGGGAGTTGATGGTGTGGGAAATGGTCAATGATCAGAAACCTGAAGGTGGTGGGGGGGTGCAGAGACAGGCTGTCTCATTTCCTGACACCCTAAGGTATTTCCACAACCTACAAGGACAAATGGAAAATACAATGGCACTCCCTTCACTTGCCTGTATGCATGCAGTTCCAACAACTCTGAAGAAACTTGAAGAAAGCAGTCCTCTTGACTGACTACACCCTCCAAAATAATTACTCTCCGTGATTATTCAACCACAAGCATATAGTGGATATCATGTTTGCCATTTACCAAATGCACTTTACTTATTTTTCCATTCTAGTCCAACAGTACATCTCAAGTGATACACGCAAAATGCTGGAGGATCTCAGCAGGCCAGCCAGCATCTATGGAAAAGAGTACAGTCGATATTTCAGGCTAAAACCCTTCGAAGTCCTCCCGAAGGATTTTGTCCTGAAACGTCGACTGTACTCTCTTCCATAGATGCTGCCTGGCCTGCTGAGTTCCTCCAGCATTTTGTGTGTATTGCTTGGATTTACAGCATCTGCAGATTTTCTCGTTTGTGATTTGAGTACATCTTAAGTCATTGACCAAGAAGGGCAAAGGTAGCAGGTGCATGAGAACATCAACAAGTGCAAATTCCCCCCCAAGTCACATGGCACCCTGACTTTGAAAAATACCACTGCTCCTTAATCACTGAGTCTGACATGGAACTCCCCATACAACAACTTCATCATCCATTTCAGAACTTACCTTTAACAAGAGGACTGCAGCAATTCAAATCAGTAGTTCCTCACTACTTTATCTAGGGTAATTAGCAATGGTATTAAATGCTAGTTTTATCACCACTGTCCAAATTCTATTTTTCAATTTATTCAAGAGATGTAGGCTTCACAGGCTGAGCCACTATTTTATTGCTCTTTTGAACCGTCGCAGTCCCTAAGGTATAGCTATACCCACAATGTTGTTCGGAAGGAGTCCTAAGATGTTGATGCAGCAATGGTGAAGGAAAGGCAATATAACTCCGAGTCAGGATGGAGTGTGGCTTGGAGGACAACTTCCAAGTGCTAGGGTTCTCATGCTTTTTCTGCTCTTGCCCTTCCAGCTGACTTTTGTCATGGGTTTGGAAGACGTAGCTAAGGAATCTTGATGAATTGCTACAATGCATCCTGAAACTAAATGTAAAAATTAGGAAATTTAATGTCCATTATCTACTGGCTCTCACATTACAATACTGCCCAGTGACAACGAAGATTCAAAATAAGATTCTGTATGATAAGGGTTACTTTCCATATTCTAGGGATCACCCCTCAACAAAGGCAGACGCTGAAATGCACCACACCAAAAATGTTGGAGGAACTCAGCAGCCAGGTAGCATCGATAGAAACAACTAAACATTTGACATTTCAGGCCACGATCCTTCATCAGGACTCTTGGCCTGAAACTTCGGCTATTTACTTTTTTCCAAAAAAGCTGCCTGGCCTGCTGAGTTTCTCCAGCATTTTGTCTGTGTTGCTTTGACTTCCAACAATGGCAGATTTTCTCTTGTTAATGAAACCTTTTGCTTTCAGTGCACTAGCAGTCCTTTTAGCTATTTGGGAGGAGAAATGTTTAAAGATTAAGACTTCAACATTGCTCATAGACAATCAGGAAACATTAATTCCATCTCTCCCATACTCTTTTGAGACAAGAGCTAGTACAGTAAGCACCTTAAAGCATGTGAGAATTACCACCCGCAATATCGCCTCAAATTTGTTTGAGAGTTCTCTGGAAGGATAAGGAAACCTATGTCAGAGATCTCTCCTGGGCCAACATACCCGGCACTAAAGACTGAATTACAGTCAGTTGGCTCCAATGGATATATCACGTCATTTGCATGGTTTACACCCAACTTCCAAAAGCAGCCATTCTATTCCCAGATCTGTTATGACAAGAGGTTACCAGACAGACAGGAAGAAATTCAAGTATGTTATCAAAGCCATCTTGAAAACTCATAATAAATATGTATTAACATCTCCTTGCTGATCATAATACTTCAAGGCTGTCTGCTTAGCTCCCTGCTCTACCCTCTACACATGGCTGTGTGGCTAACCACAGCTCTAATTCCATGTACAAATTTGCCAATGACACCACTGTTGTTGGTCAAATCACAGGTGACAATGAGTCCGCTTACTGGAATGAGATAGGTTACTTCATTGAGCTGTGCCGCAACAGTAACCTCTCACTTAGCATCGAAAAATCTAAAGAGCAGTTTGTTGACTGCAGGAAGGGGAAAAAGGGCAATCATGCACCAGTCTGCATTGGAAGATAGATGGTGGAGAGTCAGCAGTTTCAAATTCCTGTGCATTGACGTATCAGATGACCTATCCTGGGCCCTGCACATAGATGCGATCACAAGGAAGGCGTGGAGGTGAAGGAGGTTCGGCATATCACCAAACACTCTAACAACCTCTACAGATATACTGTTAAAAGTACTCTGACAGATTATGTCATAGTTTGTGCAGGAACATAATAAGCTGCAGAGAGCAGTAGACTCCGCCCAATACACTGGCATATCCCACCCACCATTGATAGCACCTCTAGCAGGTGCCGCAGAAATTTGTGAAGAGGAAGAATGATAAAATAGGTTATTATTTTAATAGAGAAATATATAAGAAACACAGAAAAGTAGCATACAGGTGCAGCAGGTAATCAGGAAGGGTAATTCTGAACCCTGAATTCTGAAGGCACACACTCAACAATTCAGGAACAGCTTTTTCCCCTGACATCCAATTTCTTTTCTTCAATTTTTTAATTAGTTTTTCAAAACATTTTACAAAATTAAAAACCCCAAATCCCAATGAGGAGCATTAATACAGAGCAAGGTTAAGCATACAATAACAATATGCTACACAGGAAGAGAATTTAACAAAAAAGCACCTAAATTAAAGACAAGTGAGCTTAGTGTCCTCCCCAAACCCCACAACACAAGAAAAAAAAACGATTCCAGACCAACCACCACACAATATAGAGAGTATAAGTCCGGACAGTCAAACTCCCAGACTGTAAATACACTTAGCAACAGAGGATAATAATGCCTACTACCAGAAAAAAAAAGGGAGCTGAAAGCAAGGGACTGAAAAGAAAAAAAAACCCTAGTCAAGAGGAAGGTTATGAAAGTAGTCGATAAAAGGCCCCCAGATCTTATGGAACTTTAAATCCGAATTGAGAACTGAATAGACATCCAATTTCTGAATGGACATTGAACCCATGAACACTATCTCACTACTTTTTTATTTGTTATTTTGCACTAATTTTAACTTAATTATTTAATACATATCACACACACACACACGTATGTTTTCTCTTGTTTAAGGAAAGATATATTACCATTAGGAAATTCACTAAAATTCACCAGGTATGGAGGATAAGGTTGAGTAGATTGGGTCTGCAGTCATTGAACTTTAGAATAATGAGAGACAATCCTACTGAAATTGAAGATTCTTACTGGGTGTGATATGGTAAATGCTGAGAGGACATTCTCCCTTATGGAAGAGTTTAACGATAGGTGAGCATGTCTCAGCACAAGGTGAAATCCATGAATGATTGACATGATTTTTACTTTCTAAAGGTTGAGAGTGATAAAAAAACTCCTTACTCCATCTGTGGAGGATCAAGTTCAATTTCAAGTTTATTGTCACTCAACCTCTACACAGGTGTACTGCTAAATGAAATAACATTCCTCCGAATCAAGGTGTACAACATAGTACATATAATTCACACACAACACATAAGGTAACATTACCACAAATAAATTAACAAATACTCAAAAAATATATTCCAGGACATTGGCAATTAGCATAAGGTGGATTTACAACACGAGTTAAAAAGTAGAGTATAATGCTACTGGCAATTCATAAGTAATGAGACCCGGGTGGTGGCACGAGTTCAGCAGTCTCACGGCCTAGTGGAAGAACCCGTTTCCCACCCTGAAGTCTTTGAATATATTCAAAGCTGAGGAAAAATGTATTTTTTTTATTACTACAAGAATCAAGGGTTATGACAATAGAGCAGGAAAGTGGACAAGTTGGATTGGGCATTACCTTATTGAATAGTGCATCACACTTGTGAATGACCTAATTCTGCTAATATTACTTATGCTCTTAGATGAATTACACTCAGAACATATCAGCATTGTAAATATTCCAGTTTAATTACTGTTCAGGTTTAGACAGGGATGTTGAAAATTTAGTGTCAACATATACAGTCTGTCAAGACTGCAGACAGAATCCATCTAAGACACTCCAACAAATGTGAAGATGGCTAAAACAACTTAAGAGAGTCTTCAGTGATCATTGTTAGAAAGGCAATTCCACTTTTCTTATCTTTATTGACACTCATTTTTGATTGGCTGCAGATTGTCCCATAAAATCATAGTCCATGACAGGAACTGTTGATTAATTTTTACCAACAGCAGGATTCAGCTCAGCAGTGGTATTACAAACTTCAAACGTGCTTGAAGATACTACTACCCACTTTGGGAGCTGAAAACAGATAAAGACCAGTTAAAACAAAACCAAAATCTTGATCTGCGCCCCATTAGGTGGCTCTTTTTTTCAAGGATACGAGTCTAATCAAGGGGGTATAAATTTATGGTGAGAAGGTCAAGACTTGAAAGAGAATTGAGCGGAAATATTTTTTAAGTGGGGGGGGGAGGGTTGAGTATATGAAATAAGCCATTGGAGGAAGTGGTTAAGGCAGGTACAATAGTATCACTTACGAAGCATTTGGATTGGAACATGGAGCGGAGGGGCCTGAATGGATATAGTCAACATGGACTTGTTGGGCTGAAGGGCCTGTATTGCCCTATAACTCTATGGCTCTTTAGCAACTGGCTGTAAAAAAATAAGTTCAAAGAACATGAGGGGAGGATCAAACCTATGAACAAATAAAACAAAGTCAGTGACACAGTGTCCAGTTGCTGCCATGACCTGATGACCCGTTTCACACCTGATCCGATCATCTCGTTGATTAGAAGCTCCTGGTGTTTTTTTTAAGAGTTTTTGTAATGTATTACTTATCAGTCCTACAACAGTGGTACAGACACAGACACACAATGCTGGAGGAACTCAGCAGGTCAGGCAGCATCCACGGAGATGAACAAGAGACCTGTGACCCTTCTTCAGGACTGGAAAGGAAGGGGAAAGGCACCAGAATAAAAAGGTGGGGGGAGGGGAAGGACGCTAGCTGGAAGATGATAGGGAAGCCAGGAGGGTGGGAAAGGTAAAGATCTGATGAGCACCTATTCTGATAGGAGAGGCGAATGGACTTTAGGAGAAAGGCAAAGGGGAGAGGGCCCAGGAGGAATAGGCAGGTGAGAAGAGGTAAAGGTTGGGGGGGGGGGGGAGTGGAAATTGTTTAGCTGAAGCAGAAAGCGAAGTTCATACTATCAGGTTGGAGGCTACCCGGATGGAATATAAGGTGTTGCAGTTGAAAAGAGGTAAGAGGCTAGAGTGGGGAATAGAAAAGGGGAGGAGGAATTTTTTTTCTGAAAGGAGAAATCGATATTCATGCTACCAGGTTTGAGGCTACCTAGACAGAATATAAAATGTTGTTCCTCTACCCTGAGGGTTGCCTCATCATGGCACAAGATGAAGCCATGGACCGACATGTCAGAACAGGAATGGAAATCAGAATTAAAATGTTTGACCATTGGGAAGTTCCATTTGTGGTGGATGGTGCAGACGTGCTCAACAAAACGGTCCCCCAATTTACGGCAGGTCTCATCAATGTAGAGGAGGCCGCATCAGGAGCACCGGACACGACAGACAACCCCAAAAGATTTGCAGGTGAAATGTTGCCTCACCTGGGAGGACCGTCTGAGACTCTAAATGGAGGTGAAAGAGGAGGTGAAGCACTTTGACCTTTTGCAGGGATAGGTGCCAAGAGGGAGGGAAGAATGGACAAGGGAGATAGTGTTCCCTATGGAAAATGGAGAGAGGGGGGAGTAAAGATGTGATTGGTGGTAGGATTGCTTTCTCAGCAGAATGATGTGTTGCATGTGAAAGCTCATGGGTTGGTAGGTAAGGACAAGATTAACTCTTATTGTTACAGAGGTGGGAAGATGGGGTGAGCATGGATGTTCAGGATTGGAGAGATGTGGGTGAGAACAGCGTTATTGGAGGAGGAAGGGAAACCCTACTCTTTGAAGGAGAAGGACATCGCTGATGTTCTAAGAAGGAAAACCGCATTCTGGGAATAGATCCAGCAGAAACAAAGGAACTGAGAAAAGGGAAGATCTTTTTTTTTTAAACAAAAGGCATGATGGGAAGAGGTATAATCAAGGTAGCCATGGGAATAGGTAGGTTTATAAAAGTTGTTGGTCAACTGCTTGTCTCCAAGAGATCAAGAAAGTAGAGGGAGGTGTCAGAAATGGGCCAAGCGAGTTTAAGGACAATGCCCCAAATTCTTTTCATCACTGAAAAGACATAAAACCATCCACTTACTTGGATAACTGCAACTCAAACACTCAAGCAGCTCAACACCAACCATGCCAAGCAGCCCACTTTAATGGCAATCCATCTACCACCCGAATCATTTATGTCCTCCACAACCTGAAAATGATGGCAGCAGAATACACCACTGCAAAGGCGCTACAGTTATATGCATAAACTACTCCAACAGCATATCTTAAAACAAAGGCCTCTAACATGATAAAGGCAAAAGGACAGCCAGAACAGGAAAGTACCACCAAGGTCTCCCTCCAAGTTACACACGACTCGCTGGGTTCCTCCAGCACCTGCAAAATTTCGTCTTCAGAAATATAATTCATAAGCTTTCTTGCAACTTACCAGGTACACTATAACACAATTCTACAATATAACATCTTAAGGAAAGCGGGTTACATGCTAAATTTTATTTAAAAGCTAGCAGTCCGGGATCGGGATATCAGTCAGTGCGGCAACACCAAAGTTTCCAGTGCGCCAGAATAATGGAGATACAAACTTGATCAGTCCTCACAACTAATTATTAATAAGAAAACCACTTTTTCGAGTGGACCAGCCGAATATTTCCATCATTTTTTTGTTTTTATTCCCATTTTCTCGATTTTACCCAAAGCATGAAATCAGCGATCAGGTTATCAATTAAAGCTCTCAGAACCCATCTTGGTGCATGATGTGAGAAAGCTTTACATCACCGACACGAGTTTTAAACCGCTGAAATCTGTACCTTGAGAGACGCACTGAAGCAAACTCCGATTTAAACGCGGGGAAGCGCATGTGCGCATGCGTAACGCGCTGACCTGGGTTAAAGTTCACGTGGCGCTAAAAAAAACTGGCGCGTGGAAGGGGAAAGCGAGAAAAATCAGGTAACAGTTGGGTTGATGGGAGGGAGAAAAGGCCGGTTGGTGGGGGTGTGGTTGAGAGGGATATACAGAGTTGTGTGTGACAGTCGGGAGGTGCGGGGCAGGGGAGTTTGTGGTTGACAGACTTGGTGCGGAGTTGAGAGGAGTGGGTGATGGTGGTGAGGGCTTTAGGTGCAGTGGGTTTAGGAGTTTGTGTGATTGGAAGGTGGGAGAGTGAGGCTTTCAGGTGACTGGGGAATGGGAGGGGTAAGAGGCACGTGTGAGGCGGTGGGTGGTGAGGTGTACGTGTGTCTGACAGTGGGGTTGTAGGGTGAGGATGTTTTTTTGGGGGGTCATTGGGTGAGTGTGGTGTTGGTGATGTTGGGGGCTGAGGGGTGTGGGTGAAGGTAGTGAGGAGTGCAGATAAGTGCTGGATAAAGGGGAGTGAGGGGTGCGGGTGACAGTGTATGAGTCAGGTGATGTTTGTGAATATTGTTTGTGATGGTTAGAGTACTGGTCAATGGTTAGGGAGTAAGATGGGTGAAAGGATGATGGTGGAAGTATAGTAGGCAAGGTGAGGGGGTGTGTGGTCGTACAGGAATGAGATAGCTTGCTACCATTCCTACTCTGTTGGTTTGACTGCTCCTCTATCATAAGGTGGATGGCCTTCTAAGTGATGCGTGTGTGAGAAAGGTTTATTCATAAGAAGAATATTTGAAGATGAAGTAACTAATTGTTTTTGTTTGAAATGTTGCAGCCAATTCAGAATCAGAATCAGGTTTATTATCACCAGCATGTGACATGTAATTTGTTAAAGCAGCAGCAGTTCAATGCAATACATAATCTAGAAGAGAAAGATAAATAAAATAAAATAAAAATATCAATAATAAGTAAATCAATTACAGTATATGTATGTTGAATAGATTTTTAAAAATGTGCAAAAAAACAGAAATACTGTATATTTAAAAAAAAGGTGAGGTAGTGTCCAAGGATTCAATGTCCATTTAGGAATCAGATGACAGAGGGGAAGAAGCTGTTCCTGAATCTTTGAATGTGTGCCTTCAGGCTTCTGTACCTCCTACTTGATGGTAACAGTGAGAAAAGGGCATGCCCTGGGTGCTGGAGGTCCTTCATAATGGAAGTTGCCTAACTGAGGCACTGCTCCCTGAAGATGTCCTAGGTACTTTGTAGGCTAGTACCCAAGATGGAGCTTACTTGCACTCATTTCCACAAATATAAAACTGCAGCGGTTGTTAGAAAAATTAAAATCCATATTTTCCTTTTATACAGTAGCATCATTTTTTAACAGGAGCTGTTAGAAGTTGCACCTCGTGAACTATCATACACATTTTCCTCTGATTTCACCCTTCATATAAAAGTTGCAAAATCTTGCATTTAATTGGAACTTTGTAATCAGGATAAAGCACATTTTATTTCACTTTTTTCCTACATGTTATACAGTATACAAGTATAATAAATTTTTAAATGAATGCTGTGCAAGTTTAACTGGATCAGGAAACTTGCAGGCCCTCAGGACCTCTGTTCTGGCTGCAAAGCTACCCATATTCCTAACGTCCAGTATTCTGCATTCCGATTCAGTGCTGCTGTGCACCCTCTCCACAGTTTGGACTGTGGCCCCAGTCTGTGCTCTAGATCACTGCCTCTGATCGCATAGCCCATTTACACCAAAATATCCTAAATGGATGTAATTTCTGTGATTCAACTGGGAAGAAAACCTTTAGCAGTCTGCCCTTTAACTGTTGCAGTTATACAATACAGATGCAAAACAAAGGATGTTCAATTACCTTGGCTATTTTGTCATCCTCTTGAAGCCATTTGGACATGTACAGCCATCTTGCTGAGTTCCCCCAGCGTGTTGTGCGTATTGCTTTGACCCCAGCATCTGCAGTGTACTTTGTGTTTTGTTCTTTGACCCTGCTCTGCCATTCATTTAAACCACAGCAGTTAATCTTTGTTGCCCTTATTTAACTGCACTATACCTAAGTGTAGAGAAGTATTATCAGACTTAACGTTGTATGACTGAGCCTTCATGGCCTTCTGTGCAAAATATTTCTGATGATTCCCCATTCTCTGAATGATTGATCCATCATCGGAGTCCTAAGTGACCTATACCTAATTTTGACACCAAGCCCTCTGGTTATGGAATCCTCAGTCATAGAGAATGTCACCACATTGAGCCCTGCAAGCAATGAGGTTGTTTCTGTTTATTTTCTGGTTTCTGTAGAATACGTGTTTAGTCTATTCATATGGTAAATCTGCCATCTAGAAATGGGTCTGGTGAATTTTTCCTGCACTCTTTTGGAATCGGCTGCAACTATCCCATGATCTATGAAGTTTAAAAAATTCTACCATTGTATCTAAAAAAAAAAGTGGGGGGGGAATAATAAATAAGGGATGGGGTAAGAATGGGAATGGCCCCATTCCCATTCTGATATGTCAATCCATGGCCGCCTCTACTGTCAAGACGAAGCCACACTCAGGTTGGAGGAACAACCTCTTATATTCCGTCTTGGTAGTCTCCAACCTGACGGCATGAACATTGATTTCTCGAACTTCCGTTAATGTCCCTCCTCCCCTTCTTACCCCATCTCTTATTTCTTTCTTTCCTTTTTTTTCTCTTTTTTCTCTCTCTCTCTCCCTCTCACAATAACTCCTTGCCTGCTCTCCATCTTCCTCTGGAGCTCCTGTCCCCCTTTCTTTATCCCCAGGCTTCCCATCCCATGATCCTCTCCCTTCTCTAGCCTTGTATCCCTCTTGCCAATCAACTTTCCAGCTCTTAGCTTCATCCCTCCCCCTCCTGTCTTCTATCATTTTGGATCTCCCCTCCCCCTCCCACTTTCAAATCTCTTACTATCGCTTCTTTCAGTTAGTCCTGATGAAGGGTCTCGGCCCGAAACATTGACTATACTTCTTCCTATAGATGCTGCCTGGCCTGCTGTGTTCCACCAGCATTTTGTGTGTGTATCATGAATGGTGGTAATGCTTCACTCTCAGATGAGCTCAACAACTTCCGTGCACGCTTTGAAAGGAAGAATAAAACTATAGCTATGAGAATCCCTGCAGTGTCCTGTGATCTCAGTCTTGGAGGCCTACGTCATGCGGTCTTTCACGAGGGTGAACTCTTGCAAGGCGACCGTGCCTGATGGAGTACCTGGTAGGGCTCTGAAAAAGTGTGCCAGCCAACTGGCTGGTGTGCTCAAAGACATTTTCAGTCTCATTGCTACAGTCTGAAGTTCCCACCTACTTCAAAAGAGCAACAATTATGCCAGTGCCCAAGAAGAGCAGTGTGAACTGCCTTAACAACTATCATCTAGTAGCACTCACATCTACGGTAATGAAGTGCTATGAGAGGTTGGTTAATTAACTCCTGTCTCAACAAAGACCTGGACCAACTGCAATTTGTCTCTTGCTATAATGGGTCCTATGACGGATGTGATCTCATTGGCTCTTCATGTCACCTTGGATCACCTGGACAATGCTAATATCTATGTCAGGAAGCTGTTCTTTGACTACAGCTCAGCGTTTAAGACAATAGTTCCTACTGCTCTGAACAAAAAGTTCCTCTGTACCTCCCTCTGTAACTGGATCCTCAACTTCCTAACTGGAAGACCACAATCTGAGGATCGAAAGTAATATCTGACAGTCAACACTGGCGTACCTCAGGGATGTGTGGTTTGCCTTCTCTACACTTATGACTGTGTGGTTAGGCATAGCTCAAATGCCATCTATAAGTTTGCTAATGATGCAACTACTGTTGGCAGAATTTCAGATGGTGATGAGAGGTCATATAGGGGAGAGAGATATATCAGCTAGTTCAGTGGTGTCATAGCAACGACCTTGCACTTGATGTCAGACAGACCAAAGAACTAATTGTCGACTTTAGAAAGGCTAAGATGAGGGAACACATACCAGTCCTCATAGAGGGATCAGAAGTGGGAACAGTGAGAAAATTTAAGTTTCTGAGTGTCAGCATCTGTGAGGGTCTATCCTGAGCCCAACATATTGATGCAGTTGCAAAGAAAGCAGCAGCTATAGTTCATTCGGAGTTTGAGGAGATTTGGTATGTCACCAAAGGCACTCTCAAATTTCTACAGATGTACTAGGAAGAGCATTCTAAGTGGCTGCATCACCAGGGGTGGGGGCTACTACACAAGATCAAAATAAGTTGCAGGTAGTTATAAACTTAGCTCCATAATAGGGACTAGCCTCCATAATATCGAGGACATCTTCAAGGAACGATGCCTCAAAAAGGCAGCATCCATCATTAATCCCCATCACCCGGAACGTGCCCTCTTATTGCTGCTGTCAGGGAAGAGGTACTGAAGGCACAGAACGATATATGAACAGCTCCTTCCCCTCTGTCATCCGATTTATGAATGGCCATTCAACCAATGAACACTACTTCACTACTTTTTAAATTTGTTTTTTAACTGTAACTATTTAGTATATATACTTAATGTAATTTCAATTTTTTTCTCTATTATGCATTGCATTGTACTGCTGCAGCAAAGGACAAGTTTCACGACATGTGATTTTGAAGTCTAAAATGCTGATTGTTTTTATACATTATATAAAACCTAAAAAATACAGAGTACAGTGTATTGTAACCTTTTAATCAAAACACTGTATCATAGGTGGAGACTGAAAACCTGCATTGTTTATTGTTGTTCAACAGCAGATTCAGGTTTGTTACCCTGCACATATATTTTCATTATATTAATTGGTGTGTAATAATTTTTACTGTTACGTACATTTGTGTGATAAACAAGTGTAAGACAAAGACTGATTATCGGTAGCACATAAATTCAGTAGGAAATTATGGCGATCCCAAGCTATCTCGTTATGTATTCTAAAATCTGAAAAAAATCTAAAACACTTCTGGCACTCCACCAAACATTTCTGATAAGTGATACTCAACATTAATACTAATTTCCTTTCATCCTCAATTCTTAAATGATCCTTAGTATTCTTCTATTTTTGGTGACTCATAATTACAACTTCCTTGAAAACAGACATAAAGTATTTGTTTAATTTATCTGCCTTTTGAAATTTTCCATTATTTATTCTCCTGCTTCTTTTAGTCAGA
The DNA here is from genome assembly GCF_048418815.1 of Hemitrygon akajei. Lineage (NCBI taxonomy): Eukaryota > Metazoa > Chordata > Chondrichthyes > Myliobatiformes > Dasyatidae > Hemitrygon > Hemitrygon akajei. The sequence continues at coordinate 94,298,697 of NC_133137.1, read as the reverse complement.
TATCTACATTTTCTCTGCTTATCTTTTCCTTTACACACATCCAAAGAACTTGTCCTTTCTTCCGCTCCTTGACAATTTATTTTTATAGTATATTCTATCTTTTACAATGGTATTATTATACTATACTAAATACTAAAATGAGTCTTTTCTCCAGTTTGTGTAAAACCATTTCATATATGATGCATGAATTCATCCACCTACTTATTAAAAGCCATTGACTCATCTAATCTATGTCTGGTTTAAAGTCCTCCATGATTGTTGCATATCTTTCAATCTTCAGTTTCCTGATTTATGCCATATTAGAACTGTGGCCTGTAAATGACTTCTATCGATGTTTTCTTCCCTCTGCTACTTCTTGGTTCCACCTGAAAATGATTCTAGTTCTGCAACATTATTTGTAGAGCCAAGTTCATTTCTTAGCACGGTACTGATTTCACTCTTATTAATACCAGCACACCACATCTTTTCCTTTTTGCCTGTCATTCTTAGAGCATGCTTCTAACTCAAATGGTTTTGGTACACTGTAGACTGAGCAAGGGGTTGATTTGAAGGGCCCAGACAGGTGTGTTCATCCCTTATTGCTACTTATCAATTTTAATTTTTCTTTGCTCTACCTTGCTCCTGACTAACTCCTTTATCTTGTATACAAGAAAATTCTAGCAACTAGGAGGAAATGTGTATTAGTTTGGTTTCAAATTGTCACGTGTAGCGATGATATTAGCTTCACGCCCATGGCTCATTTGAAGTGGAAGAGTGGTCCTTTTGTTGACATAGAATCTTTAAGGCCAGGATAGCTTCCATAAATCATCGAGGAGTTTAAAATTTCTCGTAAGCTTCCATGTTATGTCATGGAGCAATTAATTTTACTGATGGCTAAGTAAATTCTTTGCCCCATTCAAACGAGTGTTGTGAGATCTTTTGCGTCCACTATAAAGTAGATAACATTGTGGTTTAATATCATACTGAAAAGATATTTCTAAAAGAGTAGTACTCAGTATTAAAAGCAAAAAGTGCAGTGGTACTTAGCAAGTCAGCCATCATTCTGTGGGGAGAGAAGCAGAATCAATGTTTCAGGTCACGGAATTCATTGATTTATCTTTAAAAGACCCATATAAATTCAGTGGGGTAGTTTTCTTGAAAACTGAAATGTGAACTTTTCAAAAGACAAGGCTTTCTTAAAGTATATTTGTAGATAAAATATTAAAGTGTGGAATAAGGGGAAATACGAGGAAATGTGCAGATGCTGGAAATTCAAGCAACACACTCAAAATGTTGGTGGAACACAGCAGGCCAGGCAGCATCTATAGGAAGAAGCACTGTTGACGTTTCGGGTCGAGACCCTTCGTCAGTCCTGACGAAAGGTCTCGGCCTGAAATGTCGACAGTGCTTCTTCCTATAGATGCTGCTTGGCCTGCTGCGTTCCAACGGCATTTTGAATAAGGGGAAAATGACTTGATTTGTGAGATCACCTTTCTTTTCATAAACGTTACAGCAACAACCCTTCTGTGATTTAGATCTCGGGGATTTTTGGCAAATTGAGAATCAATAGATGTTGGAAATCCAGAGCAACACAAAATGCTGGAAAAACTCAGCAGGTCATGCAGCATCAACGAAGAGGAATAAGAAATCGATATTTTGGGCCAAGACCCTGATAAAAGGTCTTGGCCCAAAACATTGACTGTTCTTTCCTCTGCATAGATTCTGCCTGACCTGCTGAATTCCTCCAGCATTTTGTGCGTTACATTGAGAAATTTTCAAACATATTTGTACAATTGCATCAGTGTTGAAACTAAGCCTATTTTTCAAAGGGTGTGCATGTACTTGTGTTTAAATTTATTAATATTTTAGATTGCATTTATTGACCTACCTTCATTGCTGTTGAGTTAAGCTATCTTCTTGAACCACTGCAACTTTGGTGACCTTGCTCCCATTATGCTATTGATTTGGAAGTTCCAGGATATAGACTCAGTGATGATGAAGGAACAAGATATATTTTCAAGTCACAATTGAATGTGATTTGCTGGGGAGTATCCTAGTGGTAATGTTCCGATGTACTTGGTGTCTTGGACATTAGTGGAGAAGGTAGTAGAGAGATGCTGTTGGAGTAGGCTAGTAACTGCAGTACATTGTTTCATTCACATAAATTATACCATTAATGTATGGAATAAATAGTTAGATGGATCACTTTGCAACCGACTGAACTTTTATTCTTTTATTTATTCCTGCCTAAGAACTCCTGACAAAATCCTCCCATATGTCTTTAGTCATACCCTGAGCGTTATGCCTGTTACCCCTTCTAATGGGTAACCTCCGCAGATAAGATCTTCTAAATTTTTACAATCCAGCTTGTTTCATTCCTTTGCCTTCTCTCCTCAGACCTGCAGATTCTTTCCATTCAGATACTTAATCCAGCTTTGTTTTGAAGACTGCATTTGAATCTACCTCAACTTGTATTTGGCAGTGCAGTCTAGATTCCACTATACCCACTCCCACTCTGACTTCAGTCTATGACCTCCGTCCTGTTATGAGGCCCAATGAAAGCTTGAGTAACCATTCCTCAATTTTCATCAAGGCATGTTGCGGCCAGCAGTGTGGATTATCAAATACTCTAATCATAGAAAACCACCTTTTTTGCATTAAGACTGACCATTTTTACCTCCCACTTCTTTTCTGAGATATTGCTGTGCTATGTATGTAGATTTCAATAATTGTTTACAGTGGATTCCGGTTATTGGGCCATTAGTTAATTGGGGTAGCCACTTATTTGGGACAACTCCTAAAGAACAACAAATAATGGAGAAAGTAGCTGGGATTCCCTTTGTTTATTTGGGGCACCATGCCACTTAATTGAAACAGGAAGCTGTTGGTGCCACAGAGAACAGTTTCTAACTAGCTCCAGTTGTGGGTGCTTGTGGCTATACTGCTTAGAAGACATAGTTTTAAACAGTGTCAATTATGTATGTTTATGTTCAAAGAACAATGATTTTTGTCACTGATAGTGAGAAATAAGCAGTAAGACAATTTAGAACTGTTTTGCTCACCGCATTTTCAAGCATACAGGCTTGGAGATGACAGAAACAGCCGGGAGTGAAAATGAAACTATTTCACTACTTCAACAAGTTAGGAACTAGGAAGAATTTGAAATTATCAACAGTCATTATGAATGTTACAATGAAAGTGGAAACTTGGAGGATGCAATTGTCGAAAGGCTATGAAGGCAGTCCATTACATGCACAAAGAGTTTGTATTGATTTTGTTCCCTTGCCGTCAATCAAAAGAACAAATCAGCATACACTGACTGAATTTCTCTGTTGATAACTATTAGTAACTAATACATAGTTTTATAATACTGTAGAAATATTGGTAGTGTTCTAGTTTATTCTGTATTTCGTTTAAATACCTAATTTATTACTTAGTTAAACAGTAGTTTGTGTTTTTTTTAAATATCTTTTTTATCTATTTCCATGAAACTTTGGCTAATTGTGGCAGCTGTTTAAATGGGTCAAAATGTGCTGTTCCCACTATATTTCTTTTCACTTTCTATTATCACGAAGGTATCTTCCATTATGTGAGATAACCAAGCTTCCTTGGTTATTTGTGTCAAAAATATTTTGAATATGTTATTCAGGGATGTGTTTATTATCTACCAACTTAATATATTTATTATCTACAGACCTAAGTTAATCTAAGACGTTTAAGTTTTACAGTTGTTAATTGTTTTTATTTTGTATCCTACAGAAGGGCATTCTTAGATATTTAAAGATGACTGAGCTTGATAATGCTGAATCTCTTGAAGACAAAGTCAATTTGCTGAAAGAGAAACTGATTTGTCGAGATTCTCAGATTGTGACTCTGCTGTCACTACTAGGAGAGGTAATTTTTATCTTAAATGTATCAGTATCAGATAGAGGAAAGGGATGACTTTGTGTTGTGTTACTAGTTTATCAAGAATTTAAATGAAAATGATTTTGGAGTATAGTTTTGCTTTTTCTGTTCATGTTATCTTTATTATAATTTAAAATTTCATTGTTCACATTTGGACAACTTTTTTTCCACCCAAATTTCCCAAGAGTTACTGACTGTTTTGCAAGGGTGGTAATCCATTGGCATTGGTTCTTATTGCATCATCTACAGTTTAGCATATTGATTTTCAATGAGGTCCTGCAGTCTGAAGATCAGTATGATATAGATTCCTGAAAGTTGACTTGCTGAGCATGCTAATTCACCTATTAAGTCTTAGAAATGTAGAAAACCTACAGCACAATACAAACCCTCAGCCCACAAAGCGGTGCCCAACATGTCCTTTTTTTTTTAAATTAGTTTTTTTATACATTTTCTACATAGCTACAGATAAAAAAACCCCTGATCAAAATGAAGAACATTGATACAGTGCAAAAATAAACATACAATAATAATATGATACAAAGAAAGATAATTGAGAAAGCACCCAAATTGAAGACATGTAAAATTAGTATCCTCCCCAAGCCCCGCAACAAAAAAAAACTCCAGACCAACCACAACACAATATAGAGAATATAAATCAGGACAATCAAACCCCCAAAACTGTAAATACACTTAGCAACAGAAGATATTAGTGCCTACTACAAAAAAAAGGAGCTGAAAGCAAGGGACCGAAAAAAAACCTTAGTTAAGAGGAAGGTTATGAAAGTACTCAATAAAAGGTCCCCAGACCTTATAGAACTTTAAATCCGAATTAAGGACTGAATAATGAATTTTTTCAAGGTCTAAGCAGGCCATAATATCGTTAAGCCATTGAGCATGTGTGGGCGGGGCAACATCTCTCCATCTAAGGAGGATTAAACGTCTAGCCAGGAGAGAGGCAAAAGATAATATTCGACACTTAGTCGAACTCAGACGTAAATCTGTCTCACCCCAGAAACCGAACAAAGCAATTAAAGGGTTAGGTTCTAGGTGGTGATTCAGAATATACGATAACGTTATGAAGACATCTTTCCAAAATTTCTCCAAGCTAGGACACAACCAGTACATATGAATGAGAGAGGCCTCGCCCCTTTTGCATTTATCACAAAGCGGACTGATGTTAGGGTAAAATCGAGATAATTTAGATTTAGACATATGGGCTCTATGAACAATCTTAAACTGTAAAAGGCAATGGCGAGCACAAAGAGAGGTTGAATTAACCGATTTGAGAATCGAGTCCCAAGTCTCATCGGATAAAGAGGTATTTAAATCATGCTCCCATGCCATTTTAATTTTATCCACAGGGGCACGTCGTAGGGCTGCTAATTTATCACGAATAAATGATATTAAACCTTTACCTAGTGGATTAATAGAAAGAAATAAGTCCATAACATTTTTCTCAGGCATTTCGGGGAAGTTAGGGATTAAAGGAGTAATAAAGTGTCTAATTTGGAGATATCTAAAAAAATGAGCATTAGGCAGATTGAACTTAGCAGAGAGCTGTTGAAAAGAGGCAAAGCGATTATCAATAAAAAGATCTTCAAAATGTTTAATGCCCTTCCTATACCAATCATGGAAGGCTGAGTCATACGTAGTAGGTAAAAAAAGGTGATTATGTAAGATAGGGCTAGAAAAGGAAAAACCATGGAAACCATAAAATTTCCTAAACTGAGCCCATATATGCAAAGTGTGTCTGACAAGAGGATTAACTATTAATCTGGACAAACTACTAGGGAGTACAGAGCCGAGAAGTGCAGAGATAGAGAATTCTTTAGTGGAGCTCAACTCCATTGCTACCCAATTAGGGCACTCGGGTTGGCCATGGAAAAAAGACCAAAAGGTAGCACAACGTATATTGGCTGCCCAATAATATAAACGAAAGTTAGGTAAAGCCATGCCACCCTCTTTTTTAGATTTTTGGAGATAAACTTTGTTAATTCTAGAGCGCTTATTCTTCCACAGATATGACAAAATAATAGAGTCTAAGGAATCAAAAAAAGATTTAGGAATAAAAATTGGGATTGATTGAAATAAATATAAAAGTTTAGGGAGAACATACATTTTAACAACATTAATACGACCTACCAAAGACATAGATAGAGGTGACCATTGTAACAGACTCTGTTTAATAGTATATGAAAGATTGGCAACATTTTCACGAAAGAGATCTTTAAACTTCCTTGTGACTGTAATCCCAAGATAAGTAAATTGATTGTGGACTACTTTAAAAGGGAGATCATGAAATGTTAATTCTTGTGCTTCTTTATTAATTGGGAAAAGTTCGCTCTTATGTAAATTAAGTTTATATCCAGAGAACTGGCTAAACTGGTCAAGAAGTGAAAACATTGGAGGTAAGGATGTAGACGGATTTGAAAGAAAAAGTAATAAGTCATCAGCATAAAGAGAAACTTTATGCTCAACACCCCCTCTCCAAATCCGGGTCAGTTCAGGACAATTTCGAAAAGCTATCGCCAAAGGTTCTATAGCCAAATCAAAGAGAAAGGGACTTAAAAGCATCCCTGACGGGTGCCACGTTTGAGGTTAAATAACTGGGATTTCTGAGAATTAGTTAAAACAGAGGCAGTAGGACACAAATACAGCAATTTGATCCAAGAGATAAAACTTTGACCGAAGTCAAATTTTTCTAAAACTGCAAAAAGGTAGTTCCACTCTATACGATCAAATGCTTTCTCCGCATCAAGGGAAATAACACATTCAGGAATCCCAGTTGGAGGTGAATATAAAATGTTAAATAAACGCCGAATGTTAAAAAAAGGAAGACGGTTTTTAATAAAACCAGTTTGATCATCAGAAATAATAGAGGGAATAACAGTTTCTAATCTATAAACCAAAACTTTGGCCAAGATTTTAACATCAACATTAAGCAATGAAATCGGCCTATACGAGGAACACTCTGTTGGGTCTTTACCCTTTTTTAATAAAAGAATAATAGAAGCCTCATTAAAAGAGGGTGGCAATTTGCCGTAGTTAAACGAGTCAGATAATACTGAAAGTAACTGAGGGGAGAGAAGTGAAGAGAATGATTTATAAAATTCTACAGGGAATCCATCAGGTCCAGGAGATTTCCCTGAGGACAATGCAGAAATTGCAGAAGATATTTCTTCTGATGATATAGGCGCATTAAGTTTGGCTTTAAAATCAGATGAAAGCGAAGGAATATTCAGATTATTTAAAAAATGATCGATAGAGATATTGTCATTCAAAGATTCAGAGGAATAAAGTCGAGAATAGAAATTTTTAAATGCGTCATTGATTTCTAAGTGATCCGATGTAAGGTCTCCATTCTCCATCCGGATCTTTGTAATATGTTGTTTGGCTTTGGAACGCCTCAGCTGATTGGCTAGAAATTTACCAGATTTGTCACCATGAATATAAAAACGACTCTTACTTTCAAGAAGTTGGCGTTCGACAGGTTGAGTGGACAGAAGATTAAATTTAGTTTGAAGTTCTACACGTTTCTTGGATAGTTCAGGATTCTTAGTTTGAGCATACAGTTGATCCAATTCTTTAATCTGATTAATGAGGTCTAATCGATCTGCACAGGACTTTCTATTAAGATTTGCTGTATAGGAGCGAACATGTCCTTACCTTAGAAATGAGCTCAGGTTACCCATAGCCCTCTATTTTTCTGAGCTCCATGTACCTGTCCAGGAGTCTCTTAAAAGACCCTATCGTATCCGCCTCCACCACCGTCACTGGCAGCCCATTCCACACTCTCACCACTCTGCGTTTAAAAAAAAAAACAAAAAAAAACAACTTACCCCTGACATCTCCTCTCTGTACTTACTTTTAAGCACCTTAAAACTACCCTCTCGTGCTAGCCATTTCAGCCCTGGGAAAAAGTCTCTGACTATCCACATGATCAATGTCTCTCATCGTCTTGTACACCTCTATCAGGTCACCTCTCATCCTCTGTCACTCCAAGGAGAAAAGGCCGGGTTCACTCAACCTATTCTTATAAGGCATGCTCCCTAATCCAGGCAACATCCTTGTAAATCTCTGCACCCTTTCTATGATTTCCACATCCTTCTTGTAGTGAGCTGACCAGAACTGAACACAGTACTCCAAGTGGGGTCTGACCAGGGTCCTATATAGCTGCAACATTGCCTCTCGGCTCTTAAACTCAGTCCCATGATTGATGAAGACCAATGCACCGTATGCCTTCTTAACCACAGAGTCAATCTGTGCAGCAGCTTTCAGTGTTTTATAGATAAAAATAATTTTGTACATCTCCAGAGTACCCTTTAATGCTCAAAAAGTAATAAACAACCTAAAAATTCATGAATTTCCTTAAAATCAGTGTCAGGCATAAATACAGGCAAAACCTCACTTCATAGAAAGATTGGCATTTCAAGATTTCCTCAGTACTGCCCCCGCCAGTGCTGAGGTAAATTGGAGTCCTGACCCAGACTTTGAGCTGCAATATCTGGATCAGAGCCTGCAATGTGCTGTCCTTTCTGGTAAATCCCAAACCACCTAGGCCGTGTCCTGGAGAACCATTCTGGGGCTGCAGATAATGCAGTGTAGAACTCTGTCATTGATGCCTTGCCTGTCCTTGATCATTGGAGCTGTGAGTGCTGGCATCCAGTTCCTCCATACCCTCCTGTATGTGCTGCATTACCAGTTCATTGCCCTTCAACTTTTGTGAGATAATTATACTACTCTTTTGCTGTTTTTAAACTTATCATTGCATTTATTTTGGTTTAGTGTCCCAGCCAATATTTACAGTAGTTCTCAACCATGACCTAAAATATTCATGCTCACAAGACAATTTTTTATATTTACTGTATTTTCTATGTTGCAATAACAATTGCATGTTAGAAAAGTACCAATTGACTTTTGAGTGCTAGTCCTATAGCTTTATATATGACTTTGGAAAATTCCTTCATCCCTACATGCTGTTCCTCTGTCAGAATTTTGTTTGTTATTCACTGTACTTTGTAATATTTCATGTGATTTTATGCTGAAAGTAGTATAATTCTCATTAAAAGTCTTTTGAATTATGATTATAGCTGATGTTCATGGATGTATAATACATGTTGTGTTTCTGACAGACATTCTGTTTACTTATCCATAGTATAAGATTTGTGATTTGTTTAAAACTCTAAAAGAAGACAAAAATGCACAGTTTTGGATATTGAAATAAAAGCATTCATTATTTTAATTCTATAAAATTTATTCCTTATTCTAGCCTCAACATTATAGCTACCCTTCCATTTTTGTATATGGGCACACAGCCACAGGGAAAACCTATGTGATACAAACGTTGTTGAAGACATTAAAGGTAAATAAAAAAGCTTTTGAAAATAATTATTTTTGAGTATGGAAATGTGAGAAGTGATTGAAAGTTCAGAACGTAGATTTAGCACTGATGACAGCATGTCAATATATTTTCAAGTTGGGACGTTTATGACTTGGAGGGGAAGTTACTGGTGGCAGTGGTCCTTTGTTGTATTAATAACCTCCAAGAGGAATTGCCCTTCGATCCATTTAATTGGGCCATGTTGGGACCAGTACATTTTGGCCCAATTAAACGAATGCCATAATTAACATGGAAATAGTTAAAAGATATAAAAAAGACAAAGTGAGCAACAAATTATGTTTTTAAATGAAAGACGGAACAAATTAGAACACTACCAATAGTACTACAGTGCTGTAAAGCTGTGCACTCATTCCGAATAGTTATCAACAGAGGATTTAATTTAATATATGCAAAATCAGCACAGACACCTGGAGCAGATAATGGACTGCCTTCATACAATGCTATTTACAATTGTGTTCTCCAAATCTTCATTTTATTTGTGACATTAAGGATGATTGTCAGTACCTTCAAATTTTTCATAGCTCCTCACCTGTTGAAGTAGTAAAATAGTTTCATTTCACTCTTGGCTTTTTTGGCATCTCTTAAGTCTGAATGCTTGAAACCACAGTGAGCAAAACAGCTCAGAATTGTCTTACTGCTTGTTTCTCACCAACTCTCTGTGAGAAAAATCACTTTTTTTTAAACAAACACATACAAGTGACGCTATTTGAAAACAGTTATCTCCAAGCATGGTGTAGCCTCTAATGGCTACACAAGTGCTGGTTAGAACCTGTTCAGCAATAGTCTTGTGCCCCAATTAGGCAACACAGTGTCCCAAAAAAACAAAGAGAATCCCGGCAATTTTGAGTTGTCCCAAGTAAGCTGCTGCCCTGAACCAATGACCCAATTAATTCACTGTATTTATAATTTACTTATTGAACTCCATGTATTATTATGGTAAATGTATACGACACTCCTTTGAAGGCTAATATTTTCTTAAAAGTGAGAAGACATCTAAGTGACCCTGTTTGGAGGCGAAAGGTGTTTAGCAAGTGCAACCAGAAATGCCCCAATTAGAAGGGTCTGCAAACCATAGTTGCTCCTTCTTAACTATAAGCCATTGTTGAAAGTATATTTCAATGATTAAAGATATATTGGTTCAATGATAGTCATGAGAAAGGGTTCTTTGACTTGAAAGGTTAATTGGTTTCTCTTTTCACATGCACTGCTTGGGCTGAGATATTTCAACTTTTTCTGATTTTGCTACAGATTCCAGTATCTGCAACAATATATATTTTCCAAGAAATATTGATTACTTACAGAAGAAGCAAGCTTACAGAAGCAAGACATTTCTTTCAAAGTTTATTATTAAATTCTCCAGTTGACTTGGACCTCTTTGTTTCCCATTGGGCCTCACTCTATTAAGAATACATGTTAGCTTGTGTACAACATCCAACCCACATTTTAAAAAAAACAATTGTGCACAGTCACCTTCTGTTTCCTCAATAAAAATAAATCATTCTTTGTTTCATAGCACTGCTAAGAATACAGTTGTTAATGTAGTGCAATGACTAACTGGTTCCTGAATGTTCTCTTGATTTTGAAAAGCATTTTTTCATAAATATGAACATTTTCATTATCTTTAACACCAATAGGTCTAAAGCCATCCACAACCAATTCCTTTCACCTGAAAGTGAACCCTAAAAGTTTTTCTGACATGTTGCAGTCATCTCTTGACTCCTTTTAAAATAAAAAGTAGAAAAGAGAGAGATAATGAAGCAGTAACAGCAGGAAACATTTTAGCCTGAGAACGTGAACACTTATATTTTAATTGGCATTCAAAGTAAAAATGTAGTCAAACCATGAAAATACTATTTTGAAGAAAGAGATTTAACATGGTGAGACTGATACTGTAATGTCATTTTTCAGTTCAGTTACTGTGGAGTTAGTAATACCTCCTTTATCATGTTGTCTTTACAAAATTAAGTAATTGTACTATTTTATAAACATTTTTTCTTGGAGACCCAAGAGGCCACAGATGCTGGAATCAGGAGTAAAAAGCAAGCTGTTGGAGGAACTCAGCAGTTCAGCAGCATCTTTGGAAACAAAAGGATAGTCAGCTTACACGAGGAAATCTGCAGATGCTGGAAATTTAAGCAACACACACAAAATGCTGGTGGAACGCAGCAGGCCAGACAGCATCTATAGGGAGAAGCACTGTCGACGTTTTGATCCGAGACCCTTCGTCAGGACTAACTGAAAGGAAAGATACTAAGAGATCTCTTACTATCTTTCCTTTCAGTTAGTCCTGACAAAGGGTCTCAGCCCGAAACATCGACTGCGCTTATCCCTATAGATGCTGCCTGACCTGCTGCGTTCCACCAGTGTTTTGTGTGTGTTGCTTGAATAGTCAGCTTTTTGGGTCATGACCATTATCTTGACCATTTTACCTTAAACCTAGAATTTATTTCAATAAGGGTAAATTACTTGAACAAAGAAAATGACCAAAGCTATCTTTCAAATGAACAGGTGTCCTTTCAAGTAATTGTAGTGGAAGGTTGGTATGGACTATAAAGAGGGATAAGAAGAGGATTTTCCAATAGTGGGAGAGCATAGCCTCCGAATATTAGGACAACCTTTAGAACAGAGATGAGGAATTTCTTTGGAATTAATTGTCAGAGACAACTGTGGAAGCCAACTAATTGTGTATATTTAAAGCAAAAGTTAATAGGTTCTTAATTAGTAAGTCTGGGTAAGGACATCAAAGGTTACTGGGCGAAAGCAGGAGAATCAGGTTGAAAGAGAAAATAAATCAGCCATGATCGAATGGTGGAGCAGACTCAATGGGTCATATGGCCTAATTCTGCTCCTATCTCTCATGGTCTTATGGTAATCAGCAGTTGACACAAGTCTCGTAGTAATGTAGGTATTGGTAAATATCAACAGTTCTGATCACATAGCATGCTTGGGACTTTGGTGGTGACAGACTGGCATTTTTTTTTTGGATTGTTAGGTTTTTTATCACAGCTATATCACAGCAGACTTTAAATCTAGATTTTAAATATATAGTATTATAATAAACTTTGCAGTGAAACCAGAAAATTTAAAGCACACAGAGGAATTGTAGCCTAGGTGCATTTCAGGGGAATGTGGGAAAGGAATATCAGGTGGGTTTCACAAAAGCAAAGGCAACATTGTTTGTGAGTCAGTTGGAGAACTATTGAAATGTTCAAATAGCAAGACAGTGGATTCTCAGAGATTTGACAGTTACTGAAATGTTTAGGGTAAAGAAAGTATTGGTGATCTAAAGAAAGATCAGTTCTAGAAAGTGAGTAGTATAATGAGAAAATTATGACACTAAATATAGTCAGACGTGAAGGCAAAGAATTTCCTATGCTTTTCTGCCACTATATCGTAAGGGAATTGAATAGCAAGATTATTTGGTATTCTTATTTTATTTTTTTAATCAACCCAGATTGTCCTATGGTGGGTAAACTTTAGATTATTGGTGACAATAGACTTGGATGTTGTTAAGAGAGTAATAATTCTCATTTGATATAACACCCCTGAACTTTTTCACCTGCTTACTGGCTGAATCTTGATTTCTTCACGACCCCAGGCCTAGGGAACTTGGTACTGCAGCCTCAGTATCTGTGTTTAATCCAGTAAAGAAAAGCCAAATGCAGCTGCAAGCTTTGAACCTTGCTGAAGGTGGTATATTCTGCTGTACTTTGGAAGTATGTAAGGAGAATTTGTGCTTTTCTACTTTTTGCCATTATTGTCATTAATACTTTTTTTGTGTCTCTTTGCAGTATCCCCATGTAATCGTGAACTGTGTGGAATGCTTCTCCTCGAGAATGCTTTTCGAACAAATACTTAACCAGCTGCAGGGTAGTTGGCTGTCTGAGAATGAATGCACATCATATTTGCGATGTAATACTCTTAATGAATTTGTTCTACTATGTAAGCAAGTGGTCCGTGAACAAAATCTGCTCAATCAAACTGTCTACATTGTAAGTGGTTTTGAAATTACAGTAGATTTTTTTGGAATTATAAGTGAGGGTCCAGGGGAAAAAGCATTGATGCAAAATGTGTCGGGCAGTTCTACTGGAGTCATGGCATGGAGTATAAGAGTAAGGATGTTGCAGATGCGTCAGATTTTGATTAGGCTATGTTAGGAGTATTTTGTGCAGTTCTGTTTGTTGTATTACAGGAAGGATGTGGAGCTTTGGAGAGGGTGTGGAAGAGGTCCACAAGGATGCTCCCCAAAATAGAGAGCATTATTAGCAGAGGTGGGGCAAACTTGGAATGTTTCCTCTGGAGATAAATCTGATAGAAGTATGTAAAATTATGAAAGGATTGATGGAGTGGATTGTCTTTTTCCCTCAGGGTAAAGACGATAAATACAACGGGACATAGTTTTAAGGGGAGCGGAGGAAAATTTAAAGGAGCTGTTCCGGGTAATTTTTTTTTCATAAAGAGTTGTAGGTGCCTAAAATGTGCTGCCAGGGTGGTGGTGGGAGCAGATATGATAATGGCATTTAGAATTCATTTAAACAGTCATGCATATGCAGTTAATGGAGGATATGGATCAAGTGCAGGGAGATGAGTTTAATTTGTAATCATGGTCAGCACAGACATTGTGGCTGAGGGGTCTATTCCTTGTGCTGTACCGTTCTGTGTTCTAAGACAGTGAGCCAAGAGGTTACTTTGTTGTAGAGCATCACGTCAAGACAAAAAGAAAATGTGGCAAATGTTGGAAATGTAACATGGTATCAGAAAATTCTGGAAATGTTTAGTCAATTTCATATTATTAGGTCACTGATGTTTAGTGGTAAAGTGGATGTAATAGGTTTTCAACAAGCACACGGGGAAATAGTGTACAGAGGAAAGAACAGAAAGGGAAACTTGGGCTAGAGCAGTTGGACGAGGCATTAAAATGAGAAGATGATGAATCAAGGCAACAGGATGCTGATGGGAAGAATAAACAATAGATGGGCCCAGCAAAACTGCAAGTGGGAATAGTAGAATTATCTGTAATAGTTATGCTCTGCATTGACTGGAAAATCGTAAATTGATTAATTAAAAGATGAGTACATCACTGGAAATATAGCATCCTGAGATAGAGCAAAATTTCAAAATTGTATTTGCTGATCCAAGTGCTGTATCACCCAGTCCCTGTTTGGCTCCACCTCTTCCCCCTCCCAATGTACTAAATGAGGGGGAAAAAAAGTGTTGATTTCTCAGCTGGAAGGAATGTTTGGGCTGCCTGGAAATGGGGAGGTGGAACATTTCCAATGGAAAATTTCAAGTGTGAAAAATATGCATGAAAAATTAGGAAAGCTAAGGCTTTCCTAAAAGTTAATTAATTGTTTGGGGTCAAAGGTGATAGTAAAAACACTATGGTAAAATCCGAAGAAAGGATAGAATGAAGAAAAAGCAAAATCAGAGAATCTGCTCTTTGTCCTTCACGTTTGAAAGAAGAAAGAAAATCTTCAGATGTGTCGTGGAATGATTTTGGGAGAAATGTGTTTGAGAAAGTGTATAGAAGACCCCATTATATTGTGAGTGTGTTTCTGTGATCAGAACAGCTATTCAAAGAACACTATCTCGGAGATGAGATCAAATTGGTAAAGGGTGAGATTTCAATTGGAATCCATATCACATAAATTGAAATATTTTTGTAGAAATATGGTTATGAATTCAATTTTATAGGTACCTAATCAAAAGAAGAAGTGAGAAAGAAAATAATAATGGTAACAACTTAAAAAAAAAAGATATCTGATTTGGAGCTAAGGAGGATAAGAGACAACTTGATACAGGTGTATAAGATTATTAGAGGCATAGATAGTGGACAACCAGTGCCCTTTTCCAAGGGTGGCAATGGACAATACCAGAGGACAGCCATTTAAATTGAGTGGAGGAATACTTAGGGGAGATGTTAGAGGTAGGTACTTTTAGACAGAGTGGTAGAAGCCTGCAAGTGCTGATGGAGGCTGATACAGAATAGAAGTTTAAAAGACTCATAGATAGGCTTGTGGGTGTAAGAAAAATGGAGGGTTATGGGCTGTGCAGGAGGGAAGCACTGAAAATTTACAATGGTGTTGCCGGGTCTGTAGGATCTGAGTTACAGGGAAAGATTGAATAGGTTAGGACTTTATTCCTTGGAACATAGAAGATTGAGAAGAGATTTGTTAGAGGTATACAAAGTTTTGAGGGGTATAAAGCCATTTTCCACTGAGTTTGGGTGGGAGTGCAGCTAGAGGTCATGGGTTAAGGGTGAAAGGTAAAAAGTTTAAGGGGAAAATAAGGGGAAACTTCTTCATTCAGAAGGTGGTGAGAGTGTGGAACAAGCTGAAAGTGCAAGTGGTGCATGCGAGCTTGATTTCAAAGTTTAAGAGTAGTTTGAATAGGTACATAGATAGTTGGGGAATTGAAGGCTATGGTCCCGGTGTAGGTCGATGGGAGTAGGCAATTTAAATGGGAGTAGACAGGGACTAGATGGGTCAAAGGATTTGTTTCTATGGTGTACTTTTCTATGACTGTTGTGGGTTGAAGGGTGTTTACTATGTTCTGTTCTGTAGCAAAGAAAAACAGAATTTCTTTTTTTAATATATTTTTATTCAATTTTTAAGATAATTACATAGAATGAATAGAATAATAGAGTATAATATCAACCCTTCCCCCCTTAACATCCCCATCTGAAATAGAAAAGAGAAAAAGAAAGAAAGAAAGACTGCCTGGATATCGGAAGCTCCCCACATGTTCCATGGAATTCAAAATAACTTTAATATATATATTTATTTCTTTCCCCAAATGGCTAATAACTTTATCTTCAAAGGGCCTATATATTTAATCCTATCTTTTGTAAATAAGGATGCCAAATTTTCAGAAATATATCATATTCATTTCTTAAATTATAAGTAATTTTTTCAAGTGGAATTCAGCTAAAAATTTCATTATTCCAACGGTCCATAGTTAAGTATGAATCTGATTTCCAAGTAATTGCAATAGCCTTTTTGGCTACTGCCAATGCAATTTTTATAATTTTTTTCTGATATTTGTTCAATTTAAGTTTCGGTTTTATCCCTTCAATATCACCTAGTAAAAATAATATTGGGTTATGTGGAAGTTGTATTCCAATGATTTATTCCAATAAAACTCTTAAATTTATCCAAAAAGGTTGAATTTTAAAACAAGACCAAGTAGAATGTAAAAAAGTACCAATTTCTTGATTGCATGGAAAACATTGATCAGATAAATTTAGGTTTAATCTATTTTTTGTGGTGTAATATATAATTGATGTAAAAAATTGTATTGTACTAATCTAAGTCGGACATTTATTGCATTTGTTATACTGTCAAGGCATAGTCTTGACCAACTTATTTCATCAATTTTAATATATTAAAATTTCTTCATTAGTATTCTTAGAAGAGATTGACAAATTATTGTGGAAATCTGAAATAATATGGTAAATGTCAGAAATGCACAATAGATTGCCCAGTAGAATTTAAATGGCCTTAAGTTTAGATAAAAGTGAGAAAGAATGATGAGAAGTGTTGAATAGTGAAGTTGAGAAGTTATAAAGCCATTGATGAGGGTTTCAGAGCTAAGACAATGATGGAGTTAGTGATGTTACAGAGATAAAAATAGTGTCACTTAGTTATAGCATAAATATGAGGTCTGTAAATGGATGAGATATAAAATGTAATTTTGCAGCCTCATATCCACGAGATACAAGCAAAACAGATTGCGAAGATATGGGAGAAAATTTGGCCAATGTCAAGAACTAGGAATGAGTTTCTAAACTTTGAAGTAATTAAAGTCCTGGATAAATTGGTTACCATATTATTGAATAAATGTAACTGTATTATTGGCATTGATGCAAATCAATTCTTCTTCCTTCAAAAGAATATGTCTAGGATCCAATTTGAATGTTTTGCTAGAAAAATGCTATAGGAATGCCTGCCAATCATAATTGAAACTATTTCAGGAATAAACCACAGCCATGTCCCTTCCTGAATCTGTATGTTCCAAAATATCACTAACTGCAAGCAAGTTCTCATGATTAAAGTGCTGAATTATTCTGGGTCTTGCATATGTGGCCTTTAAGCTCCATCCAGAGTATTAATATTCATTAAGGAGAAGTAGGAATAGACAGTCTGTGGAGGATAATTCATGGGTTTACATAGTACAAATTTGAACATCTCAGTTATGCTCATTATTAAATAACCAGTGCATAGAAGAAAACGACTTGCCTTCCCTAAAGATCTTTCATTCATGAACATTTGATGATAAGACAGTAATTCCTCGCATTTAGTTGAAATACTACAAATATTCTCAGCTTAATTAGGAAGGCACTCTACATGCTTATAGGAGTGGATTTCTAAAATGATATGATTATGGATAAAATGACAAATATTGAACCTGCATGCAAGTTAAAAGATTAGTATTGATCTTCGGGAAATATCTCTTAGTTATTTCATTCAAAATTTAAATGTCTCTTTCAGGTGCTGGACAAAGCAGAGCAGCTAAGAGAAATGGATGCAAACCTGCTGCCAGGATTTCTGAGATTTCAAGAATTAGTATGTAACATTAATTTCTGAAACACCATTACTATTTCACATTTCTTGATTTCTTAGAATATTATTTCAGATCTTTAATGTTATCCTGCTAATACAGATATTATGCATTATCCACATAGAACGAGCATGAATATAAACAAAATTGAAAATTTTGCTACTTGGTGAAGTACTTGACTCACATTTGAGAAAGCTAGCAGATGGCATGGTTTCAAAGTGCACTAAGTTCATCCAGGAAGGAAATCTTAGGTACTTGCAAAGTATATAATATTATGAAAGTCAAAATCATAAACAAGAAACTGTCATTTACGAATTACTACTTCAGAGTTGCTGCAGCTTTGAGCAGGTGGAGAACAAATATTTGCTTTGATGCTGATGCACAAATTCATTGGTGGAAATGCATTTTGAGGCACTTTATCAAGGAAATTACTGAGGTAGGATCCATGATTGGGTCAGTAGTAGGGAATGATATTGGTAAGCTGGGCAGGGCAGTGGCAGATGGAGGTTAATCCTAAAGTGTGATATCTAATTTGGGTAGGACGTACAGTATATCATGAATGTTAAGGTCCCCATGGAGCATTAAGGAACTAAGCAACATTGATGTACGATCTAAAGATCTGTGATGGTAGCAGCACAGATGGGCAGGGTGGTAGGATGCTTATCTTAGTACACATTTATAAAGCAGTGATTAGGCCACAGCAGTTCGAGTTGCTACACTATAGGAAGGTTGTTATAGGAAGGACATTTCTGAATATTTTGTTGTATGGTAGAAACTTTCAATTATAAGGAGAGACTGAAAAGGCTGGTTTTGCCTTCCTTGGAGCATAGGTGGCTGAAGGGGGCCCTCATAAAGGTATTCAATATTCTAAAAGGCATAGATAGGGTGAATATTAATGAATCTTTCCACATGGCAGAAGTGTCCATGACCAGAAAGTATCCACTTAAGTTGATAGGTAAGTGGTGCAGAGGGGATCTGAGAGTCATTTTTTTCACCTAAAGGATAGTTGCAATCTGGAATGAACTACAGATGGTCGTGGAATCCAGTCAGATACTATTTAATCTAGACAAGTTTGAGGTGTTTCACTATGGGAGTCTACATGTAAGAGAATAGTATATGGTAAATAAGGGGACTCTTGAGGAGCAATGATATACTGAAAGATCATAGGGTGCAAGTCTATAGTTCCTTCAAAGTAGAGAGGGTATATGGTATACTTGCCTTTATTGGTCAGAGAACTCAGTATAAAAGTTGGCAAGTCATGTTACAGTTGTACGAAAGTTGGATTAGACCTTATTTGGAGTATTGTGTGTAGTTCTGGATATCACATTATAGGAAAGATGTGGAGGCTTTAAAGAAGGATGTTCCCTGGATTGAGGAGTATTAGCTGTAAGGAGAAGTGGGACAAACTTGGATTGTTTTCTCTGGACTTTGGAGGCTGAGAGGTGATCTACTGGAAGAATTTAAAATTATCAGAGGCATAAGATAGTCTTTTTTTTTCCCAGGGTGGAAATGTTATATACTAGAGGGGCACATAGAGATGGGAGATGACTACTGAATCCTGACATGAAGTCCTGATGAAGGATCTCAGCCCAAAACAGCGACTGTTACTTCTCTAATTAGATGCTGTTTGACCTGCTGAGTTCCTTCAGCTCCTTTGTGTGTGTTGCTGCAAGCATTATGTGGTGAGAGAAGGGAGTTTAAAGGAGATTTGCAAAGGAAGTTTATTTTCACAGAAAGTGGTAGGTACCTGGAATGCACTGCAGGGGAGGTGCTGGAAGCAATATGATAACACCATTTAATAGGCAGTTCAACAGGCACATGAAAGGTACATTTTGGCCTTTATAAATCAAAGTGTGGTGAGGTTGTATAAGTCATTGGTGAGGCCGAATTTGGAGTATTGTGTGCAGTTTTGATCACCTAATTACAGGAAGAATACTAATAAGGTTGAAAGAGTGCAGAGAAAGTTTACAAGGATGTTGCCGGGACTTGAGAAACTGAGTTACAGAGAAAGGTTGAATAGGTTAAAACTTTATTCCCTGGAGTGTAGGAGAATGAGGGGTGATTTGATAGAGGTGTATAAAATTATGATGGGTATAGATAGGCTTTTACAACTGAGGCTATGAGAGAAAAAAACCAGAGGACATGGATTAAGGGTGAAGGGGCAAAAGTTTAAAGGGAACATTAGGGGGGCTTCTTCACACAGAGTGGTGGGAGTGTGGAATGAGCTGCCAGATGAAGTGGTAAATGCGGGCTCACTTTTAACATTTAAGAAAAACTTGGACAGGTACATGGATGAGAGGTGTATGGAGGGATATGGTCCAGGTGCAGGTCAGTGGGACTAGGCAGAAAAATGGTTCGGCATAGCCAAGAAGGGCGGAAGGGCCTGTTTCTGTACGGTAATGTTCTATGGTTCTAAGAGGCAGAAGATGGATGGATATTGGCCATGTACAGGCAGGTGCAATTAGTTTAAATTCTAAATAAGCATTATGGCCAACACTGACATCATGTGTTGTCGATCCTTTTCCTTTGCAATTCTCTTCAATGTTCTTATTTGAGCTGGTTGTACAAATGAAATATGGGTTTTTAGCATCAGTAAAACTCAAAGCATTGTGAACTTTTGGAATTCTTCATTCTAGTTATTATATATATGTAAATAAGGATGCTGGATTTTTGGGCAGTGATAGAAACATAATTTTATTTCTGAGTTCAGGTTGCTCTGTGGTACAACTACGTAACGTGATATCTCTGAGTACTTGGTGTTAATTCAATAAATTGGCACTAAAATAAATATCGAAAGGAAACACAATTCTAGCACAAAATAGGACTAAGAAATAACTACAGTACAGTTAATTAGAATGAGTTCTGAACACAACCAGATTTTTTTAACATATACATGGAATAACTTCATCATCAAATGTTTTTTTTTCACAGGCCGAAACCAATGTCACTGTTCTTCTCATCAGCGAAATCGTCTGGGAAAAGTTTAGGCCAAATACAGGCTGCTTTGAGCCTTTAACTTTGTGTTTTCCAGACTACAGCAAAGGTTATTTGCCTCTTTTTTCTGTTTTTATTCTCTAGTCATGTAAATTGAAGCAATTGTCTTGAAATTGTCTTTTAGTCAAAGCACTTTAACGGATTGAAATTCCATTTTATTTTTCCAATGTAAAATAATGGAACACCTTACTTATTTTTTTCTTGTCTCAGCCCTGTATTTAACAAATATTATATTGTCCTATTTGGTGAGTACATCAGTTGATTGCTTCTTTAAGAAAACTCAAAACCCCACTAACTGGGTTATTCCTCAAAATAATTTGACCAAGTACTAAGAGTAGTTTGGAAATGACAAGCAGCTGTAGAGCTGAAACTGTAAATGATAGGTTTGCAAGGGCTAAAATGTCAATCACTAGGCTTTTAAATATGGTAATCTAAACTATGCTGTCACTTTCCATTATCTTGCAGTTGACTTCAGAAACTTTGACCTTGTTTTGTAAATGATTTTTGTCATTCTCAGAATTAAAAATGTAGGCTGAGTGTAAGGAACTCTATATATCATAGTCAGTGGCAATAGCAGAGCATTTCTTTATACTGGATTCAGTTATGTATATTTCCTTATTATTTGTCATTATTTTTAAAAATCGAAATGATTCCACATTATAATTTAAAGTTTTTCTTTTGTTCTACTTAACCTTCAGTAGATTGAAGATCAGGCTAGGTTTGTGTCCATTCTGTTTTCAATATCCTCTAAATCCTTCTCAGTAAATACTGATGCAAAATTCTCATTTAGTATCTCAGCCACTTGGTCTGACTCCTCACACAAATTCCCTCCTTTATCCTTGAGTGAGCCTACCCTCTCATTAATTTTGGAACACAGCAGGCCAGGCAGCATCTATAGGGAGAAGTGCTGTCGACGTATCGAGCCGAAACTCTTCGTCAGGACTAACTGAAAGATAGTAAGAGATTTGAAAGTGTTGCTTGAATTTCCAGCATCTGCAGATTTCCTTGTGTTTGCCGCTCATTAGTTTTCCTCTTTTTCTTAATTTGTATCAAAAAGTTTTGGGATGCTCATTCATCCTGCTTTCCAAGGACATTAATGGCCTTTTTTCCCTTCCTGATTGCCCACTTGAGCACGTTCCTGCTATCCTTATAATACACAGCAGCCCAGTCTGATCTTATCTTCCTAAACCTTACATATGCTTCCTTTTCCTTTCTGACAAAATTTAGGACCTCTTGGTTCATTCAAATTTCCTGCACTTTACCATCCTTGAACTTACTCTCTATCAGATCATCCTGAGCTCTGATCAACTGGTCTTTAAAAAACTCCCAGATGTGGACTTGTCTGACAGCACCTATTCCAATCGACACCCCTTAGCTCCTGTCTTTTCCTTTAAACACCTCCCCCAATTTAGAACCATACACTGTTTATTATTTAATGTATAACTGATTTCTATTGAAGCATTTTAGGAGTATTATCTATTTTTTAGAACAAGATACTGTAGTGAATCACTGAATTTCTGCTCGTGTATTTTAAGCAATGTTTCCTTCTTACAGTTTGACAATTGTCTATAATCCACTACAAATTAATACACAAAATGCAATGTATTGCGGAAATTTCCATAAATTGAAGTATATAATTTTTTTTTATTCAGATGACCTCCTGAAAATTCTTTCTCATGATCATCCCCTGGAATTTTCTGCAGAATTCTACACCTGTTACATTAACATACTGCTTGGAGTATTTTATACTGTGTGTCGGGATTTGAAAGAGCTGCAGCATCTAGTAAGTTTTTTCTTAACTGTTTGAAGGATCAGTGGAGGAAAAGGTATATTTTCTTCACTACCCCACATACCCTGTCAAATTTCCAGACCGATGTTGGATTCAGTGGCAATTTCATCGGCATACTGGAAGGTCAGATGTGCTACTGGCACTTTCTGTACATCCACATTGTAGTTCTAGCATGTGCATGTGCTGGCATCTTAACAATCTAGTTTAATTGTGGATAGAAGGTTTCACATGGACAAAATTGGAATATTGTGTAACAAAACAGGTTTTGTAGATGTGTGTGTGTGTGTGTGTGTGTGTGTGTGTGGACGGACATAGGATTCTTCAGATATGTGGGCTGGGAAATTATCACCACCGTTCCTGTATGTGAAAAGTGTTCATTCTTGAACTGCAGTAGTTGTAGAGATTGGTTGTGTTCAGTTAGCTGACTGTAAATTTTGAGTTTTTCATTTTTTAGCTGCATGCAGGAGATTTATTTAAAGAGCTGTGAACAACTTAAACCATGGGTTGGTAAGGATTGCTGAACATTTTTGGTTATTCATGGTTGAAATTAACTGTGATGGAAATAAAAAATGGTGTCAGCAAAAAAAGATTCATGACATTATAAAATCTTAAAACAGTTTTGAAATTAATATGTTATATTGATTGTTTGCTGTCACTACCACTTTTTTGGCCTGGGTGACTGCTAAGTGCGTATTCAAAGTTATACCACAACAGTTTATTTTTTTAGTTCAGAAGACAGGTTGATGTAGTCAGCTGCAAGAGGTGACAGTGGTGTCCAGGTTGGATGTTCTGCATTCCAATGATTTTTTTCCTTTTGTTTTTCCTTTCATGCAAGGTCATATATTTATTTTTAATTAGGCCTTTTTCCTTTGTGTTATCACTAAATATATTCTCTTGAAATGCCAGGGACATTTAAATATGAATGATATATTACCACGTTTTCTTCTAAAACCAAAGTAAAGTATTGTAGATAAAAACTGAAGTGAAATGCAAAGTACTGAAAACCAGAGGAAATCTGCAGATGCTAGAAATTTAAGCAACACACACAAAATGCTGGTGGAACGCAGCAGGTCAAACTCCTACCAAGAGCATCACAGTTGGATTTTCAGACCAACCTTTCATGAGAATAGTAGGATCAGTTTAGCAGAACACATGCAGGTAGCGTTGAAATACCAATAGTGAGGGGAAAAAATGATTAGAATTGGGGTTAAGTGGTTTGGCAGTCTGTTTATTTTAAGATATTTTGAATTCATTGAAGTTGACAGCTATTAATACTAGGGAAAATACATTCTCTCACTGAGAGGTATTTGGCACCTCACTGGTAGGATGTAGCACTCTCAGGGGAAATGTATGTTTTGATGTGGATGATAGCTCCCAGTACTCAACAGTGTGTCTCATTGTCAGTCTCAGAAGTTTACCCTATACTGCGGAGAGAATGTAGAAAATATTATAAAGCATGTAACTTTCTCACCCATCTTCCTGATTAATGCATATCTCATTGTTAGCTATTGGGGAAATGGGATACTCTGAGTCAATTCTTGAAAGTAGCTCATCAATTATTTTTCTGCATTCAGGAGAAAATGGGAATTGAGGTTTTAATCCAGAATTTGAAATCATTGGTGAGCCATCCACATTTGCTGGAAGCTAAGAATTGCACTATACTTGCTCCTGCCAAGAGGAGAAGGGCCAGCTTCATTTTTGATGATGAGCTTCTGTGAAGTAACTAGTGCCATTTGGTGAAGCCATAAAACTTACTAATGAAACACTTGATATTCATGACATTCCCCCCCAGTTTTATCAGCTGTGAGAACTATCATGAACTTTTTTTTTACCCTTTCTCTGAAGGGAATAGGGAAGTTGTCTGTGCTGTCGAATTTAATGTAAGGTATTTATCCAGGTTTATCTCCGTATGTAATGGGAATTGCCACTGCTTTATAATGTAGTTCATGATGAGTCCAATGTCAGTGGGGTGGGCTAAACAACAGACTAATTTCTGAACATCTGAGCTTTCGCAGAAAACTCAAAGTTGCATAGAGTTATGAAGGAATCATTGAGAAGGATGGTAGAAGCCGTTAATAGTTCCTTGCAAATTTGGATGAATATTTAGAAGAGAATTCAATTGATTTAATATACTTTAACTGAGGTACCTGTGTTTATTTTAGGCTGCATTAAATTTTCCAAGGTTCTGCGAACCTATTATAAAAGGAGATGGTAAGTCATTTATATTTTTAAAAAATAGCTATCATGAGGAACTGAAAGTAAATGCAATGATCTCCTGTAATAGTTTAGTTTTATTTTAAGTATTCATGTGTCCTTTAGGGTACAAATGCAAAATTTCCTTCCTCATTATTAAGACATGGCAGATTTCAATTGGTGTCTTCGAGAGATGAGCTGACAAAAGTAAATAAATAAACAACTGGCTCATAGTAGAGGTATATTCTTGAAAGGCAAATTTTGTGTGAAATGATATCCAAAATTGCAAACTAGATTGGAATCGCTGAATTTCGCAGAATAAACCTGTCAAATCTATCCCTAATCCTTGACCTCACAAGACTGAAATCTTGGCAGTCATTTACCTTTTAAATGGCTGGTGTCCTTGTGTGTTTTATTCTCCTGTATTTCCAAGTGTATTTAAATTGTGATTTCGCTCTATCTGATTTTTTTTTTTGATTTTGAGAATCGTCAGTCTATATGTGATTTAGCTTGTATCCCTCATAAAAGATTTCATCTGAAACCTGTCATTTGAAGCTTGCCTCATCTTCCCAACAGCTGGTTGCTTAATATCAGAAATCTTCACACATCCTTGGAAAATTGAATGTTCTCTTGTGTCCTGATCTGTAATTTGGTATCCAAAGAAGAGACATTTGTTTTTTTACAGTTGAATATAGGATGTGTTGAGTACCAAATACACCAGCCAGATCTGTTTCAATTTCACACAATTGTTTTTCTGCAATATTTATGAGGTAATCAAGGCAAATCATATTTCTCTGCGTATTACAGTTATACATTAGAAATGTTATTTTTCAGCCTGCACACTTAATTTATTTTTCTAGGTTATACTTTTTGGAGCTCTTGGTTCACTGGATCAAGAGCTTTGTCTGGTGACTAAAATTAAATCCAGATATACTGTATTCACAGCTATTAAATGTGCATCTAGACAACAATGACGGAAATTGAGATGCATGGTTAGTCAACATGTCAGTTGAGTAACTGATAAAAGTGATAATAGATAAATACACAGTAAATGATAGGGCATTGAGGAGTGCTATAGAACAAAGCAATCATGGGAATACATTCTGAGGATGGTGAGAGTGTGGAATGAACTGCCAGCTCAAGTGCTTGTGAGCTTGATTTCAAAGTTTAAGAGAAGTTTGGATAGGTTCATAGATGGTAGGGGTATGGAAGGCTGTAGACACTGTCCATCATTCATTGAAAGTGGTGGCACAGATAGATGAGGTTATAAAGAAAGCTTTTGGCACATTAGCCTTCATAAATCAAAGTATTGAGTTCAGGAGATGGGATGTGATGTTGAAGTGGTATAAAACATTGGTGAGGCTTAATTTGGAGCAACATGTGGAATTTGAGGCACCTACCTACAGGAAAGATGTAAATGAGATTGAAAGATTACAGAGAAAATTTACAAGGATGCTGCTGGATCTGAAGGGCCTGAGTTATAAGGAAAGGTTGAGTAGGTTAGTGATTTATTCCTTGGACCGTAGAAGATTGAGAGGTATACAAAATTATGAGGGGTATAGCTAGGGTAAATGTAACCAGGTTTTTTCCACTGAGGTTGGGTGGGATTGCAGCCAGAGGTCACGCGTTAAGGGTGCAAGATGAAAAGTTTAAGGGGAACATGAGGTGAAGCTTCTTCACTCTGAGGATGGTGAGAGTGTGGAATGAACTGCCAGCTCAAGTGCTTGTGAGCTTGATTTCAAAGTTTAAGAGAAGTTTGGATAGGTTCATAGATGGTAGGGGTATGGAAGGCTGTAGACACTGCATGTCAATGGGAGTAGGCAATTAAAATGGCTTAGTAGGGACTAGATGGACCGAAAGGGATTTTTTCTGTGTTGTACTTCTCTATGACGCATATTTTGATTCTGTAGTTAATTTGCCAAAGTCAGTTAATGTTAGTAAAGTATGTTTCATGATTTAAAGAACTTAAATTAAAAAAGTAAACCTGGATATTTCATTGTTTTCCTTCCATGCCACATGAATGCAATATAGTTTTTCTGGTTGTGCTTTGCCCTGTGATACCTTGGCAGCTGATGTTTACTCCATCGCATTTTTGTTGCTCTCTTTTCTGCCTTCTGTATAACTGATGCGGTGCCTTGCTGAAGTCACTTTATAAAAAATAGTGAAAATAATATCTGAAGTTCATTTTATCTATTTGCTGGTAAAATTGAATCATATTCATTAAACAAAGAAGACTAATATTATTGATATTCTAACATTGTATTTAAGCTTAACAGAAATATTGAAAATGCACGTTTTGCAAATTTTAATTAGATTAACTGAAATGTGAAAAACGGGGCTTTCCTCAGGACTTTGGAAGCAATGAAGGAAAATAAGTTATATCTCTTCTATCTTTCCCTGTGCTTAAAAATGTCTTCTGCAAATTAAAAAAATGCCGTTAGAGACCGTCCCTGATGAAGCGTTTCAGTCTGAAACGTTGACTGTTCTTTCCTCTCCATAGGGATTGTCTGACTTGCTGGGTTCCTCCAGCATTTTGTGTGTGTGTTGATTGAGATTTCCGGCATCTGCTGAATCTCTTGTGTTAGAGACCATCCCTGCCATTTTAGAGGTGACTATTAGATATATTGATGAGCTACTGTTAAGGTATAGAGTGGGAATAAGAAATGCAGATGCTATGTTTGCAAAATCTTTTTTCTCACAAGTGAAAGAAGAGGATACTCGTCGATTGTGGAGAAACATTGAACCACATCTTAAAAAGGCGATGCAGACTGTTTATCTTCGAGAAATTTCAAGGTAATCTTATAAATAAGACAATAACAAAGGCTCTACTTTGTTATTGCAATACTTTCTTTGCAGTGCACTGAGCAGCGCATGGACTTGTAAGTATGTGGCTTGAATGTGGTATTTTCTGGAAATGGAGCTATTATCAACTGGACAAAGCTGATGCAGAACTTCAGTAAAGAATAAGGTTAATCTGTGGCACAGTAAGAGTAGTCTGGGACCTGAAGCTTGATAGTAATATTTAATGGTAAAGTTGATCTATATCTTTGAAGCAGAAATGTCCAAAGTTCTTTCTATGGATTCTGTTGATTCTAAGAAGCCTTATAGGTGTAAATGGTATATATATATAGCCGTGTTTGAGTTTTTTTAATTCCATAGGCAATAAATAAAATTCAGTCAGATTGCTAATTTAGAACTAACTCATGAATGAGGCAATAGCTCATAGAACAGTTTTTTTTTAATACCAGCAGTAGAATCTGGCAAATAAAAATCAAATCTAAAGTTGTTTAACTGCGTTGTTTGTAAATTGAGGGGTAACTGTGATTTGCTTTGCACTGGAAACAAATTCAGTGTACTTGGAATCAACTTGTGTACTAAATATAGAGACTTCTAAGATCTAGTAGTAAAACTCGGCAACTCAGCCGATTTGTGATGGCATTTAAATTTTGTCACCTTGGTGATTTTGAAAAAGGAGTACAGTTGTCTGGAAGTTTTTTTTGTCTGTGTGTATATTACCTTGTATGCCTGAAATGGTTTATTCAAAATGACTTGACCCTCTAATTGACAAAGGAGAATTATTTTTTGAAAATTAAATTATAGCTTTTGTTCCCTTGTTAAGAGATCATAGAATGAAATTGTTCATAAAACACAAGGGTGATATTTTCTTGTATATTTCAGTTCTCAATGGGAGAGGCTACAGCAGGAAAATGAAGACAGTAAACATCTGAAAGGTAATACAGCCTCAGTCTTACTAACCAGAATTGTTGCTCTTCTGGTGTGCTGGGCAGATGATCAATTTTAGTTTAGAACCATAGAGCTATACAGCACAGAAATAGGCCCTTCAGCCTAACTGGTTTATGCCAAACAAGATTCCCAAGGTTGACCTTTTGCCTATGTTTGGCCAATATCCCTCTAAACCAGGGGCTCCCAATCTTTTTTTTAATGCCATGGATCCCTACCATTAACTGAGGGGTTCATGGACCCTAGGTTGGGAACATCGCTCTGAACCTTTCCTATTGATATATCTGTCCAAGTTTCTTTTGAATATTGTTAATATACAGTCATCCCTCCTTATCTGCAAGTTCCACATGCGCAAATTCAACTAACCGCGAACTGAGAAAACACGGAAGTGCTCTTCCAGCACTTGTTCGAGCATGTACAGACTTTTTTTCTTGTCATTATTCCCTAAACAATGCAGTATAGCAACTAATTTACATGACATTTACATTGTATTAGGTATTATAAGTAATCTAGAGATGATTTAAAGTATATGGGAAGGCTGTGCATAGGTTATCGTGGATCGGGATCGAAAAAAATCGTAAGTTCTCTTACTAAGTAAGTTGGAACAGGTGCATCTGGTATTATTTAGCGTCAGTTAGTCAAACGTTTGTCTTAGTACATAGTAGTATATTTTACCTTTCTATGCATATAAAACACTTAAGAATATATATTTCAGCGCCGGCTTGGGAACGGAAGTTCCCAAGTTCGATCCAGTGACAGATCGCTCCCGAGCGTGCTCTTCATCTGTGCCTGGTTGATGTGGAGGATCAAAAACCCAAAACCCCAAAACCTAATAACTAAATCACTGCGTTGCTTAGTAATAATTGTAGCTTTCATCGGGGCAGGGCCTTTATCACTTTATCCTTTAAAATTATTCCGCTCGTTGACCAACTGTAGCCTAATGCTTTTCCAATGACCGATGGCATTTCACCTCTTACCGATTGCTTTATTATTTCCACTTTATTTTCAATTGTGATTGTGATTATTTTCGTGAGCAGAAACACTGCGGATTCAGAGCTTCACCAACGGGTCCTAATGTCCACTGCACTGAGACAGGTTAAATAAGGTCTGGGGTTCTGCTGGGTCCTAAGGTCCACTGGATTGAGACAGGGTGAATAAGAGACTTGAGCATCCGTGTTTTTGGTATCCGCGAGGGGTCCTGGAGCCAATTGCTCGTGGATAAGGAGGGCCTACTGTACCTGCTTCAATCACTTCCTCTGGCCATTCATTCCATCTGGGTGAAAAGTTGACCCTCATATTCTTTTTAATTCTCTCCTCGCTGACATTATATCTATGTCCAGTTGTTCTTTCATTCTTTCACAGTGGAAAGTCATTGAAACAGTCCAGGTATGTTCAGTTCAATTCAATTTATCACTCTGTCGTTCATTGACTGCAGTCTGCAGAGCCAGTCTGCCTTGATCAAAATAGCAATTTTAGAAAAAAGAAGAAACCAGAAACACATCATAACATGAACTACAGAATCCAATCCACAAATAGCGTTGATTAAACCTTGCCTAGGACCTAAAAGTCCAACGGCACCAAGCGAGAGAGACCTGTTACATTCAGGCACCTTCCTCCAGGAGCAGCAAGAGGAGATTGGTCACATGCAAATACCTGCTTCCGGTAGCAGCAAGCGATTGGGGTGGAGGGAGAGAGGAGGAGGAGGGGGGAGAGAGGAGGAGGATTGCATTGATATATATATATATATATATCAAATGCAGGCAGATGGGGTTGAACATCTGCTTGCCTTCTCTTCACCTCGTTAATTTCAATCTTGCATGGTGCTTTACTCAGTGAGATCGGCGAGAAATGAAGTCGATTATGGACTCTCGTCCCATCTGCAGGCTTTTTGGCCTCTAGTCCGCACACTGTGCTTGAAACCTCACCAAATTTCCCTCAGAGACAGCAAAGTGCCAGATTGCCCAATCGGCCTAAAAACGCGCCGTCAAAATGTAAATCAGAGGTTTCAGAATCATATTTGAAAGAAGAAGTAAGAGAAGCAAAAGTGGTAGTTTTGTGAACTGTCTGAAGGATGTTGCCATTGGTCACGTTGTTTGTTGGTGCCATCTTCTTCAACCTTGTATATTCCAATGAATCAAATCCCAATTTGCTCAACTTCTCTCTATAATTTAATCTGAGTCCCAGCGAAATCCTTGTAAATCTCTTCACTCATTCTAATTTAATGGCATTGTTCCTATAGCAGGGTGACCAAAACTGAACATAAGATTCCAAATGTGGCCTCGCCAATGTCTTGTACAAAGTATTGTATGAATTGCAAAGGAAATTGATAACCATAAATATTAATCCTGTCTCATTTCGGATTACAGAGTAGATTTTAGTCTACTGTTGTACAGCTTAGCCTTTTGTTAGTGATAAAACTTACTGACATTCCACATCCAATTCCTAAGTAATTCCAGTAAAACAAATTGTACAGTGAAACGATAAGCCTGGATTTTTTTTATTGCTGGAGCCAGCACAAGTGGTCAAATATCCAATTCCTAATCCTTATCTCCATAGTTCCATTTTAAGGTCCATTCCACATCTTTAAATATGGCTTGGCCTTGTCTACTTTCTTCCATTATGGTTACTTTGTCATTTGAGGTTTGAATATTTTTTCACTACACTTTGTGGTGATTTACCTGCATGATCTTCACACTAGTTATAGAATATAACAGCAACACCAGATTGGTGAGTGGCTTTCCAAACATATGCTGTAAAATCATGTAATATATTGTTCCTACATCCTCGAATTTGTTTCCAGCAGCGATTATTTTTCCAGTTTCTCGTACCAGGAAAACAACCCAGAATTAAACAGGGAATTATTTGCTGGTAGTAAAAAAAAAAGTCCAGAAAATGATTTTACCTTCAAAAGCCTTTTCTAATGATGGGGAGCACTACTTGCAACAAGAGTATTCAAAATGGAGCATAATTTTTTTTTCAAAATTTGCAAATAAAATTCATTTTTAGTGTATCAACTGTTTCATGGAAATGCCTATTTAATTGTAATTTAGTAGTTTGTCTTATACATTTTATTTCTGCTTCAAGAACTGTGGAACTTGTCTTTTTTTCTTTTCCTGCTTAGGGCTTTCTGCACATGGTCATGTTGAGCTTCCATATTACTCTAAATTCCTATTGATTGCTGCCTACCTTTCCTCCTACAATCCTGCTAGAACAGACAAAAGATTTTTCATGAAGGTAATTTGTTTAAAAAAAATTGATACTTAATTATAATTAAACCTTGTGGAGTAGAAAAACAAAACTTCATTCTGCGGATAATAAAATATACAGGCTTTCATGGTGTATGGTGGAAAGACGATTGAGTTATCTTGGAAAGATTTTTAGTTATTAATAGAATTGAGGGTTAGTGTAGTAATACGGCACTGAGATAGATGGTCAGTCATGATCTTACTGAAATGTGAATCAGGTGCAAGGAGCTGAATTCTTATGTTCTTATTAATCATTAATGATAGTGCTTTAAGAAATGTAGACAAATTTGCAAGTTATGTATTTTCAAAATTTGATAGCAAAATTTCTTATCCATTTATAGCAAGCATAAATCTCTCTCATGAAGTTGACAAAATCAATGTGAACTTTGAAAGGAAACCATTTCAGGGCATATATATCTTCCTTCACTACTTTCTCTCAGTTGGTTTGCAGATGTATGTAATTACTTTTTTAAATTTTTACATAGTTGAAAATATTCTATACGTATTAAATGAATGAATTTAATGTGCCATTTATTAATTGTTTATACACATAAATTTACTATTTCATCAAATTGTATTGTTTGTGAAATCCAAAATAAGTAGAATTATGTTGTGCCAAATTTCATTGTTTTAGGAATGTTGCTCTATTACCCAATATTATTAAATTTTAACTATATCAATTACTAGCTTTCAAATTTGAGTTATTACTAAATAATAGAAGCCATTGCGTACCCCCATGTCTCTTGATGATTCTTTGGTCTCAGTATCTGAAGATGAGGGAAGAAGAGAGGGAATCTAAGGAAAGCATCCAGTCCAGACAGAGTACCTGGCCGAGTATTGAAGACCTGTGCCGACCACTTCAGCCTCTCGCTGCAGCAGTGTGTAGTACTCACCTGCTTCAAGAATTGAAAAGAATATGAGGGGTTATTAAATGGCTATTATTCATTTAGTTGGATTGAGCCATTCCTGGCTGAAAGAGACTAGAATTTGATATTTATGCTGGGACCTTTGTCAAAGTGTGCAATGTGTGTCCCATCTGGTGAATCAGAGCTGTTTACATCATACAGAATTATAATTCTGTTCATCTGTTGTAGAAAATACATCTGTTATCAGTAGCTTGTCCAGATTATTGTGCTTTTATAATAATGCAAGTTTGTAAAAAAGTTTAATTTTCAAAATTAGAATTTAGTTAAAAATTACTGGAACTTAGCAACTTGAGCAGCATCTATATGTGGAGGCAGAGGAGCATATTGACCGAAAACATTGATAATTCCTTTTCCTCCACAGATACTGTTTGACCTGCTGAGTTCCACCAGCAGATCATTCTGAACTTCAAACCCCAGTGTCTGCACTCTCCCATGTCTTCAGAATGACATGGGGGAGTGCAAACCTATTCATAAAATAGGAAAGTTCAGATGTGGGAATATTGTTTTGTAACTGAAGAAATAAGCTGGGACACTTGCATTTTGAGCAAACACAGGAGCATGCTAAGCTCGTTTTACTTATTAGAGAACATTTTATTGGTGGCTAGTTACAGTATAATTTATGGAAGTGAAGTTCCCTATCTTTCTTAAATCATATCCAGCTTTCAAATAGATGAAGGAACCAAGCAACGTAGGTGAAAACAAGGCTTCATTCCCAGATGAGCTCAGTGCCTTCTATGTTTGCTTTGACCGTCAAAACATGGAGGACTCTTCATGATCTCCCACATACCCAAATGACCCTGTGATTTCAGCCTCTGAAGCCGACGAGAAATCATCCTTCAGGAGGATAAACCCATGGAAAGCAACCTGTCCAGATGGGGTACCTGGCCAAGTATTAAAGGTGTGTGCTGATCAAGTGGCTGGAGTGTTTACTGATATCTTTAACTTCTCACTTTGATAGTCTGAGGTACCCACCTGCTTCAAGCAGGCTTCAGTTATACCTAAGAAGAATGTGGTAACCTTTCTCAATGACCAAAGCCTCACGTATTCAACATCCTTTTTGTTGGAGTGCTTTGAGAGGTTGATGATGAAAATATCAACTCCTGGCTGAAAAACAAATTGGATCTACTCCAATTTGCCTACTGGCATAACAGGTCCACAGCAAATGCTATTTTATTGGTTCTTCACTTAACTCTAGGATATCTGGACAGCAAAGGTGTGTACATCAGGATGCTCTTTATCGACTATAGCTTGGCATTCAATGCTATCATTCCCTCAAAACTAATAAATAAACTTCAAGATCTTGTCCTCAATGCATCCTTGTGCGTTTGGATTCTCAATTTCTTCTCTTGCAGATCTCAGTCAGTTTGGATTGACAACTCCTCCACAATCTCTATCAGCACAGATGCACCACAAGGCTGTGTGCTTAGACCTCCTGTGTTAATCGCTTTACACTTACGACTGTATGACTAAGCACAGCTCCAATGCTATATTTAAGTTTGCTGATGCCACTACTGTCATTGGCCAAATCCAAGGTGGTGACGAATCAGCATATAGCAGGGAGATTGAAAATCTGGTGCCACAACAATAACCACTTACTTAATGTCAGCAAGACCAAGAAGCTGATTATTGACTTCAGGAGGAAGAAACCAGAGCTTCATAAGCCAATCCTCATCGGAGAATCAGAGGTGGAGAAGGTCAGCAACTTAAAATTCCTCAGTGTTACATTTCAGAGGAACTGTCCTGGGCCCAGCACATAAGTGCAATTATGAAGAAAGCATGGCAGCACCTTTACTTCCTTATGAGTTTGTAAAGATTCGGTATAACATTTCAAACTTTGATAGAATTCTACAGATGTGTGGTGGAGAGTATATTCACTGGTTGCATCATGGCCTGGTATGGAAACACCAGTGCCCTTGAACTGTAAGCCCTCCTGACCATTGAGCACATCTACTTGAAGCCCTGTTGCAGGAAAGCAGCATCCATCATCAGGGACCCCATCACCCAGGCTATGCTTTCCATTCACTGTTGCCATATAGAAGCCACCTTGCTGGACCAGAATGGCCGAGATGGCCTGTTTCCGTGCTGTAATTGTTATATGGTTATATCAGGAGGAAGGTACACGGTCCCCAGGACCCACAGCACCATATTGTGGAACAGTTATTACCACTCAGCCATTTGAACCAGAGAGAACTCAGCCCATCATTGAACTTTTCCCACAACCTATGATCTCAATAATTATCGCCTGTTATATGTTATATTTTTCTCTTTTGTATTTGCACAGTTTGTTTTTTTGCACATTGGTTGGTTGTTCATCCTGTTTGGTGTGGAATTTCATTAATTCTGTTGTGTTTCTTGGAATTACTGTGTACAGTATACCCGCAAGAAAATGATTCTCAAGGTTGTATATGGTGACATATACAGTACTGTGCCAAAGTCTTGGACACATGTAAAAAAAATATCTGTAAAGCGAAGCTGTTTTCACAAATAATGAAATGTAAAGTTTTTAAATATCAAACAATTTACTTTAAAGAGCAGTAAGTAATAAAAACTAAATCAAATCAATATTTGGTGTCTTTATCTTTATAACTCTACACATTCTCTTAGGTATACTGTAGAGCAGTTTTATAAGAAAATCGGCTGGTAGGTTGCTCCAAGCATCTTGGAGAACTTGCTACTGTTCTTGCTACTACTGTTCTTCTGCAGACTTTGGCTGTCTTGCTTGCTTCTGTCTCTCCAGGTAATCCCAGACAGCCTCAATGATACTGAGATCAGGGCTCTATGAAGTCCATACCATTTTGGGCTTCCATCCGGATACAGGTATCAATTATAACTGATATTTCAATGACAAACTCTGCCATCTTCTTCAGGGATGATGAAGAGGATGGCAGAGTTTGTCATTGAACCGTTGGTTATAATCGATATCTTTACCTAGCTGAAAGCCCAAGAAGAGTTTATTCATCATATATGCTGGGAAAGCACTAGATACTTTTTCCATACCGTTTGTTGCAGAACTGCATTTTGCTAAAGATAATTATTTATGACCTTGGCTGTGTGTTTGGGGTCATTTTCCTGCTACAGATTGAGTTGGGACTGATCAGACTCCTCCTTGATGGTATTGTGTGATGAATGAGAACCTGCTTGTACTTCTCAACATCAAGGATTCCATTAACTCTGACCAGATCACCAACTCGATTTGCAGAAATGCGGCCTCAAACTGGCAGGAAAACTTCACCGTGCTTCACTGTTGGCTACAGACACTCATCCATGTAGTGCTCTCCAGCTCTTCTACAGACAAACTGCCTCCTGTTTAAGCCAAAAATTTCAAATTTTGACTCATCAGTGCAGAGTACTTGCTGCCATTGTTCAGCACTCCAGTCCTTGTGGTTTTTTTTGTGTAGATGGGTCTCTTGGATTTGTTTCCACTTTGAAGGAATGGATGGCTTTTTAGCAGTAACTCTTCCATGAAGACCACTTCTGGACTGTAGAGGGGTTCACTTGGGTTCCATTTGTTTCTGTGAATTCAGAGCTGGTAACAGTCCTGGACTACTTCAAATTTAGAAGGGACGTCAATTTGATGTATTTCTTATCTGCTGCACTCAATTTCCATGGTCAACCACTGCGTTTCTGGTCCTCAACCATGCCTGTTTCTTTGTGCTTCTTCAGAAGAGCTTGGACAGCACATCTTGAAACTCCTGTCTACAATGAAATTTCTGCTTAGGAAAGACTTTGGTGATGAAGGATGATCACCTCGTGTCTTGTTGCTGTGCTCACTCTTGCCATGGTGTAAGAATTGATGATTTGATGGTTCAACTGTCACACCAGCCACACCCTCACCTTTGGTTTGGTTCTCCATCACCCAGTTTGACTCCTTCTAAACCTGTTTTTGTTTCATTCAGTTGAGTTCATTCAACTCATTATGTCATTGATCATTACAAAGTAATCAAGTTTTTTATTTGAAGTGGTCTATTACTTAATAT
Organism: Hemitrygon akajei; assembly: GCF_048418815.1. Lineage (NCBI taxonomy): Eukaryota > Metazoa > Chordata > Chondrichthyes > Myliobatiformes > Dasyatidae > Hemitrygon > Hemitrygon akajei. The sequence continues at coordinate 94,261,987 of NC_133137.1, read as the reverse complement.
GTTACTTTCTTTAACAAAATACTAAAACATCTCTGTAACATTTAAGTTTCTTTGGAAAATGAATATTTAGCTATCTACCACTTGCTCTTTTCTACTGACACACCAAAGCAGAAGACAAAAGAATAAAGTAAAACAAAATGTATGTAAAAAATCTATGATGCCTAAGACTTTTGCACAGTATTGTATATACTTTGATAATAAATTTACTTAGAACTTTGAATTAAGAATTGTTTTAGAATTACTCCAAAGCTGCTGTGATCACCATTTTAATTGAGCATAAATTAGAATCAGAATTTGAAAAAAAGGGTGAAAATCCAGTTTTTGCTTTTTATTATAGCTATCCAGTCACATTCAGCATATTGCAGATCAATCAAATGCTTGAACTTTTATCCCTCTTATTTTTTCCAGCATCATGGGAAAATTAAGAAAAGTTCCTTTTTGAAAAAGCATGAGAAGGTAAGTTGATATTGAATCTTATAGCTACTTGATCAATGAGATCTGAAAGCTCTTTTGAGGGATTTGCACTCACAGACAATTAAGCTGTAATGATACCATCTACAATTCCTTTAAGAATAAAAGTAAATTGCCTAATGCATTTCTTTCAAAAAAAAGTATGCCTGTTAGAAATAAAAGATGAGTAGCTCTTCTTACATGCTTGGTCTCATCATAACAGTTGCAGTCAAGAACCAATGCCCAAGAAGCTGCATTTATTTCATGTTGAGTTTGCCATGACCAAATTTAAATAGAATCTATGTCCTGAACAAATTAAGAGGAATTTTTTATTACAGCTTTATATCACTGTGTCTGCTTGCGATAGAAGATGTTATTAAGGGCAATTGCTCAGAATAGCCAGGTTTACTGTGACAAATGTCAAAGCAATTTTTCTACCACCAGTGACTCACTGGTGCAGTTCATCAATTCAGAATTAATGGAAACTTTGAAGCAGGATGATGAGAGTAGAATGATGAATTAGATTTTGTCTCCCACTGATAAAACAAATGATCAAATAGGATCAAAACTGGCAAAAGGTATTATCTAGTTCACTTGAAGAGGTGCATTGGGACATGCAACCAAAAGAAAATACAGTAAATTCTGGTTAATTGGGACACATTGGGACCAGTACATTTTGGCCCAATTAAGCAACTGCTCCAATTAGCCAGTTTCATGGAAATAGTTACAAAAGTACATAAAAAAGAACATACCACCGTTTAACTAAGTAACAAATGTATTTAAATATAATACAAATCAAATCACTACTAAAAACTACTACCGTACCACAAAAGATAGAGAGGAGCTATAAGCAGGTAGTCACTCCAGGGTCTTGGGAAACCGATAAGTGGGTAACAGTCAAGAGAGGGAAGGGAAAGAAACAGATGCTAGAGAGTACCCCAGTGGCTGTCCCCCTTGACAATAAGTACATTACCCCTGTTTGAGTACTATCGGAGGAGATGGCCTACCTGGGGGAAGTAACAATGGTCATGCCTCTGGCACAGAGTCTGGCCCTGTGGCTCAGAAGGGTGGGGAAAGGAAGAGGATGGCAGCAATGATAGGGGACTCTATAGTAAGGGGGTCAGACAGGCAATTCTGTGGAATGAGGAAGGAAACACGGATGGTAAGTGCCAGGGTCTGGGATGTTTCAGATCGCGTCCACGATATCTTGAAGTGGGAAGGAGAACAGCCAGAGGTTGAGATACATATTGGTACCAACAGCATAGGTAGGAAAGGGGAAGAGGTCCTGAAAACAGACAACAGGGAGTTAGGAAGGAAGTTGAAAAGCAGGACTTCAATGGTAGTAATCTCGGAATTAATGCCTGTGCCACGTGACAGTGAGTATAGGAATAGAATGAAGTGGGGGATAAATGCGTGGCTGAGGGATTGGAGCAGGTGGCAGTGATTCAGATTTCTGGATAATTGGGACCTCTTCTGAGGCAGATGTGACCTGTACAAAAAGGATGGGTTGGACTTGAACCTGAGAGGAGGTTTGCTAAGGCTATTGGGGAGAGTTTAAATTAGAATTGATGGGGGTGGGTGGGAAATGAACTGAAGTGATGGTGGAAAGGGAGGTTGGCTCACAAGTAGAGAAAGCTTGGAGACAGTGCGAAAGGGTGGATAAGCAGGTGATAGAGAATGGACGCACTCAGACCGATGTTTTGAATGTGTCTATTTTAATGCTAGGAGTATTATGAATAAAGCAGATGAGCTTACAGTGTGGATCTGCACTTGGAGCTATGATGTTGTGGCCATTACAGAGACCTGGATGGTGCAGGGGCAAGAATGGCAACTTCAAATGCCAGGCTTAGATGTTTTGAAAAGGACAGGGAGTGAGGCAAAAGAGGTGGGGGCATGGCACTGTTGATCAGAGATAGTGTCACAGCTGCAGGAAAGGTGGACACCATAGAGTGATTGTCTACGGATTGTCTGTGGGAGGAGGTTAGGAATAGGAAGGGGTCAATAACTCTACTTGGTGTTTTTTATAGGCCACCCAATAGTAACAGGGACATCGAGGAGCAGATAGGGAAACAGATTCTGGAAAGGTGTAATAATAGCAGGGTTGTTGTGGTGGGAGATTAATTTCCCAAATATTGATTGGCACCTCCCTAGAGTCAGGGGTTTAGATGGGGTGGAGTTTGTTAGGTGTGTTCAGGAAGGTTTCTTGACACAATATGTAGATAAGCCTACAAGAGGAGAGGTTGTCCTTGGTCTGGTATTGGGAAATTAACCTAGTCAGGTGTCAGGTCTCAGTGGGGAGCATTTTGGAGATAGTGATCACAATTCTATCTTCTTTACCATAGCATTGGAGGGGGATAGGAACAGACAAGTCAGGGAAACATTTAATTGGAGTAAGGGGAAATATGAGGCTATCAGGCAGGAACTTGGAAACATAAATTGGAAACAGATGTTCTCAGGGAAATGTACGGAAGAAATGTGGCGCATGTTCAGGACATATTTGCGTGGGGTTCTACGTAGATATGTTCCAATGAAACAGGGAAAGCATGGTAGGGTACAGGAACTGTGGTCTGCAAAGGCTGTTGTAAATCTAGTTAAGAAAAGAGCTTATGAAAGGTTCAAAAAACTAGGTAATGATAGACATCTAGAAGACTATAAGGCTAGCAGGAAGGAGCTTAAGTACGAAATTAGGAGAGCCAGAAAGGGCCATGAGAAGGCCTTGGCGGACAGGATTAAGGAAAATCCCAAGGCATTCTACAAGTATGTGAAGAGCAAGAGGATAAGATGTGAGAGAATAGGACCAATCAAGTGTGACAGTGGAAAAGTGTGTATGGAATCGGAGGAGATGGCAGAGGCACTTAATGAATACTTTCCTTCAGTATTCACTACGGAAAAGGATCTTGGCGATTGGAGGGGTGATTTGCTGCGGACTGAAAACCTTGAGCATGTAGATATTAAGGAAGAGGATGTGCTGGAGCTTTCGGAAAGCATCAATTTGGATAAGTCACCGGGACCAGAGGGGATGTACCCCAGGCTACTGTGGGAGGTGAGGGAGGAGATTGCTGAGCCTCTGGCGATGATCTTTGTATCATCAATGAGGATGGGAGAGGTTCTGGAGGATTGGAGGGTTGCGGATGTTGTTCCCTTATTCAAGAAAGGGAGTAAGGATAGCCCAGAAAATTATAGACCAGTGAGTCTTACTTCAGTGGTTGGTAAGTTGATGGAGAAGATTCTGAGAGACAGGATTTATGAACACTTGCAGAGGCATAATATGATTAGGAATAGTCAGCATGGCTTTGTGAAAGGCAGGTTGTGCCTTACGAGCCTGATTGAATTTTTTGAGGATGTGACTAAACACACTGATGAAGGTAGAGCTGTGGATGTAGTGTATATGGATTTTAACAAGGCATTTGATAAGGTACCCTATACAAGGCTTACTGAGAAAGTAAGGAGGCATGTGATCCAAGGGGACATTGCTTTGTGGATCTAAAACTGGCTTGCCCACCGAAGGCAAAGAGTGGTTGTAGACGGGTCTATTCTGCATGGAGGCCGGTGACCAGTGGTGTACCTCAGGGATCTTTTCTGGGACCCCTACTCTTTGTGATTTTTATAAATGACTTGGATGAGGAAGTGGAGGGATGGGTTAATAAATTCGCTGATGACACAAAGGTTGCAGGTGTTGTGGAGAGTGTGGAGGACTGTCAGAGGTTACAGCGGGACATCAATAAGATTCAAAACTAGACTGGACAGATAGAGTTCAAACCAGATAAGTGTGAGGTGATTCACTTTGGTAGGTCAAATATGATGGCAGAATATAGCAGTAATGGCAAGACTCTTGGCAGTGTGGAGGGTCAGAGGGATCTTGGGGTCTGAGTCCATAGGGCACTCAAAGCTGCTGCGCAGGTTGACTCTCTGGTTAAGAAGGCATATGGTGCATTGGCCTTCATCAATCGTGGGATTGAGTTTAAGAGTCGAGAAGTAATGTTGCAGCAACATAGGACCCTGTTCATATCCCATTTGGAGTACTGTGCTCAGTTCTGGTCGCCTCACTACAGGAAAGGCGTGGAAACCATAGAAAGGGTGCAGAGGAGATTTAGAAGGATGTTGCCTGGATTGGGGAGCATGCCTTATGAGTATAGGTTGAGTGAACTCAGCCTTTTCTCCTTGGAGCGATGGAGGATGAGAGGTGACCTGATAGAGGTATATAAGATGATGAGAGGCATTGATCGTGTGGATAGTCAGAGGCTTTTTTCCAGGGCTGAAATGGCTAGCACAAGAGGGCATAGTTTTAAGGTGCTTGGAAGTAGGTACAGAGGGGATGTCAGGGGTAAGTTTTTAACGCAGAGAGTGGTGAGTGCGTGGAATGGACTGCCGGTGAATGGACTGGAGGCGGAAACAATAGGGTCTTTTAAGAGACTTCTGGACAGGTACATGGAACTTAGAAAAATAGAGGGCTATGGGTAAGCCTAGGTAGTTATAAGGTAAGGACATGTTTGGCACAGCTTTGTGGGCCAAAGGGCCTGTATTGTGCTGCAGGTTTTCTATAAAAATGTGATTTAGTTCCTAAAATTGACGGAGGAATTCCTACAGTGTATGTTGCTGCATTCTGTGAGCAGAATCATCTGCAGATTAATGTGAAAAAGACGAAGGAGCTGGTGGTGGACCTGAGGAGGGCTAAGGCACTGGTGACCCCTGTTTCCATCCAAGGGGTCAGTGTGGATATGGTGGAGGATTGCAAATACCTGGGGATATGAAGTGACAATAAACTGGACTGGTCAAAGAACACTGAGGCTGTCTACAAGAAGGGTCAGAGCCGTCTCTATTTCCTGAGGAGACTGAGGTCCTTTAATATCTGCCGGACGATGCTGAGGATGTTCTACGAGTCTGTGGTGACCAGTGGTATCATGTTTGCTGTTGTGTGCTGGGGCAGCAGGCTGAGGGTAACAGACACCAACAGAATCAACGAACTAATTTGTAAGGCCAGTGATGTTGTGGGGGTGGAACTGGACTCTCTGGTGGTGGTGTCTGAAAAGAGGATGCTGTCCAAGTTGCATGCCATCTTGGACAATGTCTCCCATCCACTCCATAACGTACTGGTTAGGCACAGGAGTACATTCAGCCGGGGACTCATTCCACCGAGATGCAACACTGAGCATTGTAGGAAGTCATTCCTACCTGTGGCCAAACTTTACAACTCCTCCCTCGGAGTGTCAGACACCCGGAGCCAATAGGTTGGTCCTGGACTAATTTCCACTTGGCATAATTTACTTATTATTATTTAATTATTTATGGTTTTATATTGCTATATTTCTACACTATTCTTGGTTGGTGCGACTGTAACGAAACCCGGTTTCCCTCAGGATCAATAAAGTATGTCTGTCTGTCTGTTTTGATTGACTGTAAATGAACAAAATCGGAGCAGACACCTAGTGCAGATAATGGACTGCCTTCAAACAGAGCTCCCGGCAACGTTCAAATCTTCATTTTCATTGTAACACTCAAGATGATTGCCAATACCTTAACATACTTCATAGTCCCTAACTTGTTGAAGTAGTGAAATCATTTCATTTTCACTCCTGGTCATTTCTGCCATCTCTACAAGTCTGAATATTTGAAACTGCAGTAAGCAAAACAGTTCTGAATTGTCTTACTGCTTTTTACTCGCAACCGTCAATGACAAAAATCACTGGTGTTTGAAAACAAACGCACACAAGTGACACTATTTAAAAATTGTGTGCTTTAGACCACATGATGAGCATGCGACTGACATTTGTTTCTGTTCTTTTAGAGTTCTCCCAAATAATGACTGCCCCAATTAGCCGGAATCCACTGTATTTCACAATCTGTAAATTAAGAGCTGTTATTAAACAGTCACAGCTACTATTACCACCCTAATGTAATAAGAAAATGCTGAAGCAGTGGGAAATTCACAAATTCTTGTCGAAATTGTGGTGGAAAATCTAATAAACAAATACTGATATAGCAGAATGTATTGGACCTGTAAACAATACTGATGTTTCAGTCCTGTGATGGTGCAGGTAAAGTTGGGCAAGTAAGTAGGTAAGGATCTTAACCCAATCTTAATGAAGAGACAAGAGTTTTGTCTCCATTTAAGGGTGATGTGTGAGTTAGAGAGGACGTTGGTGATGTTTTGCTTACTGACTCCATCCAGTGGTTAAAGAGCTGCTTCCTAAACCACCAGGTGGAATCTGTATATATGAAGACACAGTAGACATAATCTTCAACACTTGATAACTCCAAGAGAAATGCAGGGAGAAGCTCTAGCCTGTAACGAATGAATGAATGAATGAATGAATAAATAAATAAATAGGTGAGACCTGGCACAGATTGGGGGACCATTTTATTGAGCACCTTCACTCCATCCGCAAAAAGTGGAATTTCCTGGTGACTGACCTCTTACTTCCTTTACGTTCCCATTCCAACATGTCAATCCATGGCCTCCTGCCATGATGAAGCCACTATCAGGTTGGAGGAGCAATTCTCGTATTCTTTTATTCTGTCTGAGTAGTCTCCAACCCGATGGCATGAACCCACAAATTTAATTATGTGTGGCATAGGGAGTACTTGACATGATTTATTTATTTATTGAGATACAGCGCAGAATAGCCGTGCTGCCCAGCAACCCCCAATTAAACCCTAGCCTAATCACAGGACAATTTACAACGACCAATTAACCTACTAACTGGTACATCTTTGGATTGTGGGAGGAAACCAGAGCACATGGAGCTCTGAGCTCTAATAGTATCGCACTAAATGCTATGTTACTGTGCTGACCCATGATGTGTAGGTGAATAGTATGTGAGATGGTGCAGTCTTTCTACCATTTGTGTTGGGCTTTTGTGTGCTAAAGTTTGGACTTAAGATTTTCAATGTCATCAGAAGTGCTCTTTTTACCCTCTAAGCAGGTTGGGTGAGGGTTTGCCGGAGTTGTTGGAGTTGTGTACTTTCAAGAAGGTTTTGAGGACAGTCTTGAATCTTTTTCTATTTCTATTTGCATGCCAGAGTTTCTGGGCTTCTTGCTTATTTGTGTATTTCAATTACAATTTTCCATCTGATTGATGTTCAGATACAGGTACATGCATAGACTGAGAAATTGGAGAGAGACTTAGAGTACAAATTCTTAGCATTTTAAAATTGAAAAGATAGATCCAGTCTGTGGAATTTAGAAAACAACTTTTTTCATCAACTTTAGGCTCGGGTTTTTATTAAACTGTTTTAGATGCTTCATAAAGCCAAAGTATGTAGCAAAACAACTATTATTTTGCTGTCTTGCAAGTGCAATCATTTTTGATTTGTTAGTAAAAGTTACACCAGTCTACAATGCACTAAATGCAAAATTAGGTCACTGTTCAGATATGGCATGATTCAACTTAACTTTTGAAAGCATGTTGCTCAACAGATTAAAATGAATTACATTAGCAGGAAGTTGTTTACTAAATTAAAAACATATGATGTCCCTATATGTACCATTACTAAACACTTAAATTAATCTTGTCTCTTGCAGACCAGCAATCACCTCCTTGGCCCTAAACCATTCCCACTGGATAGATTGTTGGCAATTTTCTACAGCATCGTTGATAGCCGAGTAACTCCCAGTGCAAACATCTTTTCTCAGGTGAGTTTGGAATACAGTATGCCCATCTTTTCCCCGTTAACCCAAATTTCACACAGTACTTATTTGTGCATTTGAGATGAAATCTGACATGTAAAAGAAACCGTTCAATTTTTTCCAAATTCCTAACTAGCTATTCAGCCAAAATAAATTCAACTTTAGAATTAAATTGGTTTGTCCACCTTATCAAGTGATGACATTGAATGTGCAGAACTTAATTACAGGTCCCCCCCCTTTACAAAGGTAGAGCGTTCCTATGAAACCTTTCTTAAGCTGAAATGGCGTAAAGTGAAGAACCATTAATTTATATGGGAAAAATTTTCTTAAAAGTGAAAATCCTCTTTGTAATGCGAAAACATGTAGGTCTTTTGTAAAAGCGAACATTCGTAAAGCGGGGGATACCTGTAATACTTTTATTAAGTCTATTTGGAAATATATGTAGATGACAAAAATAAGTGTTTTTCCCCCAAACTATGTAAAGATAAACTTTTATACTTTATAGTGGGCTGGTGTGATTACCGTAACTAACACTAATTTGCAATTGTACTACAATAACATTTATCTGCCATCAATGCCAAATAAATGTTTTAAATTTTTCAGCAAGGGTAGCATGTCATGAAAGTGATAACTCCATGTGATTGGAGATACCTGAGCCTTAGGTCCCATACCACCAGTTTCATGAATAGTTATTACGCTACCATCAAGCTCCTGAATCAGTGTGGATAAGTTAATTCACCAATGCTCTGAACTGATTCTATAAATTACAGACTCACTTTCAAGTACTCTTTAGAACTCATGTTCTCAGTGTTATTTTATTTGCATAGTTCATCATCTTTTGCAGATTGGCGTGTCAGCCTTTGTATAGATGGATTTTTGGTAAATTTTTTGTTGTATTTTTCCCCCAAAGACATCTGCAAGAAACTAAATATCAAGGTAGTATATAGTAACATGTACATACTTTGATAATATATTACTTTGAACTGAATATGCCGTTGTAAATATGTTAAAATTGCTTTATCATTATATTTGGACACTAGGTGGCAGCATTGTGCTAAAAGCTGTGCACTTAAATACAGTCAAGAATTAGAAAGGAATTTTGTAGCAATCCAGACAGTTACTTTGGGAACACGTTTACTGCAAAACTGTGTACTGACCCCAGTAAATTTTCCAAAATAATTGACAGCAGTTTGCCTTTGAGAGCACCTGACATATAAATGTCTGCAGGCTAGCTGAGTTGCCCAGGTTAATGCTACCATTGGCTCTCTTACATTTATCTTCACCTTCACGTGCATGCCTTCTATCCAAAAACTACTTGTGAAAGATGCCCACTAACCTGTTTAGACATTTTAAAAATTGTTTTTAGAGACAGGTTTCAATTTCCATCTAGTTACACAATGTGCCAATCTGCTGACTATAAATCTGGTCTATTTAAAATTATTTTTGTAAAAAATTGTAATATTTTGAAGGTATAATTAATCTTTATAAATCCCAATAGCATGGCGAATTTACCTGAAGTGTATTATTCTTGGAAATAGTCATGCACCTGTATTGACTTTTATATTTAATGTAGTTCCCGATTGCTCCAGTTGCTTAAAAGTGTAAGTCATTGTGTAAAATCATAAACAAGGAAAAATCTGCAGATGCTGGAAACCCAAGCAACACAGACAAAAGACTGGAGGAACTCAGCAGGCCAGGGAGCGTCTATGGAGAAGAATACAGTCGACATTTTTGGCTGAGCCCCTACATCAGGACAAAAGACGAGGAGTCAGACTAAGAAGGTGGGGGAGGGGAGGAAGAAACTCAGGGTGATTGGTAAAACTGGGAGGAGGGGAGGGTGAGGATGAAGTAAAGAGCTAGGAAGTTGATTGGTGAGAGGGATACAAGGCTGGAGAAGGGAAAATCTGATAGGAGAGGACAGAGGCCATGGAAGAAAGAAAAGGGGAGGAGCACTAGAGGGAGGTGATGGGCAGGTAAGGAGATAGGTGAGAGAGGGAAATGGGACTGGGGAATGGTGAAGGGGGGGACATTCCTGGAAATTCGAGAAATCAGATTGGAGGCCACTGAGAGGGAATATAAGGTGTTGCTCCTCCAACCTGAGTGTGGCCTCATCACGACAGTAGAGGGAGGTCATGAATTGACATATTGGAATGGGAAGTGGAATTAAAATGGGTAACTACTGGGAGATCCTGCTCTTTCTGGCGGACAGAGCATAAGTTTTCGGCGAAGCAGTCTCCCAATCTACGTCAGGTCTCACAGGGAGCACTGGATATAGTAGATGACCTCAACAGACTCACAGGTGGTGTCGCCTTACTTGGAAGGACTGTTTGTAGTGCTCCCCTGGCCCCCCCCCTTCACCTTTCCCCATTTCTTTCTCCCTCTCTCACCTATCTCCTTATCTGTCCATCACCTCCCTCTGGTGCTCCTCCCCTTTTCTTTCTTCCATGGCCTTCTATCCTCTCCTGTCAGATCTCCCCTTCTCCTGCCCTGTACCTCTTTCATCAATCAACATCCTAGTTCCTTACTTCACCACCCCCCCCCCCCCCCGCCCCCGGTTTCACCTATCACCTTGTGTTTCTCCCTTCCTTCCCTTTCACCTTCTCACTCTGACTCCACATCTGTTTTTCTCCAGTCTTGATGAAGGGTCTTGGCCGAAATGCTAACTGTACTGTTCTCCATAGATGCTTCCTGGCCTACTGAGTTCCTCCAGCATTTTGTGTGTGTCGTGTAAAACTTTGTTTAGTCATGCACTTGGCAATTAGAGTATTTTAAACCATGCATTTCAAAACCATGACTGTAATTATTGTCAAACTGTTTTTTCTGCATTTTGGACATAGAGCAAACTGGAATCTTGGGCAAGCCCACCAGGGTGGGGAGCAGTTAATCCAGTGTTGGAATAGCACCAGTATTGATACAGATTGAATTGGATATACAGTCGGCCCTCCTTATCCGTGAATTCCGCATGCGCAAATTCAACCATTGCGAAAACCCGGAAGTGCTCTTTCAGCAGTTGTTGTTCGAGCATGTACAAGCTTTTGTCCTTGCCATTATTCCCTAAACAATGCAGTAGAACAGCTATTTTACATAGCATTTACATTGTATTAGGTATTATAAGTAATCTAGAGATGATTTAAAGTATACGGAAGGATGTGCGTGGGTTATCGTGGATCGGGATTGAAAAAAATCGTAAGTTCTCTTACTCAGTAAGTCGGAACTGGTACATCCGGTATTATTTAGCATCATTTAGTCAAACATTTGTCTTAGTATATAGTATATATTTTACCTTTCTATGCATATAAAACACTTAAGAACGTATGTTTCAGCACCTGGCTTGGGAACTTCTTCCTGAGTTTGATCCAGTGACAGACCACTATCAAGTGCGCTCTCCACCATGCTGGGTTGATGGGAGGATCAAAAACCCAAAACCTCAAAACCCAGTAATTAAACCAGTGCGTTGCTTAGTAATAATTATAGCTTTCATCGGGGCGGAGCCTTTCTCACTTTATCCATTAAAATTGTTCCGGTCGTTGACCAACTGTAGCCTAATGCTTTTCCAATGACCGATGGCGTTTTGCCTCTTTCCGATCACTTTATTTCCACTTTATTTTCAATCGTGATCGTGATTATTTTCGTGAACAGAAACACTGCGAATTCAGATCTCTGCCGCTGGGTCCTAATGTCCACTGCACTGAGACAGGTTAAATAAGGTCTGGGGTTCCACTGGGTCCCAAGATCCACTGCGTTGAGACAGGTTGAATAAAGGACTTGAGCATCCACGAATTTTGGTATCCGCAAGGGGTCCTGGAACCAATCCCTCGCGGATAAGGAGGGCCGACTGTATAATCATATAACAATTACAGCACAGAAACAGGCCATCTTGGCCCTTCTAGTCCGTGCCGAATGTTTACTCTCACCTAGTCCCACCTTCCTGCACTCAGCCCAAAACCCTCCAATCCTTTCCTGTTGATATACCTATCCAATTTTTTTTTAAATGACAAAATTGAACCTGCCTCTACCACTTCTACTGGAAGCTTGTTCCACATAACTACCACTGTCTGAGTAAAGAAGTTCCCCCTCGTGTTACCCCTAAACGTTTGCCCCTTAACTCTCAACTCATGTCCTCTTGTTTGAATCTCCCCTACTCTCAATGGAAAAGCCTATCCACGTCAACTCTATCTATCCCCCTCATAATTTTAAATACCTCTGTCAAGTCCCCCCTCAACCTTCTTCACTCCAAAGAATAAAGACCTAATTTGTTGAACCTCTGTAACTTAAGTGCTGAAACCCAGGTAACCCCATTCTAGCAAATCTCCTCTGTACTCTCTCTCTTGTTGACATCTTTCCTATAATTCGGTGACCAGAACTGTACACAATACTCCAAATTTGGCCTCACCAATGCCTTGTACAATTTTAACATTACATCCCAACTCCTATACTCAATGCAAATGGTGAGAGTTGTAGGGAAGTACATGTGGAAAGCAGAATTGGATCAGGCAAGTACTGAAAATCCATGGGCCTAGGATGAATTGGGGTTGGTTGACAATTCTGCATGTTGTTTGTGAAGTGTAATATTGGGAAGAAGGAGCATCTGAACCTGAGACTGTAGAAGGACAAGAGTTGAAATTTTGTAGCTTCTTTCTCAGACTATCAGCTTTAAGGCATGTTCATGGCTGTTGGATGTGCATTGTGATAGATGCTGTGCTACCTGAATTGAAATGTTTTTTGTTGAACAATGCTGGGTTTTACAAGATATAAAGAGGTGTGAATGTCGACTAGATTTACAACTTATTGTTTCATTGTGCATAAAATAATGCCAAAGATCATCTCTTTATTTATTCATTGCACACAAATCACCTAATGCAGGCTTGGTTTCAGTCTTCATCTTTTCTATTTGAAAATCACTCCACTAGGTGTCACAGTCCATCACATTTTCTATGGAACATAATATAACAATAAATTGTTTTTTTAAAATTAAGGACTGTAGATTTGTGTATAATATTTTAAAATGCCAGCTTCATTGTTCACTACTTCTCCAATTTTGCCATCTCCAGTGCCATAATGTTATAGTTTGCATTGTTATTGTAGTTTGGGCTGCATTTTTCAGTTTGAGATGCTAATTATCGGTGTGAATTTTCAGATACATGAATCTTTTTACAGCACTGAAGAAGATCGTGCAGCCTATTGGGTCCTTGCCAGTTCCCAGCAGAGCATTCCCATCAGTTCTAATTCCCTTTCACCCTTTCCTTTGTAGCCCTGCAATTCTGTTTCAAATGGTCATCAAGAATTTAGTAATGGACCTCGTGCATAATGCAGTAATATTTTTCCTTTACATTCTTGAATGTTATTAAAAATTATTTCAGATACATCACTATTATAGCTCTGAAGAAATGGTTGTCTCTCAGCTTTTTAAGAACTACTTTTTATCATGTACATTTTTATTTTCAAAACCCATCTTGCTACCTTGAGTTGAAAAAATATCAGTTTCTTATTTTTCAAAATTACAATTATTATTGATAAAAAGTCGTAATTATAGTTGAGTTGACCGGAATAGATACTGCACATTATTTTCAAATTAAATAAGACTAAAACTCCAGCTGTAAAAAAAATTATTTCTTCTGCTTTTCCTCTATTTCAGTCATCTGTGGGCACAATGCAATCCAAAATCAAGGATTTCATTGTAATATGCCTTCTAAAATAATGATAGACATCGCTTTCTTTCTGTTTGGCTTGTGCTAGTATATCGCAGGTACTTTAACTACAGAGTATACCTTAAAGGGACAGAAATGATTATCACATGCATTTCCTCTGTCATTATCTATTGCACACAGTGTTCCCGTGGTCGCCTCCTTTACACCGGTGAGACTGGGTGCAGACTGAATGACTGCTTTGCCGAGCACCTTTGCTCTGTCTGCTGTGGTTGTTGAGGTTTGCCGGTTGCTAGCCATTTTGATTGTCCTGTTCCCACACCAATGTGTCTGTCCTTAGCCACCAATATTGCAGGTTTAGGCTAAACATAAACTCGAGGAACAACATTTTATATTATACCTCAGCAGCTTATAACCTTGCAGCATGAACATTGAATTCTCCAAATTATAATAATTGCATTACCCTCCCCCCTGTCTCCCCGTCTCCTCCACACAGTTTTTCTCTTCCCTCCTAGCTTTTATCTCCATGCTTCTTTCCCCATCCTCCTCCTTTTCCACCTGCCCATCATGCACATGCTTCTCCCACTGTTTCCCCTCTCCCATTACTCTTCTTTGACCTCCGCACCTCCCTTCCTTTATTCCATTTTCTACCTTCTTCTCTTGTTGGATTGCATCATCTTTAGCCCTTTGTTATCTACACTTATCTCCCCCAGGCGTGTGGCACCATTCCCACTCTATCTTCCCCCAAATGCCTATAACCCTTGCTTTGATCTACCAATCATCTGCCAGTACCTGGTCCAACTTTTCCCTCCACCTTTTCTGTTTTGGTCATCTCCCCTCTTGTCTTTTAAACTGGATGAAGAGTTTCAATCCTTAGTATTGCCTAACCCCTTTTCTTCACAGATGCTGCCTGGCCCATTGAGTTCCTCAGCATCTTATGCATTGCTCCAGATTCCAAAATCTACAATCTCTCAGATTTGAATATCAATCAGTCATGGGAAGTTGACTCTGACCAAGGCATTATCTTGCAATTATATTTGTTTCCTTTTATATGAAACATGAAAAAAGCTTTGTGCCTAAGATCATCTGAGCCACTGGTGTATCTTCATACGGAATTATTGGCTGGTTTAAGAAAACTCTCTTGACTATTGCTTTGTATTCCGCTAAACTGAATGGTTAACATAGATAGACTTTCTTAGCTAAGCAAAGAATCATTATTCAAAATATTTCCTTGTGTATAAATATGTAGATTTGGTGCAAGTTCACAGATTTACTTTTATTTGCAGAACAGACAAGGAACGACAGTCCGGTCAGTCTGACATCAGTGGTGGGGAAGTTACTAGAGGGAATTCTGAGGAATAGGATCTACCAGCATTTGGATAGACAGAGTGATTAAGAGGAGACAGCATGTGTGGAAAGTCAAGTTTGGTGAACCTTTTAGATTTGTTTGAACATGTAACCAAAAAGTTAAGATGTGGGTAGTAGGACAGTGAATGTTGTCTATTTGGACTTTGATAGGGGGATCTTGACCAGTTAAGGAAGTGAGCTGAGGAGGGGCAAAATAGCTTTTAATGTAAATAAGTGTGAGGTGATGCATTTTGGAAAGTTAAACCAGTGTAAGACTTGTTACAAGTGCATAATTCATTGTCACAGGTGGACAGGGTGTTTAACACTGACATTTCATCAGTCAGGGTATTGAGTATAGTAGCTGGAACATGATGTTGCAGTTGTAGAAGTCATTGCTGAGACATTATTCGGAGTACTTTGTAGTTTGGTTATCCTTTTATAAGAAAGGCATAGTTAAACTGGACATAGTGCAGAAAAAATCTACAAGGATGTTGCCAAGAAAAGAGAGCATGAGTTACTAGGAGGGGTTGGCCAGATCAGGTCTTTATTCCTTGGAACGTAACATGAAGATGACCTTACTGAAACGTTTAAAATGATGGGAGGCATAGATAAGGTGGATGGTAACACTTTTTCCCAGTGTAAGGAAGTCCAAAACAAGGGGGCATAGATTTAGGGAGAGAGGGAGAAAATGAGAATTTAAAGGGACCTGCAGGGCAATCTTTTCCCATTCAGAGTTGCCAGAGAATGTGGTTGAGGCAGGTATAATTGAATCATTTGAGAAGCACTTGAGTAGGTATATGGAAGGGCAAGGCTTAGAAAGATATTGGCCAGACACAGAAAATAGAGAGTAGCAGGATGGGCACTATGATTGACATGGACTTGTTGGGCCAAAGGGCCTGTATCTGTGGTGTGTTGCTCTATGATTAACTCTAATACTAACCTTAATTTTGTTAAATTTATGTATGTTTGTCTTACTTGAAATGGAATTGCAACCAACTACTTCAAGTCGTCACTTTTATTGTCATTTCAACCATAACTGCTATGTACAGTACTAGTAAAAATGAGACAACGTTTTTCAGGACCATGGTGTTACATGACCACAGTACAAAAACTAGACTGAACTATGTAAAAAACAACACAGAGAGAGAAAAAAACAACTACACTAGACTACAGACCTACCCATAAAGTGGGTACCTGCATAAAGTACACAAAACAGTGCAGGCATTATAATAAATAATAAACAGGACAATAGAGCAGTAAGGTGTCAGTCCAGGCTCTGGGTATTGAGGAGTCTGATAGCTTGGGGGGAAGAAACTGTTACATAGTCTGGTCGTGAGAGCCCAAATGCTTCAGTGCCTTTTCCCAGACGGCAGGAGGGAGAAGAGTTTGTATGAGGGGTGCGTGGGGTCCTTCATAATGCCGTTTGCTTTGCGGATGCAGCGTGTAGTGTAAATGTCCATAATGGCGGGACGAGAGACCCTGATGATCTTCTCAGCTGACCTCACTATCCACTGCAGGGTCTTGCGATCCGAGAGGATGCAATTTCTGAGCCAGGCAGTGATGCAGCTGCTCAGGATGCTCTCAATACAACCCCTGTAGAATGTGATGAGGATGGGGGGTGGGAGATGGACTTTCCTCAGCCTTCACAGACGCTGCTGGGTTTTCTTTGCTATGGAGCTGATGTTGAGGGACAGGTGAGATTCTCCGCCAGGTGAACACTAAGAAATTTGGTGCTCTTAATGATCTCTACTGAGGAGCCTTCGATGTTCAGCGGGGAGTGGTCGCTCCATGCCCTCCTGAAGTCAACAACTATCTCTTTTGTTCACATTCAGAGACAGGTTGTTGGCTCTGCACCAGTCTGTTAGCCGCTGCACCTCCTCTCTGTAAGTTGACTCGTCGTTCATGCTGATGAGACCCACCACTGTCGTATCATCGGCAAACTTGATAATGTGGTTTGAGCTGTGTGTTGCAGCACAATCATGGGTCAGCAGAGTGAACAGCAGTGGACTGAGCACACAGCCCTGGGGGGCCCACTTGCTCAGTGTGATGGTTTTGGAGATTTTGCTCCCGATCCGGACTGACTGAGGTCTCCCAGTCAGGAAGTCTAGGATCCAGTTGCAGAGGGAGGTGTTCAGGCCCAGTAGGCTCAGCTTTCCAATTAGTTTTTGAGGGATGATTGTGTTGAATGCTGAACTGAAGTTTATGAACAGCATTCGAACGTATGTGTCTTTCTTGTCCAGGTGGGTTAGGGCCAGGTGGAGGGTGATGGCAATGGCGTCGTCAGTTGAGCGGTTGGGATGGTATGCAAACTGCAGGGAGTCCAGTGAGGGATATTCCTCATGACAAGCCTCTCGAAACACTTCATGATGATGGATGTAAGTGCAACGGGATGGTAGTCATTTAGGCAGGACACTGAAGACTTCTTCGGCACGGGGACAATGGTGGCGGCCTTGAAGCACGTTGGAACGGTGGCGCTGCTCAGGGAGATGTTGAAGATGTCAGTGAGAACATCTGCTAGCTGGTCTGCACATCCTCTGAGCACTCTACCAGGAATGTTATCTGGTCCAGTGACCTTCCATGGGTTGACCCTGCACAGGGTTCTTCTCACATCGGCCACGGTGAGACACAGCACCTGGTCATTTGTCGGGGTCAATGTCACTTGATACCGTAGAACTAAAATTAATTGTATTGAATCAACCATTGTGTTTAACAACATTGAGTTCCAAAAGCTCTTCGAACTTATTTTTAATGAACTAGTGTACCCAATTTATAAGCTGCTGTGGTCTCTTTCAAACATGTTCCAGCAATGCACCCCACAGCCTCACAATCTTCCATCACAGAAATAAGATTTTCCTCTTTATTTTATTAATCTCCTCAGTTTGTCACCAGTTCAAATGAAAACATGCTTATTTTATGTTCTTTCCCTGACATCTGGAAGATAAATGTTATTTTTTTCCTCAGCAACCTTCTTTTCATCACTTTAATGCTTTGTCTCTCAGTTCTTGGCTGAGAGGACGTAATCAACTTTTAAGCTTATTGCTTGGGCATCCCACTGGATTTAGACATTGCTTATTCATGGCTATTGATCTGTGGGACAGCAGGCCATCTGTTTGGAGTTCTCTGGGGCAAAGGTTCAAATAGTGCATCAGACCTCCAAACTTGTACTTCTGGTACTTTTATCAGAAAATGTACTTCTTTTTAAAAGAACTTGACAGAGCAAGCACAGTTACTGCAGCTGATGTATCTTCTGCAGTAGATTTAATCCATTTTGGATAGCAGTAAACTGATAATGTCTTGCAGACTCTGTAATTATCTGGTAAGCACTGTCTGGTATTGAAGGGAGAATATATTCTTGCTACAGGCAATCCACTGTACAATAAGGTTTAGTACTTCTCAAATATCTTAGAGGATGTTCAGGGGAATGAGATAGCTCTTATCATCAGAGTTTCTCTTAGCTGAACATGATGAGTACAATGCAACTCAATAAAACAAAGAGCATTGAAATAGCATCAGCAAAGGCTAAAAAGGCTCTTTTGAAATAACTCTACTCAGTGGAATTCACCAATATCCAAGTGTCAGGCTAATCTGTTACAGCTTCGTTTCAGAATAGTTTCTGTTAATGTGATTTTCTTAATGGTCGATATTGATTGTCTTTAAGCAATAAGCGTTAACGTGTGTCTTGGATCAGGTTGGAGGTAGATTTGGATTGATTTTAGATTGGTAGTGTCTTGGAAATGCCAACAGAAGAGAAGACTTTTGGTAAGGTGTATTGGCAATGCTGGGCAACATATGAAAGTTTTCTCTTATCTGAATAGGTTGAGAATATTGCAACGTAAAATTTGAAGCATCAGTAAAGGTATTGGTATGATCTGCTAAGAAATGGGAGGTATAAAAAAATTGTGTTGATTTATTTACTTTTTTTTCTCTTAACTTTCGTTCTGTAACTGAAAGTTTTGGGTAGTGTTTTGTAAATTATGTAAGGGTAATTTCTGTAACTCAGATGACTTTAATGGGAGGATTGCCAGTATGGGGCAGTAATTAAAATACATAAAGTGGCTAATTGTTTTTGAGAATAGGTGCAGCATGTTTGAAGATCTAACCTAATTGGTATTAGTCCGATAAAATCCTTTCAGTGAGATTAGTAAAACTACACTTAGGTGGATTAATTTGATTCACTAATTTTCTGTATGTCTTTTACATATATGATTAATACAAAGGAAACAAACCTATAGGTAAGAAATTCTCTCCATCTCTGCTTTATTAATAATGGATTTTTAAAAATATATTTGGTCATCATTAACATTATGTGCCATGTCGTATGATGTGGGCGATCATGGTCTTGACCACAATTGTTCTTAGCAAATTTTCATACAGAACTGGTTTATCATTGCTGCCTTCTGGGCAATGTCTTCACAAGATGGGTGGTCTCAGCCGTTATCAATACTCTTCCGAGATTGTCTGTCTGGAGTCAGTGGTCACATAGCCAGGACTTGTGATATGCACCAGCTGCTCATACAGCCATCCGCCATCTGCTCCCATGGCTTCATGTGAGTGGGGGTATGGGGCTAAGCAGGTGCTGCAACTTGCCCAAGGGTGACATTCAGGCTAGTGGAGGGAAGGAGCGCCTTGCACCTCCTTAGGTAGAGATATATCTCCACCCTGCCACCGTGTACCTGCATCCACAAAGCAAACAACATTATGAAGGACCCTACACACCTCTCATACAAACTCTTCTCCCTCCTGCCATCTGGGAAAAGGCACTGAAGCATTCGAGCTCTCACGACCAGACTATGTAACAGTTTCTTCCCCCAAGCCATCAGACTCCTCAATACCCAGACTCTGGACTGACACCAACTTACTGCCCTCTGCCTATTGTTTATTATTTATTATAATGCCTGCACTGTTTTGTGCACATTATGCAGTCCTAGGTAGGTCTGTAGTCTAGTGTAGTTTTTTTGTGTTTTACATACCGGTAGTTCAATGTAGTTTTTGTATTATTTTATGCAGCACCGTGGTCCTGAAAAACATTGTCTTGTTTTTACTGTGTACTGTACCAGCAGTTATGGTCGAAATGACAATAAAAAGTGACTTGACTTATATTTGTGGTAGCAAAATTAAATATTGCTTAAAACTCCAAATCTACATTCTATGTTAACCTGTCTCAATTATGAATAAGCAACAGGTTGATTTATCTAACTTTCATTAACTTGAAACAAAATTTATAAATTCCACAAAAAGATTTTGAATGTTTATTTTCATGCATCTAATTTTAGAAAATGTTCAAATTAGTATTCATGTTTCTAGTTTGCAGAGCAATTCACAATGCCAATTAGTTTCTTTGCTCCTGAAATCTTTATTTGCCATGTAGTCTTTTATTCAAATTTATCAATGATTAATTGGCCAAGAAAAATATTCACTTATTACAAAAAAAAAGGAATTGTTCACCCCCCCCCCATGCTGAAGGATAAGCCCCTAGAAGATATTTCAGCTGTAATGGAGTAAGGTCAAGAATTAATGTGTCATTAAAACTCAATGAAAATTGTATTTGTGATGTTTGTTAAAGACATTGGTTTAACTACGCATTACCAAGTCAGCTTTTACATTTGGGTAGCGGGTCTTAAATTTGTATCCATCTCTTTTAAAGACAGAAGGATATATATCTTGCTCAGTTTCTTTGTCATTTTGTCACAGTGACCATATCCCTGTTTCAATTCTGTTTCTCCTGATCTATTTTACATTGAGGGCTTCTATTTACTGCCCAGAGATCATGGTAGTGGGTCTTTTTAAACAGTTACAATCTGTAGTGAAGTACATCCACAATACAGTTGGAAAATGTGTAATATAGATGATTTGGAGATGAACTTGGAAATGAGAATCTTTCTTTCAATTCTCACTTTCATTTTTACCTAATAACGAACAAAATGTCATGTCCTAATTTGTTTGCCTAGTTGTCTAAGGAAGCTTAGACAATGTTTTGTTCTTAGTAGAGTCAGCTATGCTAAACTTTTTTTCTTACTTAATTAGCTGAATACTAGTATTATTTTATTTGTTTTCTGTTTTCTTGCATTTGGTTTGGATGCTGCCAAATTTTTGTCACATGTACTTTTAATGTGAAAGAACATAGTTACTTTAGCTGTTTAATTTATTTTTCAACTTTTGCAAAATTTATTTATTTTTGCAACTTATTGTTATTTTAATACCTTGCACTATTGCTGCCATTAAACAATTTTCATAACATTGGTCAGTGATAATAAGTCTAATTCTGATTCTGAGTTTTGCAAAACATAATCTATGTTTATGACATTAGTTTGTTCTGCTTCATTATCCAGCACTTCATTGAACAATCAAAGGCAAAAGTTATAGATGATGGACAAGTTACACAGAAGAGAAATAAGTAAGACAGCGTCTATGTATGGTTAATGTTTCATGATGACCTTTTATCAGAACCAGCTAAAATTAGAAGATGAGAAAAGCATTAGCTTGAAGAGAACAAACAATGGTTGTAATAGAGTGGAGACCAAGAGAAGAGAGTGAAGCACATTGGTGTTAATGGAGAATGTGAAGAAGGTTAGCTAATGGCAGGTAATCTCTCTGGAGGAGCTGTAAATCAAAGTACAAAAACAAGAGGGAGGAGTATTAGAATTCAGAAAATCTGAAATTTTGGGGTCATGAGTTTGTACAGACATAGAAGTGTATGAACTCTCATGGTGTAATGAAGTTTGGAAAATAAATATTTATTTTAATATTGGAAATCTAAGTTGGGAAGTTGTATATCTGGAGGACGGAGAATATCAGGATAGGGCTGGGTAGTATTTGAATTGGCAAGAAATGCTTAATGCCATGTTGTTGTCGGATATTTACAATTATTAAAGTCAAAGTATCTTGTAGATAATCTTAAAATACAGGGATGGTCATCAATGCATTTGAAAAATCTAATAGTTAACATCAGCAGTACATTTCATGCAGTGAAAGTGCAGGTCACCAATTTTGTAGCACCTCCCAATTTTCATGCTGCAGCATTTTTGTAATTCCAGGAATAAACTGGATTCCTTATATTTCTAATTTGCATAAATAAACAACTTTACATTGCAATAGTTGATGATGATATATGTATCCTATATTGTCTTAATTCATTGTGATTATTTTGAAAAATCTGTCACTCTGTATTTCTTCCCAATAATCAATTTAACTTTGAGATACATGCATAAGGTAGGCTATTTAGTAAGTAACATCCCAAATAGCAATTTTTGAAATTGTGGTGTTCTGTAAAGACATCTGCTAGGATAACTGAGTTAATTTAAAGACTAGCTTTAGGTTAGGTCCTTTTTTCATAAACTGTTGACTGATGCCATGAAGTAATGTCTTCAATTAAGATTCTTAAGGAGTAATGAATTCTACTGCAGCTAATGCGAAATATATTTCCAAAACTGGAATTTGGTGAGCTGCCTGCAGCTTCTGGATACTTTTATCTTCTTGGTTAATGCTGTCCCAAGGTGAAATAAATTTTTTACATTCCACTATTTTGTTCGGCTTTAAAGCTCAAACATATATAAATTGGCTTTGCTTAACAGAATGTGCAGATATTTAGTCATTTATTTTGACTGATACTATTCCATGCTCTTTGTTTTAAAAAAAATATATTACAGCAATTCATCTTCCATGCGAGTTCATTTTCTGGTACTTCAATAATTTAGAATTTGGTTAAACTATATCTAATGTGAAATTCTACCTGTGTGTGTGTTTTTAAAGAGTGCTGGAGTAATATATTCCTGTTAGGGTGAAAGGTAATCCTGGCAAGTTAGGGAATCTTGGATGATGAGAAGTATTAAGTCTCTAAGCAAAGAAAAGAAGGAAGAATGTTTGCTTCATCATTGGGTTTAGAAGTTATGGATCAAGCAAATCTCTTGATAACTATAAAAACATTAAGAATACTCTTAAGAAGGTAATCAGGATAATAGGTACAAGATGGACCTCCCAGATGAAGTTAAGGAAAATCCCCAGAAATTCTACAGCAAATATATATCAAGAGTAAAAGGGTGGCCACCTATGTCTAGAGCTGCAGGACATAGGAGGGATCTTAAGCAAATATTTATCCTTGGTGTTTATTGGGGAGAAACTAATAATTGCTCAAGAGATAAGGGAAGCATATGGAGGACATTTATAGTACCAGGGAGGAGATATTTGCAGCCTTACAGTGGATCTCATCAAGTGCATCATTGGGAGGTCAGGGAGGAAGTTGTGGAAATGTCTGCTTCATTATTAGCCACTGGTGAAGTACTCAAAGAATGGAAGATGGATAATGTTGTTCCATTGTTTAAAAACATTAACAAGGACAAGTCAGGGAACTACAGGCTAGTCAGTCTGACATCAATAGTGGGAAAGTTACTGGAAGGAATTCTGTGGGGCATCCCTCCAGCATTTGGATAGGCAGTGTCTGACTAAGAGTCAACATGGTTTTGTGCTTGGGAAGTTATGCTTAATGGAGTGAGAGTTTTAGAGTTGTTTGAAGAAGTATCAAAAGGTATATGAGGATAGGGCAGTGGATGTTGTTTATTTGGATTTCAACAACGTCCTGAATGATAGGTTGGTGTGGAAGGTTAAAACCCATGGAATCTAGGGAGAGCTAGTTAGGGGGATTGTGAATTAGCTCAGAGGTAGGAAGCAGAGGATGGTAGTTGACATTTGTTTCTTTGAATGGAGGCCAATGCAAGTGGTGTGCTTCAGGTATCAGGGTTGGGAGCCATTATTTGTTATAAAAATAACTTTAATGCAAATTTTAAAAACTTAATCAGTTTGCAGGTGACACAAAATTAGAAAATGTTATTGATAGTTATTGCAGATTACAGGGGCATCATGATCAGTTGAAGAAGTGGGCCGTAGAGTGGCAAATTTCAAAACAGATAAATGTGAGGTGATGTATTTTAGAAAATTCAAACCAGTGTAGGATTTATTTAATGAATGGTAGGGCACTGGGGAGTGTAATGTAACAGGAGTACTAAGAGCACAGTTCGTTGAAAGTGGTGTCACAGTTAGCCAGACTGATGACAAAAGCATTCAGCATGCTGGCCGTCATCAGTCAGGGCCTTGAGTATTGGAATTGAGGCATTACGTTACAGTTGTCTAAGTCATTGGTGAGGCTGCATTTGGAGTACTGTGTACAGGTCACCCTGTCATAGGAAAGAGTGCAGAAAATATTTATAAGGAAGTTGCCTGGACTGAAGGGTCTGAATTAAAGGGTGAGGTTGGCCAAGCTAAGTCTTTATCCCTTTGAATGTAGGTGAATGAGGGGTGACCGTGTAGCAGTATTTAAAATTATGAGAAGCATAGATAAGATAGATGGTAACAGTCTTTTCTCAGGGTAGGAGAATCTAAAACTAGCAGACATAGATTTGAGTAAGAGAGGAAAGGGGCCTGAGAAGGTGCATCCTTTTCACATGGAGGGTGGTGAATACAGTGGATTGGACACATCTGGACTGGTATATTTTGGTCCAATTAAGTGGCTGCCCCAAATAGCTGAAGTTTCATGAAAATAATTAGAAAGGTATAAAATGACAAACTGCTGTTTAACTGAGAAACAAATTATGCATTTAAATGAAATACAGAACAAATTAGAACACTACCAATACTACTACAGTACAATAAAACTGTGTACTAATTCCTAATAGTTGTCAACAAAGGAATTCATCCAGTATACCCATTTGTTTTCTTTTGATTGACTGTAAATGAACAAAATTAGTGTAGACACCTAATGAAGATAATGGACTGCATTCATACAATGCTTTCGACGATTGCATCCTCTAAATCTTCATTTTCATTGTAATATTCAAGATGATTGCTGATCCCTCAAATTATTTGAAGCTCCTAACTTAATGGAGTAGTGAAATTGTTTCATTTTCACTCCTGGCTGTTTCTGGCATCTCCAAGTCTGTATGCTTGAACATGTAGTAAACAAAACAGTTCTGATTTGCCTTACAACTTATTTCTCATCAACAATCAGTGACAAACCTCACTGCTTTTTGAACACAAACACATGCAATTGATGCTATTTAAAAACTGTTTGCTCTAAGCATGATGTTGTGTCTAACCGCCACACAAATGCATGTAACAGACGCTAGTTAAAAACTGATTGGCAACAGTCTTCTGTCTCAGTTAAGCGGCATAGTGCCCCAAATAAACAAAGGGAATCCCAGCTTTTTTCTTGATTAACCTATTGTCCAGTTAACCAGAATCCACTGTATATGGAACAAACAGCCAGTGAAGTAGTTAAGACAAGTACAATAGTATATTTCATGAAGCACTTGGATGGGTACATGGAAGGGTGGAGCCTAGAATGATATGTGCTGAATGCAGGAAATTGGGACTAGCTTGGTGGGCTCCATAGTTGGCACGGATTTGGTGGGCCAAAGCGCCTGTATTCTTTTTGTTGTATTGCTTTATAACTCTATAGGCTAAGTAATGTTTCTGTTGTCAGTTTTAATATATAGTAAAACTTAAATAATCTTCTGTCCAACCATTCAGAAATCACAGTGGTTTGGCCTTTGAGTCAGCTGGTGACGTTTCTCACACTTTCCTGAATCTTGCTGGGTCCCTAGTTCCTATGCTTCCCCAAAAAATGTTCTTAACAGGGAGAAAATTCAGAAATCAGAGGCGCAAAGGGACATGGGAGGTTTAAGGAATCCTCGTACAGGATTCCTTAAAGGTAAACTGGCAGGTTGAATCAGTGGTAAGGAAGACAAATACAACGTTAGCATTCATTTTGAGAGGACTAGAATATTAAACAAGGATGTAATGCTGAGAATTTATAAGGCACTGATCAGACTGCTTTGAATCAATCGACTGGACAATAGTCAAGGATTCATCTTTGAGTCTGAATGAATATGCTGCATTTGTCACTGACTTCATCAAGACATATATAGATAAGTGTTGGCCTTCAAGAACATACCAGACATACCCAAACCAGAAGCTATGGATGAACCAGGAGATTCGGAGTCTGCATTGGACTAGATCTGTGGCATTCAAGACCAGTGATCCAGAACTATAGAAGTCCGGGTATGACCTACAAAGGGCTAATTTAAAGGCAAAAAGACAATTCTGATTGAGGTTAGAGATGCATGTCAGCTCTGGCAGAGTGTGCAGCCCAGTACTTCCTACAAAGTGAAACTTAACGTCATGAATGGCTGTGATGCTTCACTCCCAGATGAACTCAACACCTTTTATGCACGGTTTGAAAAGAAGAGTAAAACTACACGTGTGCAAATCCTTACAGCGCCCAATAATCCTGGAATCTCTTTCTTGAAGGCCAACTCAGAACATCTTTAAAGAGGGTGAACCCTTGTAAGGCATTAGGCCCTGATGGCATACCTGGTAGGGCTCTGAAAACCTGTGCCAACCAACTGGCAGGAGTGTTCAGGCATATTTTCAATCTCTCACTGCTGCAGTCAGAGGTTCTCACCTGCTTGAAAAGTGGCAACAATTATAACAGTGCCCAAGAAGAGCAGGGTGAGCTGCCTCAATGACTATCACTCGCACTGGCACTCACATCTACTAAGATGAAGTGCTTTGAGAGGTCGGTCATGGTTAGAATCAACACTTGCCTAACCAAGGACCTGGACCCCTGCAGTTTGCTTATCGCTATGATAAGTCTACAGTAGATGCAGTTTTATTTGTACATCACTTGACCTGGGATCACCTGGACAATAGTAATAGCTATGCCAGGCTGCTGTTTAGTGGCTATAGGTCAGTATTCAAAAGATCATACTCTCCATTGTAATCCACAAGCTCCAACCTGGACCTCTGTGGCTCCCTCTACAACTGGATTCTTGACTTTCTCACCCGGAGAGCACAGTATGCAGATTAGAAATAACATATCCTGTTTGCTGACGATCGACATTGGAGTGCCTCAAGGATGCAGACTTAGCCCACTGCTTTGCTCTCTTTACACCCATGGTTGTATGGCTAGGCACAGCTCATATGCCAAGTACAAATTTGCCAACAACTCAATTATTGGCAGAATTTCAGATGGTGATGGGAAGGTAATATAGGAGGTTGACTGGTATCCTGGAAACAACTTTGCACTCAGCACCAATAAGACCAAGGAATTGATTGTGGACTTCAGGAAGGGGAAGCTGAGGGAACACAGACCAGTCCTCATCAAGGGATCAGAAGTGGAAAAGGTGAACATTTCCAAGTTTCTGGCTGTCAGCATCTCTGAGGATCTATGCAATTACAAGGAGGGCATGACAGCAGCTATATTTCATTCAGAGTTTGAGACTAATTGGTATGCCACCAAAGACACTTGCAAATTTCTACAGATGTACTCTGTAGAGTATTCTTACTGGTTGCATCACCATCTGGTATGGAGGGGCCACTGCATAGGATCAGAAAAGCTGTAGAAAGTTGTTATTTCAGTCAGCTCCTTCATGGGTAATAGCCTCCTCAGAATTCAGGACACTTTCAAAAGGTAATGCATCAGAAAGGACCCTGTCACCTTTCGTTGCTACCGTCAAGGAAGGAGGTACAGGAGTCTGAAAACACACATTCGACATTTCAGGAACAGCTTCTTCCCCTCTACTATCATGGGACAATGAACCCATGAACAGTATTTTTCTTTCCTCTCTTTTTGCACTATTTATTTAATTTAGCTTTAAAATATATATAATTTATAGTTTTTATTATGATGTTTTGCAATGTACTGCTGTCACAAAACAATGTATTTCATGACTACTACCAGTGATTTTAAACCTGATCCTGATTGTGAACAGTTTTGGGCCCTTATCTAAGAAAGGATATGCTGGTATTAGAGAGGGTCAAGAGAAAGTTCATGAGAGTGCTTCCCGGAATGAAAGAGTTGATGTATAAGGAGGGTTTGATAGCTGTGTGCCTGTAGTCAAAGGAGTTTTGAAGACTGAGTGGGGATTTCATTGAAACCTATCAAATATTGAAAGGCCTAGATTGAGTGGATGTGGAGAGGATGTTTCCTATAGTGGGGGTGTCTAGGACCAGAGGACACAGCCTCAGAATAAAGGACATCCCTCTACAGCAGTGATGAGGATGAATTTCTTTAGCTTGTGGGTGGTGAACCTGTGGAATTTAATGCCACGGACGGCAGAAGGCCAAGTCATTGCGTATATTTAAAGTGGAGGTTGATGGGTTCTTGATTAGTAAGGGTGTCAAGGATAAGGGGATAATAAAATCAGCCATGATAGAATGGTGGAGCAGATTCAATTGGCCAAATGGCTTAATTCTGCTTCTATACCCTAAGACTTGCCAAGATCCTAGACACTTGCACACCCCAAGGTCTTGACTCATTGGCTCCCTTGTACCCTTGAAGCTTACTAGGTCCACTGTGAAACATATTTTTAAAAACTAATTTAAAATGTTCATCATTACCAAAGTCCTGAGTGTGTTGGACTGTTGAAGTTTTATTTTATTAACTTTGACAGCACTTGACTTATATGCTTCAATGTGTAAGATAGGTTACATATGACAAAGATAATTTAATTCATCTTGAATCAAAGGAAATCTTGTCTTTGTCTTGTATTAAATCATTTCCTTGCTTGAGTTAAATTATCTCATTTATATTCTGAGAGAACTTCGTGATGTATATATTCATGTTGTTGCTTTTTCCTCCAGTTTCTAAGCTAAAGTGGTAGTCTTTATATTTAGGGGAACAAATACCTATGCACATTTATATGCGTATTAATGCACAATTCTATGCTTATTTCATATAAAATGCTTGAGTAGTCCTTGGGTAGATGGAGTACAACATTGGTAAATGGGAGGTCATCTACTTTGGAAGAAAAAGTGTAAGATCAGTTTGTAATTTAAATGATGAAGGACAGCAGCATGCAGTTGAATTGAATTGACTTTATTACTTACATCCTTCATATACATGAGGAGTAAAAATCTTACGTTACGTCTCTGTTCAAATGTGCAATTATAGTAATTTATAATAAATATTATGTACAACAGGATAGTCAGTATAACATAGAATTACAGTTGCATCAGCAAGAATTAAGCAGTCTGATGGCCTGGTGGAAGAAGCTGTCCTGGAGCTTGATGATCCTGGCTTTTATGCTGTGATATAATTTCCCGGATGGTAGCAGCTGGAACAATTTGTGGTTGGGGTGACTCGGGCCCTTTTTACACACCTGTCTTTGTAAAAGTCCTGGATAGTGGGAAGTTCACATCTACAGATGCGCTGGATTGTCCATACCACTGTCTTCAGAGTCCTGCGATTGAGGGAAGTACAGTTCCCATATCAGGCAGTGATGCAGCCAGTCAGGATGCTCTCAATCGTGCCCCTATAGAGTTCTTAGAATTTGGGGGGGCCATACCAAACTTCTTCAACCGTCTAGGTGAAAGAGGCGCTGTTGTGCCTTTTTCACCACACAGCTGGTATGTATAAACCACATGAGATCCTCGGTGATGTTTATGCTGAGGAACTTAAAGCTGTTTACCCTCTCAGCCCCAGATCCATTGAGGTCTATAGGGGTTAGCCATTCCTCCTGTAGTCCACAACCTGCTCCTTTGTTTTTGCAATGTTGAGGGAGAGGTTGTTTTCTTGACACCACTGTGTCAGGGTAGTGACTTCTCCGTAGGCTGCCTTATTATTATTTGAGATTAGCCAATTAGTGTAGCATCGTCAGCAAATTTAATTAACAGATTGGAGCTGCGGATGGCGACGCAGTCATGGGTATATAGAGAGTAAAGGAGGCAGCTTAATATACAGCCCTGAGGGGCACCTGTGTTGAGGATCAGAGGGGCAGAGGTGAGGGAGCCCACTCTTACCACCTGCCAGCAATCTGACAGGAAGTCCAGGATCCAGCTACACAAGGCAGGGTGAAGGCCGAGGTCTCTGTGCTTCTTGTTGAGCCTGGAGGGAATTATGGTGTTGAATGCTGACCTGTAGTCCAAGAACAACATTCTCACATAAGCATCCCTCTTCTCCAGATATGTAAGGACAACGTGTAGAGCTATTGCATTGTCTGTCAATCGGTTGTGTTGGTAGGCGAATTGTAGAGGGTCCAGTGTGATGGCAACATGCTGCAGATGTAGTCCTTGACCAGCCTCTCAAAGCATTTGCGTATTGAGGTTAGTGTGACAGAACACCAGTTGTTCAGACATGTTACCTTGGTCTTTTTAGGTACAGGAACAATGGTGGATGTTTTAAAGCAGGAAGATACTCTACACTGGGAGAGGGAGAGATTAAAAATGTCTGTAAGCACACCTGCCAGTTGTTCCACGCACATCCTGAGTACTTACCCTGGGATGCCGTCCAATCCCGCAGCCTTGTGACTGTGTCCACCCGTTGGAAACATCTGCAGGCCTCCTCATGGGGCTCAATGTTGGTGACATTGAATCGAGTGTAAAAAAAGATTTAGCTCATCTAGGAGAGAGGCATTAACGTTGGAAACTCCACTGTTTTTAGCCTTGAAGTCTGCGATGGGCTGCAGACCTTGCCATAAGCTGCATGTGTTGTTGTTGGAAAGTTGAGTCTGAATCTTGTCTCTATATTGTTGTTTCGCTGCCTTGATAACTTTGTGCAGATCGTAGCTGCATTTCTTGAGTTCATCTTGGTTACCGGCAATGTAAACTCTGTCTCGCATGGTAAGTGCTGCTCATACTGAACTGTTGATCCAGGGTTTCTGATTTGGAAAGACCCTGACTGAATTCTGGGGGACTGAAATGGCTAGTTTGCAGGTGCAGCATGTTATCAGGAAGACAAATGGAATGTTGACCTTCATTGCTAAAGTGATTGAATTTAAGAGAAGGGAGGTTATGTTGTAAATAGAACTGTGTGCAGTTCTAATCTTGAGGAAAGATACTGGCTTTGTAGGCGATGCAGAGGAGGTTCTCCTGGTTGATTCAGGAGATGAAATCTTTTGTCTATGAGTTGCCTTTGACTAGGAAAGTTGTTTCCACTAGTAAGTGAGATTAGAACTCGTGGTCTAGTCTCAACATTTGGAGGTGGGAATAGGTTTAGGATGGAGATGAGGAGAAGCTGTTTTTCCCAGAGCGTATTGAATGTGTAGAATTCTCTGCCCAAGGAAGCAGTAGAGACTTTCTCAATAAATATATTTAAAACATAGATATTAGCACAGCAGGGGAATTCTGAAGAAAAAGCAGATAGGTGGAGCTGAGTCCACAATCAGATCAATCCTGTTTTTACTGAATGGTGGAGCAGGCTCAAAGGGCCAGGTGGCTTACATGTGCTCTTATTTCTTTTGTTCTTATGTTCACATTTTTCAATGTGTGTTACTAGATCTGTCCACATACAACTTGATGGATGCAATTTATCCCATATTTTTATGATTCTGCTTTTCCCCTTTTATGGTACTCCCCATCTTTGAGCATATTTACTAGGAGCACTGCCACAAGGATGCAGCATCCATCTTCAAGGACCCCCCGTCATCCAGGCCATGCTCTCTTCTTGCCAATACCATTGGGAACAGAGTTAAAGGAGCTATTGGTGACACACCACCTGGTTCGGAACATTTATTACCTACAACCATCAGGCTTTTGAACCAGCATGAATAACTTCACTTAACCTCAATCCTGAATTGACTCTACAACCTGGCTCACCTTCAAGGATTCCCTAACTTTTAACTATTACTTTATTTTTACTTTAATTATTTGCATGATTTATTTTGCATATTGGTTGTTTGTCATAATTTGTTATGTACAGTTTTCATAAGTTCTATTGTATTTATTTTCCTGAAAATGCTTGTAAGAAAATAAATCTCAAGGTAGTATATGATGATATGTACATACTTTGATAAAAAAAATTTACTTTGAACTCATGTTCTCAGTAGAATTTATTTACTTTTTATATAGTTTGGATGATTTGTCATCTTTTGCACATTGGTTTGTCCCTGTGTTGCTTTTTCAGATTCAGATTCAGTTTATTGTCATTTAGAAACCACAAATGCAATGCAGTTAAAAAATGAGACAACGTTCCCCCAGAATGATATCACAAAAGCATATGACAAAACAGACTACACCAGAAAATCCACGTAATGTTTTGCAATCCCCAATCCAGAGTCCGGAGAGGCTGTTGCGTATTAATATCGCGCTACCGTCTAGCGCGCTCCCCGGAAAGGAGCTCCAAATTTTCTAAATTTTATTATATTTCTTTATTTCCTGTAAATGCCTGCAAGGAAATGAATCTCAGGTAGTATATTGTGGCATATATGTATTTTGATAATGAACTTACCTTGACTTTGACCTTGCTGAAAGGCAGCGAGACTAGGTATAGCTGTTTGTGAGTTCTGCACTGTTAAATTATTAAATGCAAAATGTAGTTCTTGTTATTAATTACAATTCTATCTCTTAAGTTGTCATTTTTAACTTACATATGCAGAGGTTAATTCAGAACATACTGTATATCAGTATTTAAATCATTTAGCATGCTAGGTGTCATTTTAATGTATAAGAATTTCATTAGATTTTACAGAAGTAGCAAATTCTTTAACTTCTGGAAAAATATAATTACCTCCGTTAATATACAATGTAATCAAGCTGTTACCATGGGTTAATACTTCAAATACCACATGAAGTAAATTAACAAGGGTGACTGCTTAACTGATTATGAACTAGATGGTGCAGTCATTTTATGAAAGTACTATGTTAAGTTTCAAAAATTAAGGTCAAAGTATATGCTTTCAAAAGAAATATATACTTCTGCATTTGCAAGCTTTTGGAAACCTCGCTGCTGTCGTAGTAAGCAGCAGTCAGAGTTGCAGGCCTTCAATTTAATTAAAATTAAAAATTTGCTGTCATTCTTCAAACCTAATGCTTTGTCTACAATTTCTAAATATCAGCTTTCTCCTTTTTTCTTACAAATCCTCATCAAACTGGATTGTCATAGATTTACATTCAGTATTATCTGTTAATTAACTTTCCAGTAGTTCTTTCATATCTTGATCACTGGGGTGCTATGTAACATCGAAGCACATTGTGCTCATGAACTATGATCAAATGCAGATGGGAAGATGACTGGAAAGTAGAAACTCAAGTAAAATGTTTTATACAATTTCATGACATCAAGTATTTTCAAAGTATCCTGGAATCCTAAAAGTGCTAAACCTCTCTTTTAAAATGAAGAGCTGAAGAAGAAGTTTTCCTCTTCCTAATTATTGGGTTTTGTTTGAAATCTGTGAATTTGCAAATTGATCAGGGTTTTATTCTTAGTTAACAGAACAGTTAGGCAAAGCAGATGTGCATGGAGGTCCATTTCCATGAAGGAGCAAGGTTGCAAATGGTCAGGCTCCACTAGGTCAGTTGCTGAGGAGAGAGACTGAATCAATGATCAGGGAAGAGACTATCAGGAGGACAGAGGCAATTGGCTTCTGCTGTGCCAATTGAAGGACATTTTTGCTCTTGAATGCTGGGCATTAAACTAGTGTTGCCAGGACCGTTGGATGAGTCAAAAGAAGTAGGAATGACATTATTGAGCTTTACAAATGCACATAGGAATCAGTGCCCTTGTGGGTAATTTGGAGGTGATGTTTGAAGAAGTTGTTTATGGTCATCTAGATAGGGCAAGGAAGGATGTTCTATCCTAGTCAAAGACACATGGATTACCATTAGGGATAGAGGCCATATCATTTCTGTGGTTGGAATGGAAGTCTGATTAGAAGGAAAAGATATGGATTGTGAGATAGATTTTTCAGGATGATAACATACTGAAGCATTTTTGCAAGAATGAAAAGGTGATTTGAGAAGGGAGATGTCAGATTTGAAGGGGAAGAGCACAGGATCTAAAGAGAGAAAGTTATTAATATATTTATCTTTTGGGTTAGAATTGTGGAGCAGGAATATGTGCAGCGAGAGAGAAAATAATAGCAAGCAAAGGTAGTAACTTTAAAGCAAACAGAATGTTAAGGAGACATTTTATCAAGTAGTTGAGAAGAGAGGAAAGAAACACAGGTAGCTGACCAGACGGACCTATTTGTCACAAACATTGAAGCCTTGAGCTTCTTGCACTACAAGTAAATTATTTCAGTAGAAAGTATTTACATCTGCTTGGTGGTTATTAAATATTTGCACTCAAGTTGGCAGCTGTGAAAAGCATTAATGTAGAGTTCAGATGCCCTTTGTTTTTAGACTTTAGACACTTCTTGCTAAAGTTGGCAATTACAAATAACTGTTTGTATTACTTCAGAGACGAGGTTTATCTTTTGAAATGTATCTAGGTTTATTTAATATTCTTTGAAAGAAACTTTAAAGTGGTTTCATTGCCTCCTTTGCTTTGGTATTATTGTACAATTTCTTATCATTAATTCATGGCATATTTTGAAAGGTCTGTTGAAATAGTCATCAGTAGTTTCAGGATATAACTTGAGGTACTTAATTATTGAAGGAACGTTCTAGTATGTCAAATCTAGAACTAAGGAATAATCATTGGCCATTCAGCCCCTTGTTCTACTCTTCATCAGATCATGGAGAACCTGGACTCCATTTAAAACATATGAATCACAGCCATTTGTGTCCTCATACATAAAAAACATATCTAGTTCCACCTTGAAAATGAAAGTGGCTACTGTCTGGGTAAAAAAAAATGTTGTTGGTGACAACTTTTTTTTGGCAGCCTTAAAATTTAGAAAAAAATCAAATATATAATGTATAAGATTATTTGACCTGTAGGGCATGTAATACACTGCTCGGCAAATAATATGCAGATACCTTGACTAATTGAGGTAATTTTCCAACTTTCCCAAGTAAGAAAAAAAGTTTATTTTTCAGGTTGCCATTTGAGTAGAACTGTATAGTATATACATCTATCTAATACATAAGACCATAAGGCATGGGAGCAGAATTAGAATGATCCATTTCCCTTCAACTCCATTCTCCTGTCTTCTTCCTGTAACCTTTCACACCCTGGCTTATCAAGAATCTATCAACCTCTGCCTTAAATACACCCAAAGACCTGACCTTCACAGCTACCTGTGGCAATGAATTCCACAGACTCACCTCACTCTAGCTAAACAAATTCCTCATCATCTGCGTTCTAGATGGACGTCTCTCTTTCCTGAAGTCTGCTGTCTGGTCATAGACTCACCCACTATAAGAAACATCACATCCACTCTTATCTAGGCCTTTCAGCATTCGATCGGTTTCAGTGAGATCCCTCCTCCTCCCCCATTCTTCTAAATTCCAACAAATATAGGCCCAGAGCCATCAAGCACTCTCAAATGATAAACCTTTCATTCCTGGAATTATTTTTGTGAACCTCCTTTGAATCATCTCCAATGTCAGCACATCCTTTCTTAGATAGGAGGCCCAAAACTGCTCCAAATGAGGCTTCACCAGTGCCTTATGAAGCCTCAGCATTGCATCCTGGTTTTTATATTCTTGTCCTCTCAAAGTGAATGCTAACATCGCATTTGCCTACCTCACCACTGGCTCTACCTACAAGATGACCTGTACGGCTACCATCTGCCACTACTTTGCCTATTCTTCTAATCTGTCTAAGCCTTTCTGTAGCCTCCTTGCTTCCTCAACACTACCTGCAACTCCACTTATCTTCATCTTGTCTGCAGCCTAGCCACAAAGCCATCAATTTCATCATCATCTAAATCACTGACATACAACATAAAAAGAACTGGTCCCAATGCCAAGCCATGCGGCACGTCACTAATCACCAGTAGCCAACCAGAAAAGCTCCGTTTATTCT
Organism: Hemitrygon akajei; assembly: GCF_048418815.1. Taxonomy (NCBI): domain Eukaryota; kingdom Metazoa; phylum Chordata; class Chondrichthyes; order Myliobatiformes; family Dasyatidae; genus Hemitrygon; species Hemitrygon akajei. The sequence goes on along the minus strand of NC_133137.1, from coordinate 94,226,241 downwards.
CACTCTTTGCCTCCTGCCAATCAGCCAATGCTTTATCTATGCTAGTACCTTTACTGTAATACCATGGGCTCTTGTTACGCAGCCTCATGTGTGGCACCTTGTCAAAGGCCTTCTGAACATTCAAGTACACAACACCCACCAATTCTTCTTTATCTATCTTGCTTGTTATTTCCACAAAGTATTCCAACAAATTTGTCAGGGAAGCTTTTCCCTTAAGAAAACCATGCTGATTGTGGCCTATTTTATCAGCTGCCTCCAAGTACCCCAAAACCACATCCTTAAAAATCGACTCCAACATCTCCAACTCCAACACTGAAGTCAGGCTAACTGGACTATAATTTCCTTTCATTTACCTCCATCCCTTCTTGAATTGTGGAGTGACATTTGCAATTTTACAGTCCTCCGGAACCATGCCAGAATTTAATGATTTCTGAAAGATCATTACTAATGCTTCCATAATCTCTTCAGACACCTCTTTCAAAACCCTGGGGTGTAGTCCATCTGGTCCAGGCGACTTATCTGCCTTCAGACCTTTCAATTTCCCGAGCACCTTCTCCCTAGTACTAGCAACTGCATTTACTTCTACCTCCTGACATATTGAACTTCTGACATACTGACATTCTGACTAGTGTCTTCCAAGTGAAGACTGATGAAAAATACTTATTGAGTTTGTCTGCCACTTTCTTGTCCCCCATTACTACCTCTTCAGCATAATTTTCCAACGATCCGATATATACTCTTGTCTGTCTCTTACTCTTTATACATCTGAAAAAACTTTTGGTATCCTCTTTAATATTATTGGCTAGCTTACCTTCATATTTAATCATTTCTCTTATTGCGTTTTTAGTTGCCTTCTGTTAGTTTTTAAAAGCTTCCAAATCCTCTCAACTTCCCACTAATTTTTACTCTATTATATGCCCTCTCATTTGCTGTTATGTTGGCTTTGTCTTCCTTTGTCAGCCATAGGTTGTATCATTCTGTCTTTATAATACTACTTCTTCGGGATGTATCTATTTTGTGCCTTCCAAGTTGCTCCCAGAAACTTCAAGCATTGCTGCTGTGCTGTCATGCCCACTAGTGTCCCCTTTTTAATCAACTTTGGCCAACGCCTCTCTCATTCCTCTGTAATTCCCTTTATTCCACTGTAATACTGATACGTTTGACTTCAGCTTCTCTCTCAAATTGCAAGGTGAATTCTGTCATATTATGATAACTGCTTCTTAAGGGTTCCTTTACCCTAGGCTCCTTAATTAAACCCAGTTCATTGCAGAATACCTAATCCAGAAAAGCTGGTGGACTCAACAACAAGCAGCACTAAAAAGCCATCTCATAGGCATACAAACTATCTCTCTTGGGATCCAAAATCAGCAAAACCTGTTTTTTCCCAATCTACCTGCCTCTTGAAAACTCCACGACTATTGCAACCTTGCCCTTTTGACAACACACACAAAATGCTGGTGGAACACAGCAGGCCAGGCAGCATCTATATGGAGAAGCACTGTTGACGTCTCGGGCCGAGACCCTTCGTCAGGACCCTTCGCCTGGCCTGCTGTGTTCCACCAGAATTTTGTGTGTGTTGTTTGAATTTCCAGCATTTGCAGATTTCCTCGTGTTTGCTCTTGCCCTTTTGACATTCATTTTCTATTTCTCGCTGTAATTTCTACCCCACATCCTGGCTACTGTTTGGAGGCATGTATGTAACTCCTGCCAGGGTCTTTTTACCCTTGCAGTTTCTTAACTTTACCCATAACGATTCTACATCTCCCAGTCCTATGTCACCTCTTTCCAAGGATTTGATTAAATTTTTTTTACCGACAGAGCCACGCTATTCCCTCTGCCTACCTTCCTGCCCTTTTGACACAATATGCATCCTTGGATGTTAAGCTCCTAACTGTACTCTTCTTTCAACCAATACTCAGTGATGCCTACAACATCATATCTGCCAATCTCTAACTGTGCTACAAGGTCATATGCACATATACTGTGTGCACTCAAATATAACACCTTCAGTCCTGTAATTGTCACCCTTTTCAATTTTTGTCTCCCTGTTATACTGCAACTCATCACACTGATTTCAATTTTGCCCGGTCGTCAGCCTGTCCTTCCTGACAGTCTCACCTCTCAATGGCTCAACTTATATACCAACTGCCCCATCCACTCCCCTCTCACTCCAGTTCCCATCCCACTGCCAAATTAATTTAAACCCTAATGAACAGTTTTAGCAAACCTACCCGCAAGGATATTGGTCCCCTCTGGTTCAGGTATAACCTGCCCCTTTTGTACAGGTTGAACCTTTCCCAGAAGAGATCACAATGATCCATAAATCTGAAACCCTGCCCCCTACACTAGTTCCTCAGCTATGCATTCATATGCTAAATCATCCTATTCCTGCCCTCACTGGCGCATGGCACAGGCAGCAGCCCAGGCATTACTACTCCAGAGTCCTGCTTTTCAGCTTTTTACCTAGCTCCCTAAATTCTCTCTTCAGGACCTCAAAGTTAATTTATGAACGAAGTACATATATATCACTATATGCAACCCTGTGAATCATTTTCTTACAGGCATTCTCAATAAATCTAGACAATAATAACCGTAACAGAATCAATGAAAGACCACAGCAACTTGAGGTGTTCAACCCACATGCAAAAGACAACAAACAATGCAAACTGAAGTAATCATAATAAATTAATAAGAAATATGTATCGAGAGCATGAGATAAAAAGTCCTTGAAAGTGAATCCATTGGTTGTAGGACATTTTCAATGATGAGGCAAGTGAAGTTGAGTGACGTTATCCCCTTTGGTTCAAAACCTTGATGGTTAAGGGTAGAAACTGCTCCAGAACCTGGTGATGTGAATCCTGAGGCTCCTGTACTTCCTTCCTGATGGCAGCAAGGAGAAGAGAGCATGTCCTGGATGCTGGGGCTCCCTGATGATTAATGCTGTTTTCCTGCAGCAGTGTTTCATGTAGACGTGCTCAGTGGTTGGGAGAGCTTTACCTGTGATAGATTGGGCTACATCCACTACTTTTTGTAGGATTTTCTATTTAAAGGCATTGGTGTTTCCATACCAGGCTGTGGTGCAGCCATTCAATATGTGGTCCACTACACATCTATAGATATTTGTTGAAGTTCTAAATGTCATTCTGAATCATTGCAAACTCCTAAGGAAATAAAGGTGCTGCCATGCTTTCTTCATAATTGCACTGATGTGCTGGGCCCAGGACAGGTTCTCCAAAATAACACAGAGGAATTTAAAGTTGCTGACCTTCTTCACCTCTGATACTCTGGTTTCCTCCTTAAGGAGCGAAGAATCAGCTCCTTAGTCTTGCTAACATTGAGAAAGAGTTTGTTGTTATGGCACCACTCAGACAGATTTTCAATCTCCCTCCTATATGCTGATTCATTGCCACCTTTGATTCAGCCTACAACAGTGGTGTCATCAGCAAATTTGAGTATGGCATTGTTACTGTACTTAGCCACACAGTCTTAAGTGCAAAGCAAGTAGAGCAGGGGGCTATGCACGCAGACTTATGGTGCACCTGTGCTTGTGGAGATCATGGAGGAGATGTTATTGTCAATCTGAACTGACTGGGTTCTGCAAATGAGGCAGTATTGAGGCCAAGGTCTAGGAGCTTCTTGATTACAGATTTGAGAGAATGATGTTATTGAATACTGAGTTGTAGTTGTTAAAGAGCATTCTGATGTAAGGTTCCAGGGTTGAGTAATGAGCCAATGGCATGGCATCTGCTTTGGACCTGTTGCTCCAGTAGGCAAATTGGAGTGGATTTAAGTTGCTTCTCAGGCAGGAATCAATAAGTTTCATCACCAACCTCTCAAAATACTTTACCACTGTGGATGTAAGTGCTGTTGGAAGATAGTCTTGAGGCAGGTCACGATTTTCTTCTTGGGCACCAAATTAATTGAAGCCTACCTGAAGCAGGTTGGGACCTCAGACTTATGAAGCAAGAAGTTAAAGGTCCTAGTGAACACTCCAGCCAGTTGATCAGCACAGGTCTTTAGTACTTGGCCAGGTACCTTGTCTGGGTTGGATGCTTTTGAGGGTTCACCCTTCTGAAGGCTGCTCGTGTCTTAGCTTCAGAGACCAAAATCATAAGATCATTGGGGGCTGTGGTAGCTTGTGATGGTTTCTCCATATTTAGATGGTTAAAACAAGCATAGAAGGCATTGAGCTCATCTGGAAACGAAGCCCTGTGATGACCTATGTCACCTGATTTAACTTTATATGAAGTAATAGCATTCAAGCCCTGCCACATCTGTTTCTTTTTCTATCTATATCAATGTCAATGGTGCCAGTATGTGTCAAGCCTTCTGGCTGCTCACCCTCCCCTTTTAGGAATGCCTGATTTGAAACATCCCTGACCCTGACATTTGGGAGGCAACATACTATATATGTATCTCTATTGTGTCCACTGAATCTTGTGCCTACTCCTCTTAACTATTGAACCCCTATCACTACTGCAGTCCTCCCCTACCCACCTTCCCTTCGGACCCACAACACCAGAATCATTGCTGGAGACCTGGTCTCTGTAGCTTCCCCTTGGTAGGTAGATTCCGCATGCACCCAACAGTAGCCAAAGCAGTATACTTATAGAGAGGAATGGCCATTGGGGTACTCTGCACTGTCAGCCCATTTCTTTTCCCTCTCCCAGCTACCTGCCTCCTGCAACTTAGGGGTGACTATTTTCCTGTTGCACCTATCTATCTCCTCCTTAATTTCCTGTATGAGCCAAAGGTCCAGTTCCTTAACATGATTTCTGAGGAGCTACAGCTTGGTGCACCTGGTGCAGATGTAGTTATGGGGGAATTCCAGAATTCCCATATCTCACACAGTGAGCACAACACAGCCTCTGGAGTCATCCTCACTGCTCTAACTATGTACTAAAAGATGAAGAAAAAGAAACTTACCAGATACTTAACTCGCCAAAGCTTCCCCACTCTAACACAGAATCATCCAAACAATGGCCGCCCCACTTATCCCTATCTTATTTTTATTTGCCCTAGTTAAGGAATTGCTATTTGATTAGGCTACCAGAACATGACAAAAGCCCACAAACACTCCTTTTTAAAATCTCACACACGTACCTGTGAGTTGCCTTCTCTCTTGCTCCTGATTCATTTATCCAACAACATTTTTTATCACTCTTTGAATTTAATGTAAAATGTAAGGCGACAGGATCCGATGGAGTACCTGGTAAGGCTCTAAATACTTGTGCCATCCAATTGGCGGGAGTATTCCAGGACATTTTCAATCTCTCACTGCTACGGTCAGAAGTTCTCACCTGCTTCAAAGAGGCAACAATTATACAAGTGCTTAAGATGAGTAATGTGAGTTGCCTTAACGACCATCGCCCAATAGCACTCACATCTATGGTGATGAAATGCTTTAAGAGATTGGTCATGGCTAGAATGGACTCCTACCTCAGCGAGGACCTGGACCCACTGCAATTTGCCTATCGCCACAATAGGTCTACAGCAAACGCAGTCTCAATTCTTCTTCATATGGCCTTAGATCGCCTGGACAATGCAAACACCTATGTCAGGATGCTATTCATTGACTATAGCTCAACGTTTAACACCCATCATTCCCATAATCCTGATTGGTAAGTTACTGAACCTGGCCCTCTGTATCTCCCTTTGCAATTGGATCCTCGAGTTGCTAAGTGGAAGACCACAATCTGTGCGGATCTCCTCCTCACTGATGATCAACACTGGTGCACCTCAAGGATGTGTGCTTAGCCATTGCTCTACTCTCTCTATACCCATTACTGTGTGGCTAGATATAGCGCAAACACCATCTATAAACTTGTTGATGATGCAACCATTGTTGGTAGAATTCAGATGGAGATGAGAGGGCATACAGGAGTAAGATACACCAACTATTTGAGAGATGTCTCAGCAACAACCTTGCACTTAATGTCAGTAAGACAAAACAGGTGATTGTGGACTTCAGGAAGGGTAAGATGAGGGAACATGATCTAATCCTCATAGAGGGATCAGAAGGGAAGAGAGTGAGCAATTTAAAGTTCCTGGGTGTCAAGATCTCTAAAAATCCAACCTGGACCCAACATATTAATGCAACTATAAAGAAGGCAATACCATGGATATATTTCATTAGGAGTTTGAAGAAATTTAGTTTGTCTCCTGAAACACTCAAAAACTTCTATAGATTTACCATGGAGAGCATTCAAACAGGTTGCATTTCTGTCTGGTATGGGGATGTGGGCTACTGCACAGGACTGAAAGAAGCTATGGAAAATTGTAAAATTAGCTCCAGCTTGGATACTAGCCTTTGTAGTATCCAAGACAACTTTAAGGAGTGGTGCCTAAGAAAGGCGATGTCCATTATTGAGAACCCCCATCACCCAGGGTATTCCTTCTTCTCATTGTTATTGTTGGGAAGGAGGTAGAGAAGCCTGAAGGTACACACTCAGCCATTCAGGAACAGCTTCTTCCCCTTTGTCGTATGATTCCTAAATGGACATTGAACCCATGAACACTATCTCACTTTTTAAAAACTATACTACTTCTGTTTTTGCACTATTTTTAATCTTTTTAATATACGTATGTACTTACTGTAATAAACTTATTTGTCTTTCCATATTATGTATAACATTGAACTGCTGCTGCTAAGTTAACAAATATCAGTGATAACAAACCTAATTCTGATCTATTACATTTATTAATCCAAAGTTCTGAACTTCTTATTTTTGAAAAAGTTAATACTTAATATGAGAATTTAAATTAAGCTCTGTAGCAGCTTGCATTACCAGAAATTAATGTAGTTTTGATTGCAGTAGGGGTTTTGTAGCAGTGTGTATGTATTCATGTTTGGATCATTGCCATCGCTTTTCCTGCCTAGCAGATGATCCATCTCGAACTGTACTTGTCCAATTTAAGATATGCATGGTTTGGTTCTCATTTATGATCAAATAGCCATAACCACAGATTAATTCTTTCCTCGCCCCCATCCTTCCCATGTTTCCACTGTACATGTGTTAATTAATCTAAACTGAGTTGAACAAGTAGTGTAATGAAATGTATGTGAAGCATTTTTTTTGCGAGTAATAGTCTGAAAACTGTAAATTTTTAGTTAAATGGCTGCTCTACATTTCAGAGATAGTCATAAGAATATATTTTATTCCTGGCATCTTTGGTGATCTTTTGATGGATATTTCTTTCATTTACAAATGGAATATAATTAAAGGAAATAAAGCAAAATTGGCCATTGCAATGCTGGGGGGTTGGTTTGTAACATATACACAGACTGCATGGATATCAGCTTTGTCTCACTGCACAGCAGTCTCACTACTGAATTAGAATGTTAATGGTTTATGTTCCACTTTAGTAGCATGACCACATAATCCACATTCGCATGTCAGTACAGTACTGACTGTACATACTGTTGTGTTGAAGGCAAGTTTAAAAAAAAATTCTTCTCAAAATGGCTCCATGCTATGTAAAGTATTTTATTTGATTTATTATGGGAAGCGAATTAATTTTGATACATTTTTAGAAAAAAACTTAGGCTGGATGAAAACTTAGTCGATGAGGTAGTGATGAATTGCAACAAACCAGAAGATCAAAGCAACTGAAAAGTAGAGGACCAACAATAGAGGAATGAATGCAATTTTGGAATTTGAGGCATCACTGTTGGTCTGTTTACAATATATAAGATGTAATTTGCTTCTGACTGTTTATCATATGTAGTTTTTCAAATTGCCACAAGAATTATTCAGTCAATTGAGAGTACTAATTTGATAGCAGTAATAATTGTTGTTCTTAGTATTTACATTGCACAATGCAAGCATTTGTTTCTGTTTTAGTCTATTTCAATTTCATGTTGTGGAATGACGTAAAATAATCAATATTTTTCCTTCCCTTTTCAGATCACAACCCTGGTGGCCCTTCAACTATTAACCCTTGTTGGCCATGATGATCAGCTGGATGGACCAAAGTATAAATGCACGGCAAGTCTTGATTTCATCAGAGCAATTGCCAGGTATACAAAGTTGTTTTCTATTGTTGAATCATAAAGACTGAAAAGGCAGCTTTTGTGTTATAATTATAAAGCTGATCCTTTGGATTATCTGCAGACAAGGTTTAATAGTATATAATTGCTTTACAAATGTGGAATGCTGAAGAGCCACTACAGGTAAGAGAACATCTGTGAAGAGGGAAACAGTTAATATTTCAGGTAACAATCTTCCATGAGGAAAAAGAAAAGTTAGAAATCCAATATATTTCAAGTTCTAAAGAAGAGTGAGGGGTGGAAAGAAGAAATTGAACAGCTGTGAGAGAACATAGAATGTGGAACATTACAGTGCAATATAGCCCTTCGGCCTATCATGTGCCGACCTTTTAACCTACTATAATATCAATCTAACCTTTCACTTCTACTTAGCCCACTATTTTTTTACGATCTATGTGCCTATCTAAGAGTTACTTAAACACCTCTAATGTATCTGTCTCTACCTCAAACCCTGGCAGTGTGTTCTGTGCACCCACCACTCTGTTTAAAAAAAACTTACCTCTGACATCCTCCTATACTCCTCTCCAATCACCTTAAAATTATGTCCCTTGTATTAGCCATTTCTGCCGTTGGGGAATGTCTTTGGCTATTCACTTGATCTATGCCTCTTATCACCTTAAATATCTTTATCAAGTTGCCTCTCATCCTCTTATGCTCTAAAGAGAAAAGCCCTAGCTCACTCTTAAGACATGTTCTCTAGTATAGGCAGCATCCTGGTAAATCTCCTCTGCATCCCCTCTTAAGGATTCCATATCTCTCTGATAACGAGACAATCAAACTGAATCAAACCAGGGTTTTAAAGAGTTGCAACATAAGCTCATGGATCTTGAAGTCAATCCACCAGCTAAAGAAAGCCAATGCACCATATGCCTTCTTAACAACCAGCTTTGAGGGATCTATGAACATGGACCCTAAGATCCCTTTGTTCCTCTACACTGCCAAGAGTCCTGTCATTAATCCTGTATTGTGCCTTGACATTTGCCCTTCCAAAGTGAATTACTTCACACTTTTCTGGGTTGAACTGCATCTGCCATGCCTTAGTCCAGCTCTGCATCCTTTCAATGTCCTATTGCAACCTACAATAATCCTCCACACTATCCACAAACCCACCAACCTTGGTGTCATCTGCAAACTTATTAACCCATCCCTCCACTTCTTTATCCAAGTCATTTATAAAAATCACTAAGAGCTAGGTCCCAGAACAGATTCTTATGGAACATCACCAACCAACAGGCAGAATGCACTCCCATCTACTGCCGCCCTCTACCTTCTATGGGAAAGCCAATTCTGTATCCACACTGCCAGGTTTCCCTGGATCTCATGCCTCCTGATTTTCTGAATGAGCCTACCGTGGGGAACCTTATAACACGCCTTACTAAAATCCATATACAGTACACCACATCCACTGCTCTACATACATCAATGTGCTTTGTCACACCCTCAAAGAATTCAGTCAGGTTTCTGAGGCTTGATTACCCCTCATCCTGTCTCTAAGGATCTTATCCAATAATTTGCTCACCACTGAAGTAAGACTCACTAGTCTGTAATTCCCAGGGTTGCTCCTACTCCCCTTCTTGATCAAAGGAAAACAATTTGCCACATTCCAATCACCTGGTACTACTACTGTGGCCAGTGAGCATGTAAAGGCCATCGCCATAGGCACAGCAATCTCTTCCCTTGCTTCCCATAGTAACCTGGGGGATATTCTACCTGGTCCAGAACTTCTTGCATTAAAATAGACACATTGCAACCCATACCACTGATTGTAATTTTGCTATATGAATTGCCTGTCCTTCCTTGCAGTCTCTCTATACATCTGTGTCTACCTGTACACCAATTGCCCCATCCTCTGACCTGTCACTGTGATTACCATACCCTGCCAAAAGAGTTTAAACCATCCCCAACAGCTCTAGCAAATCTGCTTGCAAGGATTTTGGTCCCCCTCATGTTCAAGTTTCACCCATCCTTTTTGTACAGGTCGTACTTCTCCAGGGAAAATGCCAAAGATCCTCAAATCTGAATGCTTGCCCCTGCATCAATTCCTCAGCCACACATTCATCTGCCAAATCATCCTATACTTATAGGCACATGGCACAGGTAGCAATCAGAGATTTTTACCCTTGAAGTTATGCACAATGATAGCTACTGCAAGTGACTATGTTATGTACAGTTAAATGTGGAAATCAAGCAGTTGTTTATTGAGATCCCTGCTCCACCAGAGGTTTTGCAATGACATTACCTCACCAAGGTACTTGGCATTCAAATATGGGATGTCAATGTAATGGCATTTTAGATGTACATTATACTCACTAGAAAAAATGGGACTTGTTCACTTCAGCACATTAATTTTAGCAGTGTGGTAATCTTAATCACTACCATAGGATCGCTTTAGCACTGACAATTAAGTTTTGCAGGTGTGGACCGTTATTTCTGCACATTTTAATTGATGTTGTGGCTTTTTAAAAATATTCTTTAATTACCCTTTTCTTGATCCATCCTTTATTTTGCTTCATGTGGATGACATTACATCTGATCAAATACTTTGACTTAGATTTCATTGCTCAGTAACATTTTTTCAGAGCAATTTCAAGACAGTTATTCTCCCTCTTGCAAGCCCTAAATCCCCTATAGAATTGCTTTTGCCAAGTGACTGTATAATGAGTGCAAGCTTTAGAGTGGGATCCATGGAAGGTATGTGGGCAAGGTCAACAAATGACAATGCCTTTCATTCACATTGATCATTCAGTCCGCCCTGTAAACAGTGGTACAGTTAATGTTTCGATGGCTGTGGAAGATTTTCAAGTGTTAATGTCAGAAACTGTTTGGCTGATGCCTGGTACAAATCATGTCTTGAGAGAACAGATAATATTTGCTTGGACTTAATTAGCAGACAGATGGAATGCAAATTGTATTTCCATAATACCCAATTATGAACATAGTTCAAATTTCCTGCAATTTTATTAATGCTAAGACACAGGTAGTCATGGCATGAAGAGTGATGCAAAAATTTTGCTGTATTACATTAGAAAAGATAAATGTGATCATTGCAATATAAATCCAACTGAAGGTTCAGGTACTTGATGAAATTTTGAACATTGGTGATATCAATTCTTCAATGTGAAACAGAAGGGTATGTATGAGTTATTTTAAAGTAACTCAATGAAAGAAAATGTGTGTTTTAATCACAGTTCATCTTCTCAAAAATACATCATCAGCACCAAATGAAGTTAAAAATAATGGCCCAAAGGGTGAAGTTTTGTACTTTTCTGCTGTTGTTCTTACTTGGGTCTCAATAACTCATTTGAGAAAATGTTTACAAATATTATGAATAATCTCTTCTCAGGCTTCCAGCTTGGTACTGGTTTTGATTTTAACCCACATTTTGATGACAAACTCTGCTATTTGCATCAAAGATAATGACTGGGCATGTCTAGTCAAGACCATAGCCATAGGATTGACCAGCACAGCACTACTGTACCACACCAATGGCTTTTGGGACCACCTGGTGAAGGAAGCCATTGAAATTAAACTAGAGGAAAAGAATTTTAACAAAGTCTAAGGCCTCGCCCTAAGTAAGAACTGGAAGTCGATTGTAAACAAGGTGGGATAGCAGAAACCTGATTGGATGAGGACTAACCAATCAGGAGGGATGGACTAGGGAGGTAGAAATACCTCTGGACTTGACATGCCCAGTTATCATCCTTGATGAAGATGGCAGAGTTTGTCATTGAAACATTGGTTAAAATTGATACCCGTGCCTACCTAAGAAGAGTATATTCTATATATATTCCGGGAAAGCACTAGATGTTTTTTTCTCTTTTTTTTACAAATACTGTTTCTGTACTTTAATTTGCAGTCTGAAAGTGGCTGAGCATTTTCTCATTTTGTCATTGAAAGAAGGGGATTGTATTCCAAGACACAAAAGTTGAAACTGAAATGGTACACTCTGAAATGACTCTTGATGACTCCCTTTGTGTTCAGGCAGAAGTCTATGCTCTTAGTAACATGTTAGGTAAAAGGGACATATGTGAAAATACCTTTCACTAAATAGCAAGTGTCTGGGTGCAGCTCACTAGATAACAATCACAAGTGTTTCTTTCAGTTCCTGCAGTTTCATTGTTAGTTAATGAAGAATTTGAGCTGAACTATTAAGAATCTTTAACAGATGTCCTTGAAGCCTCATTTTTAAAAATATATGGTCATACAGAGAAAGACATAAATGACACAGACATTAAAGTGAGTTCTGACTGTATCTAGCCATGCGGTTTATCTAATATTAAAGCTTGAAGCTTTATGGCCTAGTGCAACTTGCATTTGCACTCACAAATTCGCGTGGAAGTCCCACAAGAAAATTTTAGGCCTCTTATTTCTTGTGTGCAGATCCCCTCTAGCCCCCCCTTAAACATGATTCTCTTTGGCAGATCTCTCCCCACACCACACTGTTCCCATGTTTAACTTGGATGTTGGCAAGCATACGATATCTATGGCTCCGTCTGTACAGGGGGCACTCAAGAAGAATATTACTGAGCTGTTGTGGTTTAGGGATTTTGTTCTGAATTGCTCATGTCACTAAATTACATTGTGGTGTTAAGACTACAGATGATGATAGGTTATGACTATGCACAGGTTGAGTTTTTTAGTGTAGGTAAGTTATAATTATTGTAATCAATGCAAAATTTACTATTAAATCATGTGTAATAATGAATTTAATAACCAACTGTATTTTTTCCCTTTCTAGGACTGTAAACTTTGATATAGTAAGGTACTTGTATGATTTCTTATGAGACCAGATGCACAACCATATGGATATTGTGAGCAATGATCAATGCATTTGCACCAACTCATACTGCTTTATCTACTTCACTGATAAGTGGCAGAGGCATTTTGGCTGTATTGGATTTGTCCAAGCAGGTGTTGGCACAGTATGAGATCGGATGAAAATATCTTGATTGGTCAGAATGGATCTTTAGATTGAACTATTTACCACGAACTCTTCAGTGTTTTGGAGCTATGTGTTAATTATTGACAGCAGGAACTCAATACAATCTGTTCCAATCTAATAACATCATTTTCGCACAAAAGCTGTCAGAAATGTATTTACTTGCAATTATTTTTCTCTATGTAGTCCTTTCCTTGGAATGTGATACTGTACAGATTTAGCTGTAGCTAATCTTTCATGTTTTAAGCTGTCTGCTGTAATTTAGACTGCTTCCCCTACCCCAACAGGAGAGTTTCTCATTATTGTTCATGATGAAATCAATTTTCTTTTATTTTAATTGACCAAAATAAATAAATATGGACTGCTGTCTTTGTGTCTTCTTGGTACTTGTTTTGTTAAGTGTTTGAAAGAGTAAATATTTTTCATTTTGGGTATAGTAAGACCAAATCCTGTCCAGATTTCATATAATGATGAAGATCTCCAATGGGAGTTCTATTGTCCTGGTCAATTGACACTTATTAACTTGCATTCATCTTCATGGTAAAAAACAAAATAATTTATTTTGTGAAGATGAATGACAACATTTTTGTCAATATTTTATATTTTATGAAAATGTGTCTGTTTATTCATTCTCATTTGAAGCAGCTTGAAATATTATAATGTGTAAATGCATTTTCCTGCTGCTATGTTAAATAGAATCTTGTATGGCCTCCAAGCAGATAGTTTATTTTAAATCAATTAATGTTTTATTATCTGTGCACTTGGTGTTATGGTATGTTGCTAATGGAGGAATTTGAAACTTGATGCTGGTAAGGAGGGATCAACATGGTGAATGTCCATCAAAAAACACGAAAGGTTGATTTTACCAAACTGATAATGTGAGATTTCATCTCACTGTTGTTGGCTGAGGTTTTCCCTGTGTTCTGGCTATCAACAGTACAGTTTGTGCCATATTGATTTTGAATGCAACAGGCAAGCACTTATCAGCATGCAGGAATTTAACTGCAGTGTGTCTTGACAGACGCTGTAATGCTCTCCATGCTGGAATTCTACATCATTTTTTTATGTTCACATATTTTATCCGAAGTAGCTTTGAGATCAACCTGTATCCTGCTACAAAGTGCATTTATGCTATTCAATGGTTTAATGTTTTTGCATCAAAAAGTACGTATTTCTAACTATAATTGTCCTTTATGAATTCATAAACACAAGTGCTAGTACTTCTTCACATTTAATTTATTTTATCATTTCCTCTCATAACTTTGGCAGATGTGAATGTAAGGAGATGTATGGCTTGAATGTGTCTGCCAAGTAGTTGGGAAAACACCATTTTTTTTCTTTTTAAATGTTGTCTTTGTTGCTACCACTAATATACTGATAAGGTAAAGAGTTGATCTACCGTTCTTTTCCATTTCAACAATATTTAATTGTACTTTGAAAGTTTCCGTATTTTTGGTATCATTAACTGACTCAGGAGTAGTTTGGGTGTGAATCACTTTTTTTGAGATGTACTGCAAATTTTGAGTGATAAAATCTGGAAATAAAAGTTACTATCAATGACAGACAAGTAACCTGAAAACTGTCAGATTATTATAAAAATCGAACAGGTTTACTGATGCTGTTTAGGAAAGGAAATCTGTTATCTTTAACAATGTGACATGTTTGTGGTTTCTGTCCCATGTGACCATGATTGATTTGGCCATCACGTAGCCTTATAGATGTGACAGATGACAAAAGTTGGGCCAAAAGTACATTAAATTTCATAATAACAGAATAAAAACAATCATGTAATATTTAGTTACACTTTCTTCATCCTTCGGCGCACTTTAGAAACTAATTTCACCTTGTTTGAGAAGGGTAAACAAAGTTATCAACTCCGGCAAATGCAAAGAAACTTTTCTTTTTGAAGCTGAATTTGTAAAAGGTCCATGTTCAAGTGGCTGTAAGTCAGTAAGTGCTACTAGGAGGTAGATTCTCAACATGAAATAACCCATATTTGAGCTAAATACATTTGTGGATCCTTGTGGAGATCAAGCAAATTTTGAACTGAAGAGTTCTGTGGAGTCATGGATTTCAAATGTAGTGAGGTATTGGAATCTATTAGATCTAGTTTAAATTGAACTTAAAGCTTGGTTTCAAATGAAGGGTTCTGTATTTCTCAATTCTGTATAATGATGCCTCATGGACCTACAAGACTGCAAGTTGTTTTTGTCTTGTTTGAGTTTTTTGGCTGTCTGCTAAGTGGAAGGTGTAAATATCAAATGTGTTATAACATCCCTTTAGATATTTTCTAACATTTTCAAGCTTCTTTATATTTAAAATTCCATAATCCATAATTTTAAAAGTGTGAGTTAGTAAATGTTTTATCAGACCACAGCTAGCTGGAGATGATCGCTACGATCTTCAGGTGTGCAGCCAGAGGAGTATTTTGAGTCAATATAATAGTTTAGTCAAAGCCAAAGTTGAGTTTATTGACGTATGCACAAGTACATATATGTACAGGTGCAATAAAAAAAAGCATTTGCTGCAGTATCACAGGCACAAAACATCATATTAGCAACATACACAAGAAAGACAAATTATACATAAAATATACATAAGTTTTACAAGAAAACAACTAGAATTTAAAAAAGCCTGGTTTTAGTGCATAATGATCAAAGTAGTCAGGATGTTACTAAACTGTAGTGATTAGCTTTGTGCAGGTTGGTTCAAGAACTGAATGGTTGAAGCGAAGTAGTTGTGGTTGGACCTGAAGGTGAGGAACTTGAAGTTTCTTTGAAGTGATGGTAGCTGCAAGAAAATGGCATGGACTAGATGGTGGGATATTTTTGACGGATGTTACCTTGAAGCTGTGCCTCCAGTAGATACTGCAGATGGTGGGAGGGATATACCTGTATTGTATTAGACTGAGTCCACTGCTCTCTCCAGCTTCTTATGCTCCTGTGCAGACTATGATTCTTCAGGATACTTTCAACTGTACATCTGTAGAAGTTTGATGTAGTGTTCAGTGATGAACCAAACTGTCTAACTTCCTAAGAAAGTGAAGACACTGTCACACCCTCCTTATGATTATATCAATATAATATACCCAGGACAGGTCATCTGATATGTTAACACCCAGAAAGTTAATGCCAATGTTTGCCCTCCTTCCCATTCCTGAAGTCAACAATCAGCTCTTTAGCTTTACTGATGTTGAGAGGGAGGTTATTTGATAGTCTGGTGTAATGAGTTGCATTAGAGAAAACTTATAAATAACTTTTTTTTGTAGATAACCCTTTCCAAAAAGTAAGATGTTAAATAACTTAAACACACTTCTACAATGTTTATAGGAACTATCGTTCTAGTCTAATGTAGCTTTGATTATAAGATGTAAGCTGTAGGATATTTTCTACTGTGAGTAATTCAGCTTTGTTAAAAAGTTAACTGAAATGTCTACTGGTACTTGGGCAAACTTATTTGCTTTTAGGTTAAAGTTCTGTTGACATGGTATTAATAATTGACACTGCTTACTTTCCCACAACCTCCGCAACTATATGCAGTGCATCCTACTTGCTGAACATAAAATCCAGTTGTCAACTACCAGCGTCACCAAGTACGAAAACATAAACCTTCTCTTTTACGTACTTGTGTTAAACTCTGCTCTGAAGAAACTAAATAGCAGGCTAACCTGATATTTGTATCAGCAACTCTCCAGCTATAAAATAGTTTCATTCAAATTGTGATCCAGTGGAGAAGTCTACATGGAGCTTTAATGCATTTTCTTGTTATCAAAAATGTGCCCATCTAGATCAACAAACCGTTTCTAATGTTTGGTGTGTACTAGTGGCTTTGCTGAACTGATGGTGCAACAGACAAATCGAGTTTCCTTTTGAGATCTCCATAGGTAATGAAACAATATAATCTCAAATAATAATGGGCCAGGAAGGAAGTTAAAGTTAATATTTTTATTATGTTATTTTTTACCATTTTAATATTTAATCTAAAAATGCTGGTCGAATGTTAATATTTTTAACTTTCCAGAATTGAACCATTGCATTGAGTAACCTGTGCAGAGCTTAGGTAATGAAGAGCTATTTGACAATAGTGAAAATGTCAGTGCAGATTTTTTTTTCAAAAGATAAAATTAAACCATTAATTATGTTGAATAAGGTCTCTTGCGGTGAGCACTTCAGAATTGACACAGCATTTAAGTCGCTTTTCAGTGTGTGCTTTTGGATGATAACACATAATGTTCAACATATAGATATTGTTATTTGATTAATAATAAGGCGAGACTACAAGTGAGAGATTTCCAGATCTGGACAGCAAGAGCAAATGAGTGAGCGATGGTTTGCTCTGTCTGATGCTAATCTGAGAAGGTGGAGTTTTTCAGCACTCCAGTAAAAGCAGCAGGGGAAATAAATTATTTCTAGTCACTGCATTTTATGCCTGATCAGCTCCCAGTTTTAGTCAGTGTTCCGACTGAAGGGAAGACGTTTGTCGTCTTAAAACAAAGTTAACAATAAAAGGCACGCCTTGAGGCACGTGGGAGGGAGCTGGAAAGTGGAATGGAATATGCTCTGAGGAAGACGTGTTTGAAAGCTGTATTGCAGCTTATGAAGCTGGTGTATTAGAATGCAGTAGAAACAACTGACAGCTGGCAGTTCCTACAGTTCCTGGCTTATGATTTTTCCCAACAGAAGCTCTCTAACATTAAACTTATAATCTTTTTCCTACAGCAAAAGAAAAGTCTCATTCACAAGAATTAGGTTCCAAGCAGAACAGCATACGAAGAGGATAAAGATATGGATAAAAAACGGTGCTTTAACACTTGGACTTTGTTCTTTCTGGTGGGAATATTCTTGCCAGATCTTGTGTGTGGCTCTGTGGGGTTTTACCCAAGGTTTGCCCCATTCTTTTTCCTCTGTACCCACCATGGAGAGCTGGAGGGTGATGGCGACCAGGGCGAGGTGTTGATGTCACTTCATATTGCAGGAAACCCAGGATATTATGTACCTGGTCAAGAATATCATGGTAGGTAACCTTCTATATTTAAAGGGGTTATTGGTCTCTTTTTTTTTATTTTAACATAATGGTACAAAGATTACTTTCTGAAGGATTCAATATGTAATTCTTTTGAATGATAGGTATGAAATGCATAAAGCTATCAAAACATAAGCATCTGGCTGAAGTCTGCATATTTAAATAATCAGTTCTTTGTGAGTCACGACTATTTAATATTTTAATATTTACATTAAGAGAAAGGTTTTAAAAAAATATTGAGGTAATGTATTTGACTGTCAGGATTCTTGCTGATATGAGTTATAAAGACAAATGAATCCTTTGGGGTTTCTTCCTTTGTTGTGAAGCATTCCCTTTCTGTTCCTAAATCTCTGTCCTTCAAAGAGTGTGTTCTGGAGATTGGGTGTATTAAACTAAGCTGGCAGGCCTGAGTAGGCTTTGTGTGTGGGCTCAACTCAAGTGTAAAAACCTTTTT
Organism: Hemitrygon akajei; assembly: GCF_048418815.1. NCBI lineage: Eukaryota > Metazoa > Chordata > Chondrichthyes > Myliobatiformes > Dasyatidae > Hemitrygon > Hemitrygon akajei. The sequence continues at coordinate 94,207,776 of NC_133137.1, read as the reverse complement.
GCTGAGACAGCTGTCAGTCCCAGACCAATCTGTGTTTTAAAATAAAGAGGATACATTTTTGACGTGAGAGCATACAGTGCACTCACGGGTCATTTCTATCCTGTGGACTGTGTTCACAGAGAGGCAGATGATAGTGGAATGCCCAGCGCATTATCTCTACTGTACATGTGTGGAGTACAGCAGACTATTCCCTGTAAGCCAAAAGTGAGAGTTTAGTTCAGCCGAACATGGAAAAAACAGCTTGACTTGAGCAGTTGTAAACAAAAGTGTCGATCCTTTACCCACAATATATTAAACATATTGATAAAAGTGAAAAAACGCCATGTTTGAAGTTTTGAAATACAGTTCTCCAAACGATAAAATCTCTTTTATTTGAGTCTGGATGCCCTAGTTTGGTGAAATTGAATGATGTATTCATATTTAAACATGATATTTTACCAGCTCATTTCAAGTACTGGCAATTCATCCATTGGGATTAATTAGTGGAAAACAGCTGTAAGATGAATATACTGCACTTTTACTGTATATTTACAACTGTGTTTAGTTTGGTATTCAATTAGTGTTTCAATGTTAGTAAATTATGGATAGAATGCAGAAAACCACAGAGAGCACTTCAGATGATTGTAAAATCCTCAGTGCAATCCCTCACTAAGGAAATAACAATCTTTGGATTGCCATTTATTTTGGCAATAGTTATTAATTGTATACCTACATTTGTTACCTCAAGTTAACCTGTATTAAAGACCATCTTGTCAGTAGATTAAATTTAATTTGTTAGCATCTAATATGTTTATTGTAAAAAAAGTTGAGAATTTGGCATTGTGAAAACTTTCTAATGGAAGATTAAAGTGCAGATTCTTAATTATTTTACTTGATATAGGCAAGGTAGCAAAATATTGTCAGATGTTTGGTTTGACTCAGCAAGTCAGAGTTAGATACTACCATCTATTCCATAAATCTATCTTGCCATTTGGATTTAATGCTTAATGCCAACTCGCATATGTGTGAACTAAGTATGTTAATTATTATTTTGTATATACCTGTATTGGGGAAGTAGCCTTAGGACTTTTCAATACAGTAAATAGATTCAAATGGTTCCCCATAATTTCCTATAAGTCACTAGTGTACTCTGTGCTTGAGGAGTCATGTTGGTATTATGGCATTTTTTTCCTATTGATTTGTTTGTTTTTTAATTCTGGGAGTAAACTGAAGAAAAATAAACTGGATGATTGTTTTTTTCCAGGGAATAGCTTTCCTCACAATGGGATCAGTACTTATCATCTGAGATCATGCCTCCTAGAAAACTAGAGAACAGGGGAGAGATGAGTTGCCACAAATGGGGAGCATTGAATAGAAACTGTGTGTATAGAGCATTCTTCAAGTTATACCCAGGAATGTAACTAGTTACCAATCAACTGCCTGAGGCTGTTTGTAAATTCCCCATTTTTTCCTCCTAGAAGCAGACTATTTCCACTTTTCTTCTCACCAAGATTAGAACAAAAACTAACTGTACAAGGAAATGCTAGGGAGAGCAAAACAGTGTAAATGTTCTCATTTCATTTAAAACCTCTGTTTTTGAAAAAAATATTAAATTTGCTACATTTTTTTTACTGGATGCATCATAGAAAGGAATAAATTGGCCTTTTTTCTTATCTACTTAACCAAAACTTAATCCATTTAGAATAGCCTTGACATAGTAGCTTGTTGGAATGCCGACATCATAGAATGCAGAGTCCCCACTTTGTCATTAGTGGAGAGTGGGAATAGAGACTGTTGCTTTATAGGGAGGCAATAGATATTAGAGGCTTTTGGCAATTGTTAGTGCTTAGTAAGTGTACTTCCAGCTCTGCATTTCTGCTATTGATGATATGTTTGGGAGCTGAAAGGGGAAAAGAAAGATTAAAATAAACAAGTACAAAAGAAAGATTAATAAGAAACAAGTACAAGCAGAAATACCATTCTTACATTCTAAATAAACTAAAGCCAGACAATTTCCTTGGATTTAACTGTTTACCATAGGCTTGAATATCAAAATATTTTAAGATCGGTTTGATCCTAAGAGCCCTGGAATACTGTTAACCTTTGATGCATTGTAATTAGCATGTTCCAAGTCATTGGCTGGCTAGCCATTTTTCTGTGCCCAAGTCTATAACATTTAAGTTGTAATAACTGAACATAAGCTTCTGTTTTATGTATAGAGCTTTATAAATATGACTACTTATACAAGTCCAAAGCATTTTAGTTTTATGATTAGTTCCTTGAGGACCTATACAATAATTATGCTACTGAACAAGTGACTTCATTCACATTTGTAAATTAAGTCGATTGCTGAATATTTTACTTTGCTGGTGTGATTGATAGTTTTACTGGCTGTGAGAGAAGTACTTTGTACCATGTATGTTTCCATGAATTAAGGTGTTTCTACATTTATTTTAACTTCACACAAATGAAAATGTCTCATTCACTATATTTGATTGTAAACCTCTGCATTGATTTTACTTTAGATGAATTAGTGCTTGTATTGTGGAAATACATTGAACATAAAGTCTTAAGAATGGATTATTTAAATAAAAGTAATTAAACGCTTAGAGAAAGATAGAAGGGGAAAGACTGCAGATGCTCATTTTGATGTAGTCTTAATGCTAACCATTATCAAAAATTTCATGATACGGTATAGTTTAGATATTTTATCAAAAATCTTGGCATAATTTACTGAAAATAATTGTTTTTCTTCATTTAGTCTTCATTGTATAAAAAGCTCATTAGTTGGGAAAATTAATTCTGAAGGTTCAGTGTTTTTACTGAAAAAAATTAGGCTCTCACATGGGATCATTTAATGTGCCCTGTCCTTTCCTAATAAAAGCACTTCATCTCCAGCAAAGGGTTGACAGGTGCAATGGAGTGAGAGTGAAAATGTCTTTGTGTATACACAGCTTATTGCTGCTGAAAGTAAATTATTTCACATGAGCATACACCAAGCCGATAATATTGCTTTAAATCACAAATCTGGTTCTTTTTAGAATTATAAGCCTTCCTGATTTATTTTCATTTAAACCAAGTATAAAAATGAATTTGAAATGATAAATACAATCTAATGAAGTGCTTGTATAAAGACATTTATCAATTCAACTTCATTTTAAATTCTAATAATGGGAAATCTGTATATGGTAATTTTTCATAATGTTGAACCAGGAATAATATATTTATAAATGTAAAAGCTTATCCATTTTCAATCTATTAATAGTTTTATAGCTATAAATCTTAATTTTTTTCTTTGCAGAGAATAAAACCTCAACCCAAAACTACTAACCAACTTTGGCAGGCTGCAAAGCTATGCCAGTGGCTTAGCCAGTTATCAAAATGCTAAATATTCTGACGTTCAAAAATAACAAAAAAATTAAAAAGTTAAGAAAAGAAATAATTTTTAAATAAATTTAGTCAGTGATTTAAAAATAATAACATAATAACCTTTTCAACTGTTCTACGTTGAGATCAATACCACTTCACATTTCAAAATTAATGAGAATGACTGTCAGGGAGTTCAAGCTGTCCACATCTGCACATATATACAAAGCAATCTAAGGTAGCTGGCATGCGTGAAACTGCTGGCACAAACTTCTGCTTATTAAATGTAAAGTGAATTCAACAAAATATAAAATAGTTTTCTCATTTATGCTCAGAGAACAAATTCACCAATACTGACACAGAATCAAGGCTTGTCTGTATATGATATGTTATTAATATGAATATAAAATATATTTTTAAATTCTGGAGCTGTTTGCCACAGTTCACTAAGAAAAGCACTTTTTTGTATTAAGGATTTTGTGAGTATAATTTTAGCCTTAAATTCGATCACATTTACTGTGAGTGGTTTAATTTTTGGAAAATCTTGTTTCTCTCCAATAATGTTCATCAAGTATCCTTCTGTCTGGCATAAGTAGCACATATTATGGCAATTCCAACTGTTTACAATAGTAAATTGATTTAAATTTAAACTCATTAGTCTTGATATATCCAAGGCTGATTTGAGTAATATAAGCTAACTGTTCAAATATATTGTGATTATAAAAAGAGAAGGAAAATCCACTTCCTTAGCATCTTAGTAAAAAAGAAAATCTTGATTAAGCTATTATAAACACAAGGGATCCTGTAGATGCTGGAAATCCAGAGCAATACACACAGTGCTGGAGGAACTCAGCAGGTCAGGCAGCATCTATGGAGAGGAATAAAGTGTCAATGTTTTGAGCCGAAACCCTTTGTTAGGCAATATTTGATAGGACCAGAATTAGCCTTTCAAGCATTCACACTTGAAATCTCACTTGATAACTATCTGACCTAATCAAGCATGTTCAAAGCTTTGAATCAGCAGTAGGGTGTAGCACTTACATAGCAACTTGCATGCAATACAGTAGCCCAAGGAAAGATGCTAACCATCATTGCGTAAGATTTAATGAAATGAACTGAAAGAGTGATTAAAGTAGGTTTTGAACAGATGTTTATAACCAGACAGAAAGGTAATTGGGTGGGGAAGGGTTTTGAATATATCCATGATAAGAGAATAAAATGGCAAAGACATTGCTACTAAATTTGGAGGTGAGAGGGAGAGAGGAAGGAAACTTTGTTTTTATATGTTTCACCAGATTATTCTTGAATTGCTGTCTGCATCACGAATATCAGTTATTTAAAAGTCACTCTGACCCACTGAAATTATTGACGAAGTTTGTTTTGATGCTTGTAAAATACTAGTTTAAAATTACTGATCTACTTTAATTGATAGATTCTGGGGAACTACATGACTCGAGGCATGTACTTAATTCATCTAAGTTTGAAAGACATAAGGTTTTTTAGAGATAAAAGTGGAAAGATGTGCCTGGAGGCTGTGGAAGTGAGCGAGGTCCTCAATGAATACTTCTCTTAGGTATTCACCACTGAGAGGGAACTTGATGACGGTGAGGACAATATGAGTGAGGTTGATGTTCTGGAGCATGTTAATATTAAGGGAGAGGAGGTGTTGGAGTTGTTAAAATACATTAGGACAGATAAGTCCCCGGGGCCTGACGGAATATTCCCCAGGCTGCTCCACAAGGCAAGGGAAGAGATTGCTGAGCCTCTGGCTAGGATCTTTATGTCCTCATTGTCCACGGGAATGGTACCGGAAGATTGGAGGGAGGCGAATGTTGTCCCCTTGTTCAAAAAAGGTAGTAGGGATAGTCCAGGTAATTATACACCAGTGAGCCTTACGTCTGTGGTGGGAAAGCTGTTGGAAAAGATTCTTAGAGATACGATCAATGGGCATTTAGAGAATCATAGTCTGATCAGGGACAGTCAGCATGGCTTTGTGAAGGGCAGATCGTGCCTAACAAGCCTGATAGAGTTCTTTGAGGAGGTGACCAGACATATAGATGAGGGTAGTGCAGTGGATGTGATCTGCATGGATTTTAGTAAGGCATTTGACAAGGTTCCACATGGTAGGCTTATTCAGAAAGTCAGAAAGCATGGGATCCAGGGAAGTTTGGCCAGGTGGATTCAGAATTGGCTTGCCTGCAGAAGGCAGAGGGTCGTGGTGGGTGGAGTACATTCAAATTGGAGGGTTGTGACTAGTGGTGTCCCACAAGGATCTGTTCTGGGACCTCTACTTTTTGTGATTTTTATTAACGACCTGGATGTGGGGGTAGAAGGGTGGGTTGGCAAGTTTGCAGACGACACAAAGGTTGGTGGTGTTGTAGATAGTGTAGAGGATTGTCGAAGATTGCAGAGAGACATTGATAGGATGCAGAAGTGCACTGAGAAGTGGCAGATGGAGTTCAACCCAGAGAAGTGTGAGGTGGTACACTTTGGAAGGACAAACTCCAAGGCAGAGTACAAAGTAAATGGCAGGATACTTGGTAGTGTGGAGGAGCAGAGGGATCTGGGGGTATATGTCCACAGATCCCTGAAAGTTGCCTCACAGGTAGATAGGGTAGTTAAGAAAGCTTATGGGGTGTTAGCTTTCATAAGTCGAGGGATAGAGTTTAAGAGTCGCAATGTAATGATGCAGCTCTATAAAACTCTAGGTAGGCCACACTTGGAGTACTGTGTCCAGTTCTAGTCACATCAGTATAGGAAGGATGTGGAAGCATTGGAAAGGGTACAGAGAAGATTTACCAGGATGCTGCCTGGTTTAGAGAGTATGAATTATGATCAGAGATTAAGGGAGCTAGGGCTTTACTCTTTGGCGAGAAGGAGGATGAGAGGAGACATGATAGAGATGTACAAGATATTAAGAGGAATAGGCAGAGTGGACAGCCAGCGCCTCTTCCCCAGGGCACCACTGCTCAATACAAGAGGACATGGCTTTAAGGTAAGGGGAGAGAAGTTCATGGGGGATATTAGAGGAAGGTTTTTCACTCAGAGAGTGGTTGGTGCGTGGAGTGCAGTGCCTGAGTCAGTGGTGGAGGCAGATACACTAGTGAAATTTAAGAGACTACAAGACAGGTATATGGAGGAATTTAAGGTGAAGGGTTATATGGGAGGCAGGGTTTGAGGGTCGGCACAACATTGTGGGCTGAAGGGCCTGTAATGTGCTGTACTATTCTATGTTCTATGTAACCTCAGTCCAGGCTGTTTCTTTGTTTATCAAAGTTGATCCCTAGCCTAATTCATTGTTAGCTCCCTTCTGTGTCTTCTGTCCATCTCAGATTTTCTCTTATGAGTGTCTTTGTATGATGATGAGTTTTGCTCCAGTCGTTATATTGGAACTTAGATATTTAAAGGGAAAAATTGGTTAGGGATTGAAAAATTGTGCTGGAAGTTGTTATTCAGGGAATAATTGAAGGGAGGCAGCTACGTCAGATACTCTTAATGTCTGTGTACACAGATAGCCACTCATTTTGGTTATTGTTGGGTCAAGAAATTTACAAGCAGAGAACCAAAAGAAGATAAGAGTTTGAACAGTACTGTACAGGTTATGACTGGATGGGGGCCAAAGTTGAATTGAAGAAAAGTTGAGAGGCAAAGAAGCTGGGGAGCATTTTATGGATGAGGGAAGTAGTGTGTGCTTGAGAGGAAAAAGTATGCGGTCTGTTAATTTAATGCTCAGAGACACCTGAGTGCACAAGTTCACTCAGAAATTACCAAATGCACCTGTATGGTAGTTTTGTTATTGGTTTCTTATTGTTGCATGTATTGAGATACAGTGAAAAGGATTTGTTTTGCATCACATCTAGAGAAATCATGACATTCATAATTGAGGTCGTAAAAAGGAAAGCGGAATGCAGAATATAGGAAGCCCATAAGACATAGGAGCAAATTAGGCCATTCAGCCTATCAAGACTGCTCTGCCATTCCTTCATGACTTATTTATTATCCCTCTCAATTCCATTCTCCTTCCTTCACCCTGTAGCCTTTGACATCTTACTAATCAAAATCCTATGAGTCTGTGTTTTAAATATACCAAATGACTTTGATCTCCAGCTCCATCTGTGCAATGAATTCCATAGATTCACTACCCTCTGGCTGAAGAAATTTCTCATCTCTGTACTAAATGGACAGCCATCTATTCTGAAGCTATGCCCTCTGGACCTAGACTCCCCTACTCCAAGAAACATTCTCTCCACATCTACACTTTCTAGGCCTTTCAATATTCAGTAGGTTTCAATGAGATGCCTCCTCATTCATCTAAACTCCAGCGAGTACAGGCCCAGAGCCACCAAACGCTCCTCATGTGTTAACCCTTTCATTCCAGGTATCATTCTCATGAACCTCCTCTGACCCCTCTTCAATGCCAGCACAACTTTGCTTAGATAAGGCCCAAAACTCCCAAGTACGTTCTCACCAATGCCTTATAAAGTTTCAGCATTACATCCTTGCTTTTGTCTTCTCATCCTCTCGAAAATGCTAACGTCACATATGCCTTCCTCACCACTGACTCAACCTGCAAGTTAATCTTCAGTGAATCCTACAAAATGACTTCCAAGTCACTTTGCACCTCGGATATTTGAATTTTCTCCCCATTTAGAAAATAGTCTACATCTTTATTCCTTCTACCAAACTGCATGACCACTGTATTCCATCTGCCATTTCTTTGCACATTCTCCTAATCTGTTTAAGTTCTTCTGTAGACTCACTGCTTCCTTAACAATATCTGCTCCTCCACCTACATATTGTCCACAAAGCCATTTATTCCATCATCCAAATTATTGACATATAATGTGAAAAAAAGCAGTCCCAACACTGACCCCTGCAGAACATCACTAGTCACTGGCAGCCAAGGCCCCTTTTATTCACACTCTTTGTCTCCTGCCAGTCAGCCAATCTTCTGTCTATGATAATATCTATCCTGTAATATCATGGGCTCTTACCTTGTTGGGCAGCCTCATTTGTGGCACTTAGTCAAAGGTCTTCTGAAAAACCAAGTAAACAGCATCTTTGTGTCCTCTTTCCCACCAGTTATCTCCTCAAAGAATTCTAACAGATTTGTCAGGCAAGATTTCCCACTAAGGAAATCATGCTGACTTTGGCCTATTTTATCATGTGCTTCCAACTACCCTGAAGCCTCCTCCTTAATAATGGACTCCAGCATCTTCCCAACCACTGAGGTCAGGCTAACTAACCTATAATTTCCTTTCTTCTGCCTCCCTCCCTTCTTAAAGAGTGGAATTATATTTGCAATTTTCTGGTCCTCTGGAACAATACCAATGTTGCAGTTATAGATGAAGTGCAGTGCAGGTAGACTAAATAAAGTCCAATAACCACAGCACAATAGATTGCAAGATCAGGAGTTTACCTCAAGTGTCTGATAGCCAGTGTTTTAGAAGCTGTCCTTGAGCCTGGTTATTTGTGCTCTCAGGCTTTTGTATTTTTTGCCTAGTTGGAAAGGGGAGAAGAGAAAATGACCAAATAATGAGTTGAACCAAAAAACAAACTGCTGCAGGAACTCAGCAGATTGTGGAGTCATAGAACGATAAGCTAGGGGAACAAACCCTTCTGACTAATGTGTCCACACCGGCTACCAAGTTTCCATTTTACCCTAATCCAATATTAATTCCATGTTTTATAATCCCCACATTCTTACCAACGTATTAACTTGGCAGGGTGTGCATGTATATGTGTCATGTAAATACAGTCGAGTGGGGGTAACATTATAAACAGGACAGTTTCCTCTTTATTATGCATCTGAACCTGTATTTGATTATTAGCACAGTTTGAATGTCTCTGTGGTTTAGCTGTATACCAGTGACACTATGGGATTGAACAGCAAGGTTTCAGGTTGAGACCTTGCATCAGAATGTAAAAGGGAGGTAGCCAGAATAAATAGGTGAAGGGTAGGGGTGAGGAGGGAGATGATCAGGTGATGGAGCCAGGTGGGGGAGGAAGATGGTTATAGTTGAGAGACAGTGGCTGGTGGGTGACAGGTAAAGACTGATCGGGAAAGAGAAAAAAGACGGTGGAAGGGGAGACAGACAGGGTGGAAGGTGATGTGCTCTACTAGAGGCTGCAGATGTTGGAAAGTGATCAGTGGGAGCCACTTAAAGGAGGGATGATGGTCAGATGGAACTGGATTAGAGTTGGGAGGGAAGAGCCAGTAGCTCTGGTGTGTGGCTGATAGGTATTTGGCACTGGATTGGGGAGGGAAATGAGTGAAGGGAATTATTGGAGATGAGGTTGAACCAGAAGGAGAGAGAAAGCATGGGGATTATATGTCATCATGTGATCTGATAAGCTCCAAGTGTGGCCTAACCATTATTTTGTAAAGTTATAACATAAAGTCCCAACTCTTATATTCTCTACCCCAACCTACTGAAGCAAGCATGTTGTATGCCTTTTTCTAAACCTTCCTTGACATCTGCACTTCTGCCACATCTCCTCTCAATCTTATCTGCTCTAAAGAGAGCCCCCCGTGCCTCATTCTGTTTTAGCCTATCAATATATATAGAAATATTCCATCCATTCTATTCTGTATTGTCTCAAAACTTTCACGTCATTACTAAAGAGTGCTTCTCTAAATTGGAGGTAATACTCCATTTATGGTCAAGTCATTGTTTCAAGGTTTGTCATAAATAGGTGCCTCTATTTATAAAGCCCAGTAACCCATGCTTTTTTCCCTACACCTTTGTATAATCTTTCCTGTCACCTTTGAAGATTTGTGTAGAAATATCCCAGATGTCTCAATTCATTCCCCCCCCCCCCCCACCATCGTAGGCTTCAGATTATATTACTTCTCTTTGTCCTTGTATCAAAATATATTACATTACTCTTCAATTCATTAAATTGCATCTGTCTCTTATTTGCCTGTTTGCTCACCTGTCTGCTCTATCATTGTTCTTTCACCATTTATTACAATTTCAAATCATATATCATATGCAAATTTGAAATGTGCATTTTACACTCTATTCCTTCAGTGCTTTATATCATTCAAAGAAGTGATTCCAGTGCCAATGTATTGCTACTTGCTGTTTCCTGTCTGTAACTGAGTTATGGATCCTGAATGTTACTGTCAGTTTTAAACTGTCCAGAAGTTGACAGTCACAGGGAAGGGTCGTCTCAAATTTAGGATCAAAAGCTTATAAATAAAGTAAAATTATGTCAGTTATTTAAATCTGTCACTGAGTCATATTATCAAAATATCTCTGCAGCTTCATTCTCTGGAGTTTCCTTCTTTAATAAAGATATTGTAAAGTTGATCTTGTTTTGTTGCTTACTAGACTGTTTAGCTTCAGTAAATTATCAAAAATATTTGCAATTTAAGGCAGTTTTATGCCTTTAACTCCCTTCCATTTTTGTTCTAATTTTCATGCTATTTTTCCTGGGAGGTGCATTCTATAAAAGTTAACATCCATAACTCAGTTTAAAGTGTGCACCATATGGGATCAATGGATGTACTCTGTATCAAATACTGTTTTTGTTACTACGTGAATGTCAAAGGAAAACAAATGGAAATCTGGAACAGAAATATATGCTAGTATCTACACATGGAATTTTTAACTTACTAAGGTGGCACAGGAGAATAAGTGGAGATCTAGAGGTATACGAAATTATGAAGGGTATAGATAGGATGAGTGCATGCAGGATTTCCCCCTCAGATTAGGTGGGGCTAGAACTGGAGGGCATAGTTTTAGGGTGGAATGTGAAATACTTAAGGGGAATCTGAGGGAAAACTTACTTCACTCAGAGGATCGTGTGACTCAATAGATACATTTAATGTCAGAGAATTGTATACAATAGGTTTCAATTGGTACATTTAATGTCAGAGAAATGTATACAATAGGTTTCAGTAGATACATTTAATGTCAGAGAAATATATACAATATACATCCTGAAATTCTTCTTATTCGCAAACATCCACAAAAACAGAAGGGTTCTCCAAAGAATGAATGACAGTTAGAACTCCAAAGCCACCCCCCTGCAGATCCTCCCTCCCACACATAAGCAGCAGCAAATCACTGACCCCAACAAAGAAAGCATTGGCACCCCCCACCGAGCACTCAAGCATGCAGCAAATTCCATCTATAAATTTGCTGACGATACAACCATTGTTGATAGAATCTCAGGTGGTGCCGAGAGGGCGTACAGGAGTGAGATATGCCAACTAGTAGAGTGGTGCCGCAGCAACAACCTGGCACTCAATGTCAGTAAGACGAAAGAGCTGATTGTGGACTTCAGGAAGGGTAAGATGAAGAAACACATACCAATTCTCATGGAGGGATCAGAAGTGGAGAGAGTGAGCAGTTTCAAGTTCCTAGGTGTTGATATCTCTGAGGATCTAACCTGGTCCCAACATATCAGTGTAGTTATAAAGAAGGTAAGACAATGGCTATACTTTATTAGGAGTTTGAAGAGATTTGGCACGTCAACGAATACACTGAAAAACTTCTATACTGTGGTGAGCATTCTGACAGGCTGCATTCCCACTGTCTGTTATGGAGGGGCTACTGCACAGGACCAAAAGAAGATGCAGAAGGTTGTAAATCTAGTCAGCTTCATCTTGGGTACTAGCCTACAAAGTACTCAGGACATTTTAGGGAGCGACGTCTCAGAAAGGCAGTGTCCATTATTAAGGATCTCCAGCACCCAGGGCATGCCCTTTTCTCACTGTTACCATCAGGTAGGAGGTACAGAAGCCTGAAGGATCACACTCAGCAATTCAGGAACAGCTTCTTCCCCTCTGCCATCCGATTCCTAAATGGACATTGAATCTTTGGACACTACCTCACTTTTTAAAGAATATACAGTATTTCTGTTTTTGCACATTTTAAAAAGTCTATTAAATATATGTAATTGATTTACTTGTTTATTATTTTATTTTATTATTTTTTCTCTGCTAGATTATGTATTGCATTGAACTGCTGCTGCTAAGTTAACAAATTTCATGTCACACGCTGATGATAGTAAGATTCTGAATAAAGACACAGCCTTGCAGTACCCCAAAGACTACTTGTTCACCCGGTATTTGACATACTGCAGGCTCTCTCTCCCTAATAAGGGATAAAGAGGTGTCCCCGTATCACAGTGAGAGGGGAGACATAACAAAGCATCTCGCTGATCTATGGTATTAAAAGTCTGTTGCATCACTTCTTCCGAGCTCTGTGCCCAAGGAACTCAGGTCTCTGGGCACACAACTAGCTGCTTACGATCTTCTATCTCCCACGACACACCAGGCAGCAGCACCGGCCCTGAATCCGTCCGCCTCCAGAGCCACGAAGACATGCTAGACTTCCAGGCCACATCCTTGGCATATCGAAAGCAGTCAGTCCCGAGAGCCGGTCCCATTTCCACAAAGAACCGAAGTCAATGTGTAACTCCAGGTCAGGGTCTTCAAAAGAATCTTGAAAAGGAAAAGAAAGAGATATCAAAGATAGAAACAGAACTGTGACCGAAGACAAAGGAGTTGCTGTTAGGCGCCCTCGTCCTCCTAAACTCCACTATGGAACAAGCTGCCAGCAGATGTGGATTGAGTTGTAACATTTAAGTCAAGTTTGAATAGGTACATGGATGGGAGAGATTTGGAGGGGGTATGGTTCGAAAAGTTTGGATTAATCAAAATTTTCTACGTAGCTTTGTTGACAGAGTTCCAGTCTGATCAAATTGGTTGAATTTTTTGTGAAGGTTGCAAAGTTCATTGATGGTGGCAGTACAGTTGTAGTCTACGTAGACATCAGTAAGCTTCTGATGGGAGACTAGTCCAAAAAAATTAAAGGAGGAAAGGCAGATTGGCAAATGGACACAAACTTCGTCGGTAATAGGAGCCAGAAGATGATGGTCTGGATTGTTTTTGTGAATGGAAAGTCTGTCAACAATGGTGCACCACAGAGGTTGGTGCTCAGGCACTTATTGTTTGGGGAAAAAATAAAGATCTAAAAGTGACTGTAAGACATATTTACATTTACAGATGGCACAAAACTTAAGTGTTCTTGAGGAAGATGGTCTTTGGTTACAAGATGACAACAATGAGTTGGTAAGATGGGCAGAGGAATGACAGATTGAAATGAATCATGATAAGTGTGAGGTGATGTGTTTTCAGAGAACTAAAGAGGCTAGGAGTTATGTAACAAATGGTTAAATCCTATTGTATTGTGGAAAACAGGGACCTTGGATTTCTAACTGTGGCAGCACAGGTGGATAAAGTGGTGAAGGAGATAGAAGGAATACTTGTCTTTGATAACACAAAGTATACTGCAGATGCTGTGGTCAAAACAACACGTACAAACAAGCTGGAGGAACTCAGCAGGTCGGGCAGCATCCGTGGAAACGAGCAGTTAATGTTTCGTCAGGACGAAGGGTCTCAGCACGAAACGTTGACTGCTTGTTTCCATGGATGCTGCCCAACCTGCTGAGTTCCTCCAGCTTGTTTGTACGTGTTGTACTTGTCTTTGATAGCTGGAGGTTTTTGATCAGATCAGTTCATTGTCCTATAGAAGCCCTTGTTCTAATGCAACTCACAGAGTAAATGGTATATAAGGAAATAATGAATACAGCAAATGCAAAATAGCAAAATGGTGCAATGATTATCGTGCCAAAGAAATGCTAAAGTGGCAATAATGGAATAACTGAGCGAGGTAGACTTGTGTATCCAAGGGCATTGTAGTACCATGGGAAAGGAATGTGAAACAACCTGAGTACGGTAATGCAGTTTGCCTGTTTAACTGTTGGTACTTCATGACAATATTTTACAGGCAATATGTCATTGTTTTCTGAACACATGAGGTTCATGGTTGGAACTAATGATGTAACAGGACATAAAAGAATATTGAATAGTGTTCGTGCAGAAAGCTTGAGTTGTAGATGATTACTCAAAGCTTTAATTTAAAATGTGCTGAACAGTAATGAATAACAAAAGCTAAAACATTGTAAATTTTAATTATCTAAAAATATTAGAAATAAGTAGGAAATTGACAGTATTTGTGGAGAGAGAGATGGAGGGTGGTGACTGATGAAGAGTTGCAAGTGGATTTTTTCGAATTAGCGTTGGAAGTGAACATTAGATGGACTTGACCAGAGAGCTCAAATCAGTTCATTTGGCTGAAAAGTTGTTTTAAAAAGAATCACAAGGTCTCATGGTTAACAATGACCAATGTGCGCAAAATTCTAGGGCTGTGCAATTTTTTGCCCAATGACAGCAACGTGTGCACACTGAATAATTTCTTCAATAATAACAGTATAAATAGGCCAGTTCTTAAATGTGCAGCCAAATCATCACAAACTCTACAGCATCAACACTGTCCACTTCAGAAACTGGGAAAGGAAATGTGATTGTGTACGAATGTGATTGCGTGTGAAATATACTTAACATGCTGACGTCGTAGAGGATGACAACCTTTTGGGTGCAGTTTAAATTCCTTTGTGTGCTGGTAGCAAATTATATGTGCCCGCTCACACCTTAGAGGAAAATTGAAGATTACAAGTACTATATCTGGAAAATGCAGCAGAAAAATGAAGCCAAAAAATGCAAATTCAAATAGATAAAGAACTTTGATGTCAACTAGATGGGGGCTAGCACAAAGTTAAAGTCACACTCAATTGTCAACCTGATAGAGGGAAGCATATCATCAGCAAGGTGGTAAATGAAGGTGGAGGCAATCTAGTTCATATCACTTTCATCAGAGAGATGATGTAGATTGATTTGTACTAGTGTTTGACTTACTAGGGAACCATGATAATTAGATGGTAGATACCTGACAGCCCAATTTGTTACTTTTGGTGAGCAGTAAAGGACTGGTGTTGGTTTCATTAGCTGATCTAGTAGACAGTGTGAACTGTGAAATCAGTAAATGTGGTATTCTTAATAGATACTTCAGGTTTATGGTGTAATGCCTGACAGATGAAAAATTAAGTAACAATGAAGATTTCATTTGGGATTTGTAGCTAATTAGCTGTAGAGCCAGAGGCTCTATGAAGAAAGTATGGTTATAAGGGGAATATAGAGAATGGTTGCTTGATCAGGAGATGAAGATGTTCATCTGGGAGAGAAGCCATCTAGTTGCCAACAAATCCATCTGTGAACTTGTATTGTTACAGCTGTGCTGAAAAGCGCAAGAGCAGTGAAGAGAAGTCTGGTATTTAAAATCTGGCAAGAGAGTCCCAATGCCATAAAAAGTGCTAATACAGAAGCATAAAATTAAAGGATGTTACAGTTCAAGAGTAGACCATACAATCTGGGTCTGCACCAGTGCTTTTCAGCACATAAAGTGAAAAACACAAAGTGTTAGTTGGAATTTATTTGGTACAACTACTTCAGGTCTGTTGGAAGCATTAAGTGAAGAGCTGAGTTCTTAGAATCAAATTTTATTGTTGGGGATGAATTTTTGGCCAAGATTTGGATAAATGCTTTCCTTTTAATGAAGTGAAATAAAATATGAAATCTAATGGCTTTTCTTCCCATTTGGTGCCAGAGTTGGCTGTGCTTTTTTTTTCCCATCCCAGTGGATTCATTTTATCTTCAACTTTTTTTTGTCTCTACTCACTTGGTCACCTCTAATATGCTGCAAAGCTATGTATCAATCCACTCTGGTTCATGCATGCATAGCCCCATAGTGATACCATCCAGTAACATGGTCTCCCAACATATACCATTAAACATTAACTTGCCATCAGCATTGGCTAATACTGAGTCATCCTCAGTTATGGTCCATAAAAGCACTTTTTAGCTTTGACTTTCATTCTCTTTGCTGAAGTCCAGTCTTTTGGGGCCAAAAAAGACTGCTTTGAATACGAATAAAAGAGAATGCTGGAAGAACTTACTGGTTCCGCAGCATCTACGAAGGCAAAAGGTGTCAGTTGATATTGCATTCTGTGCTTGAGTTTAAACATCAAATCATGCTTCAACTTGTTGCCATGAATGCCTTCTGAACATTGCCAGATTATACCCATTTCTAAACTAACAGATCCTGAAATTATATTCTCATTTATCACTTTAAGCATTACTGTTTTCAAATTCAGATCATCATTTGTCAGCCTTGGGTGCAGTTCTTCATGGATTGAAGCCAAATTTCATAGGCAATTGATTCAGATTCAGATTGAGTAACTTAGACTGACTGCTTAACACAGTAATGTGAGAGTATTATTTTATGAGATAAACTGTTGTCCTACACATTTTTCCCCACAAAACTCTGAAGAAGACCAAGAATGTTATCTGGAATCCAAACCAATTTTCCTTTCCAAATTAACAACAAAAACATTACCTGGTTGTTTATTAAATTGCTATCTGAGGGAAATCTCTTCATGCAAATTGCTGCTGTATTTCCTTCGTTACAACATGCCTCAATGCTCTGGGACACTGTGAGGTTAAAGGATCTCTATATTTATTTAATTTTTCCTTTATTCTCTCACTACAAAAAGTAACATTTATCCAGCATAGATTTTTTTTAATTACAAAAGAAGAGGATATTAACTTGGTGGCATTGGAAAGGTATAGATTGGAAATTAAATGATAGCTTTAGGAATGTGACATAATTTAGGACCCTTTTGGTAGCTTTATTTTAATCCAGAATGGCATTAGAAATTTTTAACTATGACAAAAAACAGGTATCACCTTCACAGTTTGCAGTTTTCATTAAAAAATTGCCTCTTATTTAGGAAAGTGGTGGAATGCCCTAAAGTTGAAATGTCACAGAGCAAATATAATGCAGCTAATACTGTGACTTTATGAAAAAGATACCTTAGTTAAATTTAAATCATTGTTTTTTTAATTTAAGTAGCAGTGTGGGGTGTTGATGGCTATCTCAATAAAACCAGGCTGCAAAATCAAAGCAGCTTTTAAAATCTGTTTCCACTAGTTCACTTTGTTAGTGAAGAATTTAGGATGCCATATCAGAAGTGATTCCTTTTTTCTTAATAAGGAAAGTGGAAAGAGTTGATGTTTAAAAATGCCAGATTTGATGGTCTTGAAGAAGTGGCAGTACTTTTCAATGTGACGTTTCCCTTGTACCAGCTTTTTTAAACCTTATCAAGTACCATCCTGGATTTATTGCATTTTAACCGATTTGTGGTCAATTTATTTTTAAAGTCATTTTATCTTCCTTCTGAAGAAATTGTATTGTCAAATAAGGTTTGCCCACTACCTCAATTTTGCATGTTTCTCCCTGGGATGGAGCAAGATACTGAGAGCCTCTGCTAAAACAGTTTTGTTTTCCAAAGGTATACACAGACACCAGTGTGTTTGTAGAGTAAACAAATCTACCATACCATTGTTGATGCTACATATTATGTCAATGTTTAAAATATTTCATGTGGTTTCCCAGTAGAATGGTAGGGTTTATAGACTGATTATGTTCACTTCAGTGGAACTCAGTAAGGATGCAGAAACCTTTAAATGTTTTTGTACACTCTGAAACTGCAACAGTTGCAGTTCTTTCATTACAATCCACAGATTCTTTTTCAAATTAATTTGTTCATTGGAATCAACGATAGAGTTTATATTCGCTATTTTTGAAGAATGCGAATGCAGAATCCTCAATTATTCTTTTTGCCTATTACAAGGTCACTGCAAATGATATCAAATAATTTGTTAGTATTCTTTCATCTCTATTGTAAGGGCAACCATAATCATTTCTAAATGTAAGAAATTACCTAAACTGGGTTTAATTTGCATTCGACATAATTCATTCACCCTTTTTGGTAAGCTGAACTCCCTCAAGAATAATTAACCTTCATCAACAAATTACTTTTCATAAGGATGTACAAAATTTGAGCTTCATCAAATGAAGGAAATCCTCAGGACTTATTGCAGGATCCTCATGATTAGTATGTTGAGAATCGTGTTTCTGTGAAGAGCTTTATTATTTTTTGGCAGCAGCTGCTGAGGGCAATTTCACTTAATAAAAGAATCAGCAGTGTTTAATATTGTTCAACTGATTGAATGCTGAGAAGTAAACGGAGTCTCCTGTGGCCATTCCTTTGCAGTAACAGGTGTATTGCTTTAGATACAGTTGGGAGTTGGGGTGACCTTGCAGAGCCCAGCACCAGTAGCTGGGTTTGTGGCACCTCGCCCAACTCTGAGGCAAAGAAGGAAAGCATGAAGGCAGGCAGAACAATCACTAGAGAGGACTTGGGGGCACAGACTGGTGTTCCCGCAGTTGCCTACCAGATGCCAGGATGGTGGGTACAGGATATTCTGAGAGGGGAAGACGAGCAGGTAGAAGTCAATATATGTGCCAATGACATAGGGAAGAACAGAGATGAGGTCCTACAAAGAGATTTAGGGAGCTAGGTGGAAAGTTTAAAAAATGGGATTTACAGAGCTGTAGGATTATTCCCAAGCCACGTGATAATGATGTGAGAAATACATGCATTGAGTAGTTCAATATGGCTATGAAGTTGATGCAGAAGGGAGGACTGCATATTTGTCGATCATTAGGTTCTCTTCCAGAGTAGGTGGAACGTGTACAAACAAGGTGGTTTGCATCTCAAGTGGAGGGGAACCAATATGCTCCTGGGAAGTTTAGTAGTACTAGTCCAAATGGTTTAAACTGAAGCAGCATTTGGATGGGAATCATAGCAGCAGGGCAACAAGTGGAAGGGTTGAGGACGCGAAGGATGGCATGACATGGAAGGACAGCCAGGGGTAGGTTAATAAACACAGTGGGACTGATGGATTGAAGTGTCTTTATCCGAACACTAGGAGCATGATGGGTAAGGAGGACGAACTCAGAGCCTGGATAAGAAAGCAGAATTAGGTCTTTGTTAAATATCCTCACTTGCTTCATTCAGTATTCACTAGCATTAGGCAAGGTTCCAGAGGACTGGAGTGTAGCAAATGTTGTACCTCTGTTCAAGAAATTAAATAATTATATATAATTATAGACCAGTGAGCCTCGTGTCAATGGTAGAGAAGCTACTGGAGAAAATACTTAGAGATAGCATTTATGTAGATTTGGAAAGGCAAAGCCTGCTGAGGGTTAGTCAGTATGGCTTTGTGCAGCCATGCCTTGATCGAAGAGATGACAAAGGTGATTGATGACGGTAAGACAGTGGACGTTATCTACATGAACTTCAGTAAGGTATTTGAAGGGTTCCTCATGATAGGTTGATTCAGGAGGTGAAGATGTATGCGATCCAGGGTGGATCATAAGTTTGGATTAGGAATTGGCTTACCCATATCAGACAGAGAGAGTAGGGGTGGAAGGCTGTTATTCTGGCTGGAGGTTCATGTCCACTGGTGTCCAACAAGAACCTGTGTGGGGCCCTCTGTTATCTGTGATATATATCAGTATCTTGGATAAAAACATAGATGGGTGGATTAGCAGGTTTGCAGATGACACCAAGATTGGTGGAGTTGTGGAGAGTATAAAGGACCATCAAAGATTACAATGCATTATGCCGTTCCAGACATGTGCAGAGAAAAAGCAGATGAAGTTTAATCTGGGCAAGAGTGAGGTGTTACATTTTAGAATGACAAATGAAAGGAGAAATTATACAGTTTAATGGTAGATCCCTTAAGAACATAGGGGTACAGTTGGATAGTTCACTGAAGTGTTTGAGCAAGTGAATAAGTTGGCAGTCAAGCTGTATGGTATACTTTTATTAGTAGGGATGTTGAATGCAAGAGTAAGGAAATCATGCTATAGCTATATAAAACTTTAGTCACGGTGTATCTGGAGTATTGTGTGCAATTCTGGCCACCCATTATTGAAAGGATGTGGAGACTGTGAATAGGGTACAGAAGAGGTTTACCAGGTTGCTCCCTGGTTTTGAAGACATGAGCTGTAAGGAAAGGTTGGGAAAACTTGGTTTTTCTCACTAGAGCGTCAGAGACTATGGGAAGATCTGATCGAAGTTTTTAAAATTATGAGAGACATAAATAGGGTAGACAGGATTTTTACCCTAGGGTGGAAATATCAAATATCAGAGGACATGCTTTTAAGGTTAGAAGCGTTAAGTTTAAAGGCAGGTAAGGGGTAATATTTTTATGCAGACAGTAGTAGTTGCCTGGAAGAGGTTACCAAGAGTAGTCGTGGAAACAGGCAGTTTGGTGGGATTTAAGAGGCTTTTAGATACACACATGAATATGAAGGGAATGGAAGGATATGGATGATACTCAAGAGGCAGATACTTAGTATAAATTGGCATCAAGATTGGCAGAACATCATGGCCCAAATGATCTATCCATTGCTGGTACTGTTCTATGTTTAATACTCTGGACTGTAACTGGAATCTATTAACCGGGAGCATATTGCATTTGTTTAAGTGTGTAACATATGCATTATATTGACATCTACAGAGTCCAGTAATGCAAAAATATTGAAATATTATGTCTGTAGCAATTCAGTGGGTAGGTTATAATTGCATTTGTTAGTTATGTTTGTTGAACAATGTTCTAATCTGCATTTTATGAATGGCTGATCCTAATTAGATTGATTAACATTGTTAATGATGAAATTGCAACATTCAATTAATTGCAGATTTGGATATTCATTTGTTAATGTAAGAGTTTCCTCTTGCCAATAGTATACTATATGGCTGTGTGCTAGGAGCTTTTTGCATTTAATGGGACTGTTCTTGTTTTGTTCCAACTTGAACAATAATTTCTGTTCCAATTTTAATAATGACTTCTGTTCCAACTTCTGTAAATTTGCAACCCAAGAATCTATCTTTAGCTACTGCTTTATTTTTTACAATTAAATTCTTTATAACATAATCCATAGCTTTTGGGCATCCCACCAAGTGTTCCTGCAATACCTAGCTCGATAACTCCTTAGCTGCACAGCTCCAGTAGCCAGTTTGATTCTGACCTTGAGTGTTGTCTGTGTGGAGTTTTGCATATTCTGCCTTTGAACGTGTGGGTTTCATCCCATGTTTGAAAGGTAGTCTGTTAGGTTAATTGGCAAGTGCAGGTGGGTGGCAAGAGAACTGTGGAGAGTTGATGGGCATGTAAGTGAAAATAGGTGACAAGGAAATATGTGGGGGAATGGGACTGATCGGAAAGCACTGAGAGCTGTCATAGGCTTGATGCACTAAATGATAGTCTTCTCTGCTCTAAGAAAATATGAATAAATATATGAATTTCATGCTGAGAGTTCTGTTTAATATTTCATCTGGAAGACTGCATCTGTCTCAATGCAATACCGCATAGAAAATGTATGTCAAAAGTACACCATTTAGCTCATCATGTCTCCACCAAATGAAGAAAAGCTATCCAACCTAATCCCATGATCTGGAATAGCCATCAGATGTGATCAGGATTTCTCCATCTACTAACCTCTTGGGCAGTGACTTCCAGAATCCTGCCACAGTCTGGATAAAATTATGTTTCTTATTTTCACTCTAAGCAGTTTCCCCAATTTTGTTTTTATCTCTCTGCTAAGGAAAATATGTTGTTATTTATTTTGTCTAGGCCTGTCATCATGTTAGATACCATAGAGTCATAGAGCATTACAGCACAGAAATGGGTTCATCCACACAACTCATTGATGCCAACCTATTGCCTATGCTAATCTGATTTGTCCTTACTATCCTGTCTAAATGTCTTTTAAAGCATAGAATTATAATTATATCTGCCTCTACCAAATTCCATAGCAGTTTGTTCTGTATAGCTAGCACCCTCTGTCAGGATAAACTTGCCCCTCAGATCTCCTTTGAATTTGCATCATTTTCACCTTAAATCTCTTTCCCCTACCCCCCCCCCCCCAATTTTAGACTCCATTATCCTTGGAAAAAGACTCACTTACCTACCCTTTCTATCATCTTCATAATCTTGTAAATCTCCAAAAGGTCACCCTTCAGTTTCTTATGCTCTAGAAGAAAAATTGTGCTCATCTGTCCAGTCTTTCCTTACAAGCTCAAACCCTCCAATCCCAGTAACATCCTCATAAATCCTTTTGTACCCTTTTCAGTTTGAATACCTACTTAGTATAACCTTACTGCTCTTGTGTTCCATACCTTTTCCAATAAAACATCTCAACTGCCTTTGTCACCACCTTTTGTCCTGTCCATCTACTTTTTAAGTTACAAGGTTTCTTTATCCTTTCACATCATGCAGTACCATCCCATGTATATTTATTTGCCTTGAGAAATTTGCCAAATCCTTTATTTCTCTGGACTAAATTTCATTTGCCCTTTTCTACCCAACTGACCAGAATATCTCCATCTTGTCAGAAACTAAAGCTTTTTCCCTCTCTGTAAACGATCTGACCAATTTTCTGTCAGCGCTACGCTGAGTTAATTTAATTGGGATTAAATTGTCTTTAATGAATCATAAATTGAGAGGGTTCCAGAGCAACACCGAACATTTCCTTTATTATGTTGATGCAGGCCATTCAGCCCATTGGCCCCATTACAGCTGTAAATAGCAGTCCCTTCAATCCCATTCCCCCATCATTATTTCCCTGTTGTTCTACATCACTTATGCTCATCAACACCCTGTAATCTTTTGCTAATTTCCCACAGAAAAAGGTCATTTACAGGGAGCTATTTAATCTGCTGAAGATCTTTGGGAATTGGGAGGAAACCAACATGGTCGTGAAGGATGTATGCAATCTCCACATAGATAGCAGCCAAGAGCAGGATTGAACCTGCATCCCTGGAACCTTGGAGGCAACTTTGCTAATTGTCATACCATTCTACCCCGAATTTGTTCCTTTCAGGGAATAAAAGTAACAATGGTAACAGTTGCAGAAAGGTCCCATGCAATTCTCAAGTAAATAATAATTTACTTGAACCCAGCTTAATTTTGGAGGGGAAGGAGCAGCCAGATGTCTTGGTACATATTGGTACCAATGATATAGGAAGGAAAGGCGAAGATGTCCTGAAGAGAGAATTTAGAAAGCCAGGCAGAAAGCTGAGAAGCAGGACCTCCAGGGTAGTGAGTTTCTGGATTGCTACCAGTACTGTGCACCAGTGAGACTAAAAACAGGATGATTGGCAGATAAATGCATGACTGAGAAGCTGGTGCAGGAGAAAGGGCTTCAGGTTTTGGATCATTGAGATCTCTTCTGGGGGGGGGGGGGCATGACCTGTACAAAAGGACAGATTGCACCTGAACCCGAGGGGGACCAATATTCTCACAGGCAGGTTTGTTAGCGCTGTTGGGGAAGGTTTAAACTAATTTGGCAGGAGGGTGGGAACAGGAGTGAAGGGACTCAGGATAGGACAGATGGTAAAAAAACAAAGATAGTGTGCAGTAATACTGTCACGCAGATGATAGGACAAAATTGCAGCCAGCAATTTGAGTATCAGTGCATTAGGGATGCAGAATCAAAAAGGGAAGCAAATACAGTATTCAAAGTGTTATATCTCAATGCACGGAGTATAAGAAATCTTGTTGCACTTTTACAGATTGTCGGGTATGATGTTGTGGCCATCACTGAATCGTAGCTGAAGGATGATTGTAGTTGGGAGCTGAATGTCCAAGGTTACACATTGTATATCGGAGAAATAGGAATATAGGCAGAGTGGATGGTGTGGCTCTGTGGTGCAGAATACCATCAAATCATTAGAAAAATGTGACATAGGATTGGAAGATGTTGAATCCTTATTGGTTTAGTTGAGAAACTGCAAGGGTAAAAGGACCCTGATGGTAGATAGATAAAGGCTTCCAACCAGTAGATGAGATGTGGACTACAGATTACAACAGGAAATAGAAAAAGCTTGTCAAAAAGGCAATGTTGTGATAGTCAAGGGAGATTTTAACATGCAGGTAGACTGGGAAAATCAGGTTGGTAATGGATCTCAAGAGAAGGAATCTGTTGAAGGCCTATGAGATGACTTTTTAGAGCAGCTTGTTGTCGAGCCTGCTAGGGGATCAGATAAACTGGATTGGGTGTTATATAATGAACTGGAGGTGATTAGGGAACTTAAGCTAAAATAACCCTTAGGAGGCAGTGATCATAATATGATTGAGTTCAACTTGAAATTTGATAGAGAGAAAGTAAAGTCTGAAGTAGCAGTGTTAATGGAGTAAAGAAAATTACAGTTGTATGAGAGAGGAGTCGGCCAGAGTAGATTGGAAGGAGTAAATTGGCAGGGATGACAGCTGAACAGCAATGGTTTGAGTTTCTGGGGTAAAATGAGAAAGGTGTAGGATAGATGTATTTCAAAAACAAAGAAATATTCAAATGGCAAAATAGCACAACAGTGGCTGACAAGGGAAGTCAACACTAATGTGAAAACCAAAGAGAGAGCATGCAACAAAGCAAAAATAAGCAAGAAGATAGAGGATTGGGAAGTTTTTAAAAAACCTACAGAAAGCAACTAAAAGAACCATTAGGAGGGAAAAGATGAAATATGAAAGCAAGCTAGCAATCAATATCAAGGTGGATAGAAAAAGCTTTTTCAAGTATATAAAAAAATAAAAGCAATATGAGAGTGGATATAGGAAAGCTAGATAATGAGGCCAGAGAAATAATGACAGGGGACAAGGGGATGTCAGATGAACTAAATGAGTATTTTGTGGAAGACACTAGCAATGTTCCAGGCATTGAAGAGGGTGGGGGAAGAGAAGAGACTGCATGTACTATTACAAGGGAGAAGGTACTCAAAAAGTTGAGAGACTTAAAGGTGCATATGTCACCCAACACATGAACTGCACCCTAGGGTTCTGAAAGAGGTAGCAATAGAGATTGTGGAAGCATCAGAAATGATCTTTCAAGGATCATTGGACTCTGGCATGGTTCCGGAGGGCTGGAAATTTGCAAATGTCACTCCACTCTTTAAGAAAGGAGGGAGGCAGCAGAAAGGAAATTATAGACCAGTTAGCCTGACTTCAGTGGTTGAGAAGATGTTGGAGTCATTTGTTAAGGACGAGGTTATGGAGTACTTGGTGACACAGGACAAGATAGGACAAAGTCAGCGTGGTTTCCTTAAGGGAAAATCTTGTCTGATAAACATGATGGAATTCTTTGAGGAGATTACAAGTAAGATAGATAAAGGGGATGTAGTGGATGTTGTATATCTAGATTTTCAGAAGGACTTTGACAAGGTGCAGCACATGTGGCTGCTTACCAAGTTAATAACCCACAGTTTTACAGGAAAGTTACTAACATGGTTAGAGCATTGGCTGTTAGAAGGAGGTAGCAAGTCAGAATAAAAGGATCCTTTACTGGTTGGCTGCCAGTGACTACTGGTGTTCTGCAAGGGTTGGTATTGGGACCACTTCTTTTGATGCTATATATCAATGATTTAGATGATGGAATGGATGACTTTGTTGCAGCTAATATGAAAATTGGAGGAGGGGTAGGTATTGTTGAGGAAACAGGAAGGCTACAGAAGGACATGGACAGATTGGGGAAAGAGCAAGAAAGCGGTAAATGACATACAATGGTGGAAAATGCATGGTCATGCACTCTGGTAGTAGAAATAAATGTGCGGACTATTTTCTGAGCTGGGAGAAAATCCAAAAATCTGAAATGCAAAGGAGTATAGGAGTCCTTGTGTAGAACACCCTAAAGATTAACTTGCAGATTGAATCAGTGGTGAGGAAGGTAAATGTAATGTTAACATTCATTTCAAGAGGTCTAGAATACAAAAGCAGGGGTGTGATGCTGAGGTTTTATAAGGATTTGGTGAGGTATTGTGAACAGTTTTGGGCTGCTTATGTAAGAGAAGACATGTTGGCATTGGAGATGGTTCAGAGGAAGTTCACAAGGAGAATTCCAGGAATGTAAAGGTTATCGTATGAGAAAAATTTGATGGCTCTGGGTCTGTACTCGCTGGAATTTAGAAGGATGAGAAGGTGATCTCATTGAAACCGTTTGAATGTTGAAAGACCTAAACAGAGTAGATGTAGAAAGGATGTTTCCCATGGTGGGAGAGTCTAGGACAAGAGGGCGCAGCCTCAGGATAGAGGGGTGTCCATTTAAAACAGACTTGCAGAGAAATTTCCTTAGTCAGAGGGTGGTGAATTTGTGGAATTTGTTGCTACAGGCAGCTGTGGAGGCCAGGTTGTTGGGTGTATTTAATGTGGAGATTGATAGGTTCTTGTTTGGCCATGGCATCAAAGGTTAGGAGGAGAAGGCTAAGGAGTGGGACTGAGTAGTGGAAAAAACACGATCAGCCACAATTGAATGGCAGAGCAGACTCGATGGGCCAAATAGCCTAATTCTGCTCCTATGTCTTAAGGACTTTTGGTCTAATGTTGAGATTTTATTCTCGATATTCCACTTAATCTCCCTGTATTACTCCTTAATAATCACAATCCTGTGAAGATCAAATATTCTTCTGGCTTCTCCAACTTACCTTATTTTCCAAAACTGTATATAAATCTTTCACAAGAAATGTGATGGGATAAACAAAAACATTAACATGTGCCACTTCAAATTTAAAATGAAAAGTGAAACCTCAGAGCTTTGAATTTTTCTACTATTTTAAATTTTACGTATGTTTTTTAAGCTCTCAATTTTTTGAGAAGCCATTGGCAATACCAGGGTCCATGATGTTGGTTTAACATAATTGGTAGAAAGGCCATATAAACTAACAAGCAATGGTTAGTTCTCTTTATTTTTTTTGGATCAAAAGTGCATGCGGCTTGTGGAATAAATGAAGATGCGGAAGTGCCAAAAGGCAGAACCTTATTCAGAGCTTGTGAGTCATATTGGACTTGGAAGTGGAATAAATGTTTTTCTTTCACAAATGAAGAGAAAAGATTATGGTTAATAGAATTTCTTTTCAGATAGCAAGTTTTTTCCTCCATTGCTCTGAAATGTGAATAAAATAGTGTTCACAGTGTTATGTTTTGTAACTCCAAAACATAAAACTAATTGAAAGAATAACACAGAAGCCCAGAATGCTTGTGTAGGTTTAGTTTTTACTTTAGTAAGGCATTCAATTATGACATACAAGCCATTCATGTATTTTTACATAAAACCCATAATGAATTATGTAAAAACAAAGAATGCTTTATCAAACAATACTATACACTGTATTTACAATATTACTGAAATATTAAATACACAACACTCCTCCCTGCTTAGCTATAAACTCCAACTCAATGTACAATGCATCTCAACTATATACACTGTTATACAACTACACTTACACCCCAAGCCAGTCTGGCTGTAAATCTGTGCAATTTTTTTCTGCGATGCAAAGTCAATGGGACATTCACTTCCATGTGACATGTCTGCACCTGTATCATAAGGTGAAGTGCCACTGGACAATATGGATCATAATGTGTGAGTTCAGTGTTTGCCATCACCATTTCCTTTGCCTTTTGGAAGGCCACCTCAAGCTGCTTTGTCCATTGCCATTTATCCCCAATCTGTAGTAATGAGTTCAAGGGATGGAGCACATAGCCAGGTTTGGCATGAACCTATTATAGTAATTGGCAAATCCTGAAAAAGGGTGGCAACTGTGACATGTTCTTTGGCCTTGGGGCATCCGCCACTTCTTGAATTTTCTCAGCACACTGTGTAATTCTTATGCATCAATAGTGTGACCACAGTAAGTGATACTTGGTTTAAAGAATTCACACTTGCTGTGTCGTGCTCTGTGCCCCTAATCTTCTAATCTTTTTAACACTCTCTTGAGATTTTGGATTTGTTCGTTGTCATCCTTACCTGTAACAATGATGTCATCCAGGTAACATTGAGAGCCTGGGCAGCCTTGCAGCACCTGGTCCATCGCTTTCTGCCAGAGTGCAGGTTCAGATGCTACTCCAAAAATAAGCATCATCCATGGGCTCCACGCAACCTTGGAAAGAATTCCTTCAGCCTTCATGCAATCTAACTCACTGGCTACTTTATCACAGATGGTATAAGGAACTGGACGGGCTTTGTAAAACTTTTGTGTGGCATTTTCATTTAGCACTATTGTACCCTTGACATGTTTGAGTTTTCCAATGCCACCCTTGAACAGTGCTGAGGCACCATCCAGTATCTTTCTTAGTTCACTTTCAGTTGACTCTGTTGGTGGGGATTAGGCATACAAATGGTGGATGGATCTCCAATCAAGTTATAGTTGTCTCAGCCACTCATGGCCTCAAAATGCTGGCCCTCCTATTTTTACCACATACAATCCCAGTGTTGGTTGATGTATTTCACTGTTATGAATGTCATTCCCAAAGGAGTTACCATTTCTCCAGTACAGGCTTTAGTTGGATATCTGCTAGCTTCAGTTCAGTATCTTTGAAATGCTGTTCAATCTCAGTTTGTGACTGAAACAACAGAGCCAGGGTCCAATTCCATTTTAATTAATTTGCTGTTTACTTCTGGTGCAAGCCATATTGCTTGTTTCTTGTTAGATTCCACATTGTACCTCTCAAGACTATCTGGTGTTACTCTAATCATTATCATATTTTTCATCAACAGCATGTAGATTAAGGCTCTTTTTGAAACTGAAACCTGACTTTTTATCTTTAGCTCTTCCCTGTGGGGTCCAATTATTTTGGTATGTGTCCTAATTTGTATTTTCTATAAGTTTCACTTTTAAACCTGCATTGGTTTTGTGTATGTGAGCCCCTGCCACGATGGTAACACACTTCATTTGGCCATACAGGTTTCTGTTTAGACTTTGCAGTTTTGTTCACACGCTCTTTCATTCCTGACCACAAGTCATTTTTGTCTCTGGCTGCTGTTTCCATTGATAAAGCGATTTCAGCTGCTCTTTTAAATGTAAGTTGTGCTTCAGTTAGGAGCCATTCTTGAGTGCTTTCTTGTAAGGTCCACAAACTAAACAATGTCTCAGTACATCATTAAGCCCGTTATTGAACTGGCAATACTGAAACAGTTCCTTCAATTCAGCCACATAAGCTGAAATGGACTCCACTTCCTTTTGATTCTGCTTAAGAAACCTAAAGCGCTCTGCAATCATTAAATGGTTTTGGTTCTAAATGTTCCTACATTAATTTCACAATATCAGCAAAGCTCATTTTGGCTGGTTTGGTTGGAGCAGTTAAATTTATAAGCAAATTGTATGCTCTTCCACCAAATATGACACTCGTTCTCATCGGTTATTCCATTTGCTTTAAAATACTGTTCAGTTATCCAATTATGTGTTGTGCAGTCAAATGTGTCTATCTTTTCAACGTAGCCAGCTATTTCTGCATGAAAAAATTGTTATTATTACCTAGAACTCACTGTTTATGTAGCGATGAAATTTATCCTTTTTTTGGCTTTGTTTAATTCAAACTTTTCTCTCTGCTTTTGAAGAAAAAACAATTCACTGTTTTTTTTACTCGAGCATTTCTCTCCTCTTGAGAAGAAAGCTTGTTGCATTTTTTAAAAAACTGAAATGTTTTTCTGTGCTTCAACAGGTAGGTAATCATCTTGGGTTCATTTTAAATCTTACTCGTCACCACTGTTATGTTTTAACTAATGTTATATAACTAATTGAAAGTACAACACCGGAGCATGGAATGCTTGTACATGGGAGCCCAGAATGCCTGTTTACAGTTAGTTTTTACTTTAGTGAGGCACTCACTTATGATGTAGCCATTCATGTACTTTTACATATAACCTGTAATTAATTATGTAAAAAACAAATAATGCTTTATCAAACAATATATTTACAGTATTACTCTAATATTACTGAAATATTAACTACCAAAAACAGTTTGAAATTTGGGTATTATGAAGGGTTCTGATCGGTTAAATACTTGTACAATTAGCAATTGGATTTGTATTTTATTATTCTCAAGTTATAAATAAGTTTTGTCCATTTTCCTCCATCTCTATTTTGTATGATCTTTACGTGTGTGTTGAATGTGGCAATTTACTGCTGTGATTAAATGGAGTTATTTTCAGTTTTCTTCAGTATTAGTGGAAAGGCTTGGAAGTTTAAATAGTTGATTCTTAAAGTAGTTATTGAATTGTAGCTTTTTGTATCCATTTTGTATATTGTAAATTTCAGAACATTTGCCAGTTTCTCACCACAAGTGCAAAGAATTGTGAGTGTCTTATTCTGCAGATCTGCAGAGTGGCCTGCTAAAGACATGAGAGGCTATTTCATGGAAAATGCAAAACTATTCAAAGGATCTGATGAGTGTTTCCTATCTCACAAGAATGATATTGAACTTGATGTTCAATAAGTACACTACAGTAGCTAAAATACTCTCCACAGTGACTGTAAAACACTACACATATTAGTTTGTTATGTTCTTTAACAGTTACAAAGTTTGTAACTGTTAAGAAATGCACAAAGCACAAATTTATTTGAACTACAGAATGTACTCAATTTTGTTGAAAAGTTGCGGAAGGAATGTAAAAAAAAAGTGAATGAAAATGTTTTGAAGTTGTGGCAAGTTAACCAGATCAGAATGGAGAAACTCTGGAAAGTTGTGGCAAAATTATTTTACCGAAGGAAAAAGCAATATTCATCCTGTACTATTTTCGTAGTGGTCCTGAAATAGACAATCAAGATGTGTGCTGGAAACGGGCAGTATCTCACCAACTAGCCTCTCTAATTTGGAGTTCCATGGTGTCAGAAGGTTCCTAAATTAGATTTTAAGTTGCAGTGGATGTAGTTCTTTTCATCACATGCACCTCAGTATAGCCAGTTTTTACTTTGAGAAAGATGTTTTGAACAAACCCCTTCAGACAATAATGTCTCAGTATTACCATTAAAGGATCAAAGCTTCCTATTCAGTGCTGACTCTTTCATGCTATTCACCATCTCTAACCTTTATTTGCCATAATTGGCTCAGCTTCACAGGGAAATCAGCAAACTTCCCACTCCCTCCAATTGGCAAGTTGCCTGTTTTAGCTCATTTAGTTGCCAACTTCCACTAAGTTTGTTTGTTTGTTGTTCCTTTTTGCGCCTTGTGATGCGTTGGGTGGCATTTTTGCCGTTTCTGTAGCGTTTAACTGTCTTTTACTAGGCCGAGTTTCTAGCTCTACACTCAATCTAGCATGGATGGAAACCGTGCAAGGAGCCGGCTGGATTCGAACTAGGCCATATGCCTTGAAGTCCGGTGCTGATGCCACTACATCACCAGTGGCTTCCCAAGAAATTTAAGTGTATCAAATTTGACCTAGCATTTTCTGATACCATCGATTCCAATTGATCTGAAAAAACAAAAAAAAAACAAAAAACAACATTCAGCAATTATAAAGAATAATAAATATATATATATATAATATCTCATCAAATTTCATACAATTTTATGTTTTGCAATCAATTTGTTTTTGCTCGTTTTTTAATGTAAAAATAATTTTTGTATAAATTTGTGGGATGTCGGCTTTGCTTGCACAACAGTACTAGCAATGTGTTTGTTTCACTGGGCTGTTTTGTATAGCCATTCAGATTCATTTACATTATATGTGTGGTCAGGTTTTCTATAAATGTGAGACATGGTGAGGACAGCAAGTTTGTATACCCTATATTGCACCACCATAGTTGACAGCAGAATGAGGAGTAAACTACATTGCCACTGACAAGAGTTCAGATTGGTGTTTAAATGTACCTATTTTAAGCAAAGTTGCATTAACAGTTATCAAATTGTGATACTCAATTTATTACATTTTTCCACTTTGTCTTTATTGATCTTTAATGGGTGTCTGAATCTTCAGCTCAGTTGTCAGCAAAAATTTAATTCTGATCTAAATTAGTAACTTTAATTTAGCAATGTTGGTGTGAGAATCCGGTACTGTATACTGGTTTCCTTCTGCCTGACACTGATGACAGAGGTGGAACAAGTCTCAGTACACATTACTGTGAAAATTTAAATCTGTTCTGTCACTCCAGCCTAGGCAAATAGTTAATGAAGAATAGCAAAGGAACTTGTAGCTTCTCAAATCTCGTTGCTTGCACTTCTTCTCTTCGTCTCATGTTCCAGCTATTTATTGCTTATTTATTATTTTGTCTTGTTCTGTATATGCACAATTTGTCTTTTGCACACTGGTTGTTTGTCTTGTCAGGTGCGGTTCATTGATTCTATTGTGTTTCTTAGATTTACTGAGTATTCCCGCAAGAAAATGAATCTCGGGGTTGTATATGATGACTTTGATAATAGATTTGCTTTGTACTTTTGTACTATGTACTTCAAAAGTATCATTTCCTGTCTGTGCCTGGAACATTAATAATACTTCACCTTAGATCTCTAGTACCCATACTCATAATTAATGGTTCGCAGCAGTGAAATTGCTGCTGTTTACAGATAAACAGGGAAAAACTTAATTTCACAGAATACCTTAAAGCAAGTGATGGCAAGGCAGCAACCGTTTTGCATCTCTCCGGATTCTCTCTTGATCTGGATCATGCAAATTTAGATCTGCCCTGTGTTATACACAACACTGTTACAGCTAATTCATCTGAAGAGAACAGACTTTCTGCTATACTATCCACCTGGCCTTTACCTAATCTCCTGTACCTTTATTGTATTTTTTAATCTTCAACTTTCTCAAGCCAGCAACTATTTAATTTCTTTTCAAGTTGCTTCGAGGATAATTTGTAAAAGAAGTTTCTGGATTTTAACCAGAGCCCACGGGTTAGAACCCATGTAATGTAGGGCAAATTGGCTGAGTGGATCCAAAATTTGCAAGTAATTAGAGGCAGAAAATAATGGTGGAGGGTTATTTTATGAAATCTGTGATTAATTATGTATCATAAGTTTTGGTGTTGGGACCTTTGATGTTTGTAATATATAGTAATGACTTGGATGTTGAATGTGGGAGATACGACCAGTAAATTTGCAGATAACACAAAAATGGTGGTGCTGTAGAACTATGGAAGATTGCTTTAGGCTACAGTATTGTAAAGGTCAGTTGGAAGTGAACAGAGCGATTGGAGTTGGGAAGTTGGTTGGAATTTAATCCTGGCACATGTGAGGTAATGCATTTTGGGAGGACAAACAAGGGTAGGACATACACAGTAAATGGTAGAGCCTTGGGGAGTGTTGATGAATGGAGGGAACTTAGAGTACGTGCATAAATCCTAAAAATTGCAGCACAGGCATGGCTTCATTGGCTAAAGCATAGAATATAAGAGCAGGTTGATTATCAAACAAATTGATAAAACATTGGTTGACCAGAGCTGGAGTATCATGCACAATTCTGGTTTCTACGCTTTAGGAAACAGAATTGTGCATGATACTTCTACGCTTTAGTGACTGCACTGGAGATGCTGCACAGGGCATTCACCAGGTTGATTCCAGGATGGGTGTGTTTGGGCGTAAAGGGGAGTTTGGATAGGATGAGTTGTTTTCCAAGGCTGAGATGTGGCTGATAGGAATATACAACATTATGATGTAGATAGTAGGAATCAGAATCAGGTTTATTATCACCGGCATGTGACGTGAAATTTGTTAACTTAGCAGCAGCAGTTCAATGCAATACATGATC
The DNA here is from genome assembly GCF_048418815.1 of Hemitrygon akajei. NCBI lineage: Eukaryota > Metazoa > Chordata > Chondrichthyes > Myliobatiformes > Dasyatidae > Hemitrygon > Hemitrygon akajei. Next base: position 94,174,096 of record NC_133137.1, on the reverse strand, counting down.
TAGAAGAGAGAGAGAAAAAATTAATAATAATAAATAAAATAAAACATAATAAATAAACAAGTAAATCAATTACATATATTGAATAGATTATCTAAATATGTGAAAAAACAGAAATACTGTATATTAAAAAAGTGAGGTAGTGTCCAAAGCTTCAAAGTCCATTTAGGAATCAGATGGCAGAGGGGAAGAAGCTGTTCCTGAATCGCAGAGTGTGTGCCTTCAGGCTTCTGTATCTCCTACCTGATGGTAACAGTGAGAAAAGGGCATGTCCTGGGTGCGGGAGGACCTTAATAATGGACGCTGCCTTTCTGAGACACCGCTTCCTAAAGATGTCCTGGGTACTTTGTAGGCTAGTGCCCAAGATGGAGCTGACTAGATTTACAACCTTCTGCAGCTTCTTTTGGTCCTCCATACCAGACAGTGACACAGCCTATCAAAATGCTCTCCACGGTACAACTGTAAACGGTTTTGAGTGTATTTGTTGACATGCCAAATCTTTTCAAACTCCTAATAAAGTATAGCCACTGTCTTGCCTTCTTTATGACTACATCAATATGTTGGGACCAGGTTAGATCCTCAGAGATCTTGACACCCAGGAATTTGAAGCTGCTCACTCTCTCCACTTCTGATCCCTCTATGAGAATTGGTCTGTGCTCCTCGTCTTACCCTCCTGAAGACCACAAACAGCTCTTTTGTCTTACTGATGTTGAGTGCCAGGTTGTTGCTGTGGCACCATTCCACTAGTTGGCATATCTCACTCCTGTACACCCTCTCGACACCACCTGAGATTCTACTAACAATGGTTGTATCGTCAGCCAATTTGTAGATGGTGTTTGAGCTATGCCTAGCCACATAGTCATGTGTATACAGAGAGTAGAGTAGTGGGCTAAGCACACACCCCTGAGGGGCACCAGTGTTGATCGTCAGCGAGGAGGATATGTTATCACCAATCCGCACAGACTGTGGTCTTCCGGTTAGGAAGTCGAGGATCCAAGTACAGAGGGAGGGAGGCCCAGGTTCTGCAACTTCTCAATCAGGATTGTGAGAATGATGGTATTAAATCTTTTTTTCTGGTGGTTCAAGCCTCTGTGATGAAAGGATATAGATTTAAAGTGAGAGGTAGGTTTAACAGGGATCGGAGGAGGAAATTTTTCCCACAGTGGTTGGAATGTGTGAAGTGTTGCCAGTGGAGGTAAAGTGGATTTTACAGCATTTAAAAACCAGCTAGTCAAACCACTTGAATTGCCACATCATAGTAGGCTATGGACCAAGTGCTGGCAATGGGATTAGTATAGATGGGTGCAACATTCAGCATGGGCATGGTGAATCAGAAGGTTTGTTTCTATGCTGCAGGATTCAGTGATTCCATTCTGCCAATAATGAGATAATATGCTATTTATCTTAATAATAGCACTCTGAAATCTAACATGTTCCTGAATGTTTACATCTTCGGTGGAGAAAATGGGACTTCATTTCTCATGTGAATCTTTATATTATAGTTCCTTGTGAACAGTAATATTCTAGTATGTCTGCTAAAATAGTATCAATCCAAGGTGCAGATGTGTGAGGCGGTGATGATTGTCAAGTTCTGATTGCTTCCTAGGCCATTCGGCCAGTTATAAGTCAATCATATTCGTGAGTTTGGAATCACTGTATAATCCAGAATGAGGGTGGCCTATTCCTGTCTCAGAACACTCATTTCGTGATGATGTTGTTGAAATAATCTAATTGAATGTAAGCAATGCATGTTGTGGTCATAATTTCCATAATCTGTCCAGTCAACACTGTTTATCTGAACTCTGTTTCTTATTGGTCAGAAAATATTCGAAGTCACAGTCAAAGTCAAAGTAAATTTATTATCAAAGGACATTTGTGTCACCTACCTTGTTATTTGTTTTATTTTGTTTCTTTAGAGATACAGCACAGAACAGCCCCTTCTGGCCCAACGAGCTGTGCTGCCCAGCAACCCACCTATTTAACATTAGCCTAATCACAGGACAATTTACCAATTAACCTACTAACCAGTACATCTTTGTACTGTGGGAGGAAACCCACGTGGTCACGGGTGGAACGTACAAACTCCTTACAGATGGGGATGGAATTGAACACCAAACTCCAATGGCCCGAGCTGGTAATAGCATTGTGTTAACCACTACGCTGCTGTGGTGCCCAGGTATCTTCTTGCAGGCGTTTATAGGAAAGTAAATAAATACAATAGGATTTATGAAAAACTATAAATAACAAATGCTGACAAACAGCCAATGCGCGAAAGAAGACAAATAATGTAAAAAAATACTAAGAATGTTAGTTGTAGAGTCTTCAAAAGTGAGCTGGAGGACTCCAAAAGTGGTGGAGTCACTCACGCACTGATGTGTGTGAAGCTATCCATGCTGGTTCAGGTGCCTGACAATTGTAGGTGATGGTTAGTGGTTGTCAGTGCAAAGTTCACAAGATTTCTACTGTGCATTTTATTAAAAAGTACATCACAATAGTCTACCTTGGCAGCGCATAATTAGTATTCTGTATTCTGAAAGGTGGAGTAATTTCCCTGTCTATTGGCATGCTAACCACACTTGCCACCAAGGTCACCACATCCCAAACTTAACTGGCCCAGATGTGGAAGACTTATCTTACCAACCTGAAGCATCCCAGACTCCAGCATTGCGGCCCAAGTGATAACAGGTCCTCACAATGTTGCTCCAAAGAAGCCAAGCTTCGGAAGTTCCCATGAATATCTTGACAGCTGACAAGCCCTCTACCTCCATCCTTGCCGGTTGTCAAAGCAGTGAGGAGCAGAATGTCAGAAGCATAGCATTAAAAGCAAAACACTGAGAATAAGTTTTAGGTTGATTAAAGAAAATAGTAAAACTAAAATTAGTCAGCATTTCATTAATTGAAATCATTAAACAGAACTGGAATTTTTTATGAGGTACCTGCTTTCCCTTTCATTTCTCTGCATACCTACATTTGCCTTAGATCCTGCACTAGGCTTGAACAAGATAGGATCAGAGATTAAGCAAGATTCAGACGCAACAGTGGTGTACCTTCACACTATTACAGCTCAGGGCATTCCGGAGTTTGGAGTTCAATTCCAGTGCCATTCTGCACTGAGACTCTATGTGTCCTCCTCCTGGAATGCATGGTTTTTCCCTGGGTGCTCCGGTTTCCTTCCACAGCCCAAAGACATTAATTAGTCATTGTAAATCTTTCCGTAATTAGGTTGGAATTAATCAAGGCTGTAGGGTTGCTGGGGCGGCATGGCTTCAAAGGCCTGAAGGGCCTATTCCACGTTGTAACGCTTAATGAATGAATATGGTGCCCACTGCTGTTGCCCTCCCCGGATGGTGCAGTCAGGGCTGTACGTGCATGGAACTGGCAGATTTGGACCAATACTGCTAATTTGGTTATCAGTTCAACACCCAAAGTAAATGTTTAGTAATGTTAGCAGTCTTGATGATTACATTTAGTCACTTTAATGAGTTTCTATATGAACCTCATTTGGCCAAGGAGGCATGCACGTTCTAAAAGGTGCTCTAAATGTTTTGTGTGCTAATTGCTGTGTTTGGTCTCCCAATCAGTCATTGCTCAAATGTGCTTTCTTACATGTATTTCAGTGACTATTTCCACAAGCACATACTTTGATGGCTTACTGGTGACTGGTCTTTACACATCAACAAGCATCAGTACTCCACAGAGGGTCAACGGTCCCAGCTCAATTGGTCTTGGTAAGTCTTACAGCCCTTTAAAGGTCAATAACTTCTCACCAGATGTGAAAAATGTTGTTAATTAAAACTTGCATAAACGGTTGAATGAGTTCACATAAATACAACCAATTGAAAGTGACTTGCATGCTATAGGTGCAATTGAACATCAGTTATTCTTAGCCAACACAATAACCTCCACAGAGTGCGAGAGTACTTGTTCACTTCTTTTGTACATGAGAGCAGTTAAGTTAAAATAAAGAACTGGCAGCTGCACTAAAGAGCAGCACTTTAAAGTTATTATGTGTTTTAGCTATGCCAAAGTTTGTTCTTAGTAATTTGTGGGTTCTTCCCCCACTCTCTCTCCCCATTCCACCAAGTCTTGGGCACAGAAATCTGACCTGTAAGTATATTTGGAGCTGTGAATGGTTATTATACTGTGGATGAGAAATCAATCTGAAGTCCTGTCATATTTCCATATTTTATATTTCCAAAGAGTATAAAATGTGCCCATTCACCCATTCGGCAAATCTACTCCTGTACTCACTTTCCGTGTAATCTATTTCCATCAAATCATCAATTCCTTCCATGTCCTACCACTTAGCTATGCAATGGGGGGAGGGATGCAATATAATGTGGTTAGTTAACCTACCAAAAGTATGTAAGAAACCTGGACCACCCAAAAGAAACTCACACGGTCACAGGGAGAACATTCAAACTTCACACAGACAGCAGCAGAGATTAGGACTGACACTGTTCAGTTAGCTGTGTTGTTGTGTTTGTTCCTTCAAAAGAATGTAAAATATTCCAGGTGTATAGCAATGACTTGGCCAATGCCTTAATTTAACCAAAAAAAATTATTTGATTATTATAATGTATTTCAAAGTTACTTCATTGCTGTAATTATTTATTGAGATACAGCATGGAGTAGACCCTTCGAGCTACACAGCACAGCAATCCTCTGATTTAATCCTGGCCTAACTACGAGTCAATTTACAATGATCAATTAATCTACCAACCAGTAGGTCTTTGGAATGTGGGAGGAAACCAGAACACCCAGAGGAAACCCACGCATTCATGAGGAGAATGTACAGACTCCTTACTAGCAACGGCAGGAATTGAACCCAGGTCGCTGGTACTGTAAAGCATCGTGCTAACCACTACGCTACTGTGTCGCCCCAAGGGTGACCCTCTCTGAACACCTCCACACCCACTAAAGTAATGTTCGAAATGGAGACACAGTTTGAAACATCAACTGTCCCTTTCCTCCCATAGATACTGCCTGACCTGCTGAGTTCCTCCAGCTCCTTTGTGAGTAGCTACAAAAATGTGTAATACTTTAACCTCACTTAAAACTGAACTTTGGTACCCTGGGATAGTTACTAAATCGACAATGGTTCCAGCATGTGACTGTGTTCCTTAGTTTGCTATTGAACATTAAATTGTCCTGAAATTCTATGGAATAAATTCTTTATTTCAGTCATCTCTTAATATTAAGTAATCATCATCATCATCATCTTCAGGTGCCGTGCCCAGTTTGAGCTTTGACTGCTGTGGCCCACACACTCCTGTTTCGGGTCAGGTGGATCAATTCATTGGTATTCATTTCCAGTTCTCTGGCTGCTGTCTCCACCATCATTTGTCTTTGCCTTCCCCTTGCTTTCTTCCCTTCAATCTTTCCCATAATTACCGTAAGTTCTAACTCGTCTTTCCTAATCACATGTCTGATGAAGTCACGTCGCCTTTTCATGATCTCGTACATTATTTCTCTTTTTGTGCTTGCTCTTTTCATGACATCCTCGTTAGATATTCGTTTCGTCCATGGTATTCTTTGCATCCTCCTCAAAAACCACATCTCTGCTGCTTCAATTCGTACTGTTGAATATTTAATACAGTGTAAGCAAATCAAATGTTAAACGGAATGGAGGAGAATAAGCCAGTTCCTTTCAGAGTTGCTCTGAAGCTATCATTTGGGACTGTTGATGTAAAGGTGAAACTCTTTCCTGACTGATCACAGTCTTCTTCATTTGAGATTGTCATCAAGCTCTATCTGTACATAAAGCAAAGGACACCGTTCTGTCTCCATGTATCAATTATCAGAGACATTGCACTTGTTTTTTTGAACTATTTGTAATCTGTGTAGTCTCATTCTATTATCGAGGAAGAATAGCACGGATCACTGATTTGTCACTTACAGTTCCAAGCACAAATCTTGAATATGTTCACATTTACGGTACTTCATAAATATAAATTATGCAATTTTTTTTAATTGCCTGTGACTGCGGTGGAAGTACAGATGCAAATCATCAGTGCAGAACTTCAGCTCACATGAATCCTGAAAATATCACAGTGAAGATGGAGGATTTTCAAATGATGATGGGGGGACAAATTGGATTGGAGGGTAAATCATCCAGTGGCATGCCCTCTGTGAGAAATAGTACATACTGATCGGAGTCTCTAGAAGGGAAAAAGGGAGAATATATATTTCTAAAACTTATAAAAGGAAAAAAGATGGTTAGTCAAATCTGTTCATGGCTATAGAATAGAATATTGATTTGCTTTCATATCGAATGTGGAGTGCAATAATCTTAGACGATATCTTGGATTATTTTGAAAATACTTTAACTCCTGTATTCTTCCATTACTGACTGAAAAATTAGATTTCTTCCTCACATTGCAGTGTCAGAAGATGTCTACAAGCACATGCAGAGAAAGGCATTACATTGATTAGGTGCATTGAGAAGTCACTTAAATTCTAATGTGACCTGCTTCCCATTTCAATTCATAATTAGTAGGGAAGGAGGAAGGGTATAAAAATTCCAGTTAGGGCACAAGACGATCAATTAAATACAAAATGTCTTTAAAATAAGATATCACATTAACTTATCAAGAAAATGCAAAATAAAAACTATACTGAAAGCAGGTATGTTTGTACTGTTTGTATGGGAATTCCTAAAAGCAAACCAGTTCATTTACAGTAACGCTTTCTTACAGTTAATATGTTTGGAAATACATTGCCCCAGGGACCATTGTGCTCATGCTATGAAATTCATTCTCTCAGCTATGAATCTGCTTGTCAGGGCTGGAGTGACTAAATGACTGCGTAAAGGCAGTTATTCTCATCATTTCAAAGCACTCAAGTCAAGTTCTTTCATTAACTTCAACTTAATAGACATTAAGACCATGTGGCACGTGAACCTGCTTGTCGTGTGGTCTCTCTGCATGGTACAACAGTGATGCAGGATTCCTGTTCCCTGATTACATGGAAGCATCATAGTTGTCATGGCTTTTTAATATGTGGTCCAAAATAAAAACCCAGCCTCATTCCATACGTGCCTCAATGCACTAATTTTATTTGGCGTCTTCATACTTCCCAGAACACGAATAATACATACGTACTACATAAAATGAGTCCTATTTCATAGATGGTTAAATTTAGTTGTGGCATTTGTTTTTCGGTAATTATATTGTAACTATATATCCCAGTCAGGTTATAGATAAAGAGTAAATGCATCAGAGAACAGCAATTCATTCCTGCACTTAAATCAATCAGAGCTGACAGCACCCTTTTAATTAAGTGTACACTTCAAAGGTGCCTGGGCTCAAACTGTAGGTATTGATTCTAGAAAAGTCACAGACATTCACAGCTAATATCAGTCACAGCTCAATGCTCAATTATAACATTTGTTAGCATGCTACCAGCGCTGCAGTGCAAAGTGACAGATTTACATGAATCTATTATTTCCATAAAAAGGAATGAAAATTATCCTGAACATGTGGTTGGCTGAATCTCTTGAGCAGGTCCTACATTGATCAGCTACACATTTTTGTTTTATTATTTGTAATGGGATCTGCTTTTAATATGCCCCTGCAAAGCAAGGGAAAGCATAACATCTGGACTGCATCAAAACATGCTTTATCCATATAATTTCCTGAAGTTGCCAAATCCTTCAAAATGCGAACATACAATAAGGATATTGTTCATTGAGTTTTGTCTCTCCATAATAAATTAAATAACTTTGAGTAAACATTATTAATTCAGTTTGCCAACATCTTCCTCTGGCCTCCCATCCTCCCCTCTCTCCCCTCCCAGTGTTTTGTGTATATTTTGAATTGGCCATGAGTAGTTGCTGATTATCGTAAAGATACTGTTGAGGACATCCTCAAGTACTGTCACACCTGAAATCTCATTTCAGTATTCCCCAGCACTCAGGCTTAAGCTGCAGGCTAGTCTTACTTTGGCATTCTCTAAAAGAGCCATTGCTCCTTCCTTAGGAACAATGACTCCGAAAACCTTATCTTAAGTTCTTGCCTCCCTCATCATCAACACCCCAAGCGTTAAACTTGCTGATTCCCTTCCTATCCAACTCATTCTTCCCAAGGCATTGCATTGACAATGGCATCATAGCTGGTGTGTGAAGATGAATATCTCCCCAAATAAGCTCTGTGCCTGGCTTTCCTTCCATCAACAGTGTGCCTAAACTGTTAAAGAATAATTCCTTGCTTGATCATCCTGTTTCCCTAGCTTTACTGTCTTTTAGCATCTCATTATGTGCCCTCACTCATGCCACTCATTTAGGATTCTTGTTATGCATCCATTCAGGTACAATTAAACTATTCTCACCAAATTATCTTCACTTTTTCCTTGCTGATCCTCTTCCCTTTGTGATTTCATACTCTACTGGTTTTGCTATCTTATCCTCCCTTTATCTCTCCTGCTAGCCCTAAGTCTTTGTTCATAGTTGCTTCTTTAAGATTGCCATTTTGGATCAATAGTAGGAGCATTGCCGATTACTTCATCCACTCATATCCCTGTTCCTTAATGATACTTTCTGGAAGAAATTCTCACCACAGCACCTCTCCTTGCTTCAGCCCTCATCACACATCCTTAAATAAAATGATGCAAACATGAAAAGACCTGATGGACAACAGTTTAGCTATTCACAGCCAGATTACTGAAGTGATTAAATGCTCTGAGAGGTTGGTCATGGCTAGAATTAACTCCTGCCTGAGCAAGGATTGGGACCCTCTGCAATTCCTCTACTGCCATAATAGGCCTACAGTGTATGCAATCTCGTTGAATCACAATCAGGTTTAATATCACTGGTATATGCTGTGAAAGTTTGGTATTTTGCAGCAGCAGTACATTGCAATACATAATAATAAAGAACTATAAATTACAATAAGTGTGTATTAAAAATATATTAAATAGTGCAAAAAGAGAGGGAAAATATTGAGGGTGTGTTCATGGGTTCATTGTCTATTCAGAGATCTGATGGTGGAAGGGAAGAAGCTGTTCCTAAAACATTGAGAGTGTGTCTTTAGGCTCCTGTAGCACCTCCTTGATGGAAGCAAAGAGAAGAGGACATGTCCTGGGTGATGGAGGGTCCTTAATGATAGAAGCAGCCTTTTTGAGGCATCACCTTTTGAAGGTGTCCTGGATGCTGGGGAAGCTAGTGGCCATGATAGAGCTGGCTGAGTTTACAACTTTCTGAAGCTTTTACCAATCCTGTGCAGTGATACCTCCATATCAGACAATAATGCAACCAGCTAGAATGCTCTCCATGGTACATCTGTAGAAATTTGCCAAGTTATTCTCCTCAAACTCCGTATGACATATAGTTGCTGTCATGCCTTCTTTATAATTGCATCAATATGTTGGGCACAAGATAGATCTTCAGAGACACTGACACCCAGGAACTTGAAGCTGCTCACCCTTTCCAATTCTGATCCCTCGATGAAGACTGGTGTGTGTTCCCTCGACTTCCCTTTCCTGAAGTCCACAATCATTTCCTTTGTCTTACTGAAGAAGAGTGCAAGGTTATTGCTGCAACACCACTCAACCAGCTGATCTATCTTGCTCCTGTATGCCTCCTAATCACCATCTGAAATTCTGCCAACAATAGTTGTGTCATTGGCAAGCTTATAGATGGCATTTGAGCTGAGCCTAGCCACACAGTGGCAGGTGTAGAAAGAGTAGAGCTGTAGGCTAAGCATGCATCCTCAAGGTGTGTCAGTATTGATTTTCAGCACAGAGATGTTATTTCATTAGGTCTCTACTTGGCCTTGTAACACTTTGACAACAGCAGTACCTAGGTCAGGTTGCTGTTCATTGATTACAGCTCAGGGTTCAAGACCATCACCCCCTAAATATTATTCAATAAGCTTCAAAACCTGGCCTTCTGTGCCCCTCTCTGCAACTGGATCCTTGATTTTCTCATCGGGAGACCACAGTCAGTGTGGATCAAAAATAACATCTCCTTGTTGACAATCAACATGGGAACACCTCAAGGATGTGTGTTAGCCCATTGCTCTAAATAGGGCTTTTGTATTTTCCTCTCTTCATTGCACTGACTAATAAAAGATTTAATCTGATAGATTAAAATCTTGGTTTAAAAAAAAACAAATGCAGGGCATGGGAATTATGTTACCACTTGAGAATTCTTGTCAGGTTTAGTGACCACTCCAACAAATCAGAATGTTTTTAAAAAAGTGTGTTAAGTTCAAAAATTGCACAATACACATCTTGTATCATGACTTCGTATGTTGGAATGAATTGTAATTAATTACAACCAGGACACCTGATTACGTCACTGCATTAAAATAAATTTGAATGATCAGGACAAGAAAACCCACAAATGAAAGATGACAAAGCAACACAAGAATGAACATTGTGTAGAGTGTTGCACGTGTATATCAGCTACAGTTGATGGTAGACTATTTGAGTATTTGAGATGATCCTCTATTTCTCTCTGTTTCATTCCTCTAATCTTCTAAAGGGTCTTGCATCAGGGAGTGCTTTGATTCAATTCAAATACTAATTCTCTGTCAATCTTAAATTTAAAGGAAATGCAAGATTTGAAAACACAAAATCCACTCTAAGAGTTATGACAGTGTGATCTTGCCTGCAGAAAAAATGTTTATCAATTTCATTCCTTTTTCAGTAGCTATATCTTTGTGTTTTTGATGCATGCTGGGAATATTTGGCAAACAGATGATACGAGGACACTTTGACAGATTGTTAAATGTTAATGTATGCACCACTGTCACTTTAAAACAACACTTTGAAAACTTGGAGACGTTTACATCAAAATAAAGAAAGAAAACACATTTTTCCTTGAATTCTGCTCATAAAAGAATTTCCCACTGGTTTTACGTAGTCTCTAATTCAAGAAAATATGTGTCACCAATATCTTGTGTGGAAAAATTTGGAGGTACGATATTCAGATGTTAAACCTGTAACTGAAGTTTCTCTCCTTTAAGACAATGTCCTAAGCTTTATTGATCACATCTACCTTTCATGTTTCATCATATTTTCTAGACTTGATTGAGCTACACGTATATTCTCACTGTTCTTGGAATGAAGGTATAGGTAATATTTTGCATTTATGACAAGAATCAGATCGGACTTTTTGTATGCGGATGAATCAGTTGCATTATTAATAATATTCTCTTCAGGAGTTTTACACTAAATTTATGAAGCTGCACCATATCACGCAAAGCACTATTACATAAATGAAACTGATCATTCACTCTCAGATCTGGCCAGTTGAGATAACTGTCCCACATTTTGGTTTGGCCTATAACACTGTAATTAATTCCTTCCCAGATTCCAAGTTTGCTTGTGATTGCCGAAGGACATTTTTAGATCGTGCCGATGATTATGTGGTGAAAGGTGGAACAGAACTTTGTGATTTTTGGTTGAAACAGATGGTTAGCTACCAAGACCCGTTCTCTCTGTCCTCATTATAACAATCAGTTAATAGGCTCTTCTCTCTCATGTTAACCAAACATCTCTAGAATCAATACATTATTTTGCAGGTCAAGTAAAATTCAACCACATTATGTGTATACATCATACTGTATATCATAGTACATTTTATAATGCTACAACTTCTGGAACAATGATAACAAGATCTATGTGAGGTTCTGATAGCCGGGCCTTTGGGCGTAAAATTGTCATTTGTCTCTGATGCAGATACAAAATATCTCAATTGATTTTTCCAAGTAACATTAATTCCTTGAATTTAGTTAGCTATACATATTTTAATAGTCTTTGATCCAGTAGATCTTACCAACAGTTGTACTTTATGTTCATTCCAATATCCAGAGGAAATAATGATGTTCTGAAAGGTTTGTGTAATCACACTAGGGCTGTCAACAATTTTCTCCTCTCTTGAAGAAGTTGATTTTATGCATTTTTGCAGGTAGTTTTCAGTATTTTGCATTGGTCACTTAATTCTGAAACAAAGAAAGTAATCAATTTCCTTGATCTATTAGTAATATTGATTCTTCTATGGTAAACCTTTTGGGTTTTATTTGATTATATTTATACATAGATCTAAGATTATACTTTCCAGAATATGGGTTTTAACACAAATAAGTTTCCACTAATAGTTGTGTGTAAAGCATTTTTCATTTTCTGACATTCTCTAGATTACAGGATTTAACAGAAGTGTTGATTTTGACACTTGAGAAGTTAGGAGTTTGAAACAGGATAACAGTTTTTCTGAAATGTGTTGCTTATTCCAAATGGAGGCACTCTTACATTAATGTAGTGCTGTTGACTCCTGATGTGCAGATCCCACACAATTAGTAGCATTTTGTAAAATAGAAACTTCCAAATAATGCCACCAAAATCCACTTTTTCTCAGGACTTCCGAGCAGTGCAACCTTCTAACTATATGAAACCAGTTCTGTATATTAACATGCTTGTATCTCAGCGTGAAGTTACCTATGTAGGCAATACTTGATGCTTAATCTTGCCCTGCCAATGCCCTGTAACTGGCCTGTAGACCAAATGATATTTACTGTTTTATTGCCGTATACCTCTAATTAAAGATATTGTTCTAAACTAATTTTTGCATGGCACACTCATGTATAAAAGTTTGAAAGAGGGTACATCTCAGTCAGTAATCTGATTATGCAAATAATTGCACTCACATCTCTGCCTATATAGGCAGGCCTCCGTTAGTCTCAATAGACTATGGATTTGCACCTTGGAAAGTTTCCAGGGCGCAAGCCTGGGCAAGGTCTTTTTTTATGGAGGACCAGCAGTTGCCCACACGTCCCATGTTGTCCAAGGGAAGGGCACTAGGACCCATATAGCTTGGGTCGTCGTGGAGCAATGTGTGGTTAAGTGCCTTGCTCGAGGTCACACACGTAAGCCTCAGCCAAGGCTCGAACTAACGACCTTCAGATAACTAGACGAACGCCTTAACCACTTGGCCACACGCCATATAAGGGGAAGGTCAACAAAATGCCACACAATTTGAGAACAGTTTTCTAAGACCTTCATCTTGATAAGAAATTCTGTACCCATTGCACCCATCTATTCCGCTTAACAATAAATGTCCTTTCCCTTAGTGGTCATGAGTGTAGATTTTTGGCAAGGACAGGATCGGGACTCAGGTGATTAAGAAACACCAGCACAGTGTGTGATAATATTACAGTATAAATGCTATCGTTGCATAATAGTTGACATGTCTCTAAAACATGGATATTCAGCATTTTTGAGACCTTTTTGTACTTTGTTTACTTAATCATCAGATGGAGATGTTGGCTTGCGAGAAGATGCTTATTGTTTCAATGAATATAGGGGATCTAGTGTGGAGAGTGTTAGTGGTATTGGGTTGAAACCGGGCACCAGCACTGAGAGGAGATGACTAGTATAAAAGAAGGGAGGGGCTGGTGAGATAGAAGCCCGTGGTGACTGGTCAGCGAAAGAGGACGGGCAGGTTGTGACGGCAAGGTGGAGAGGAGAGTGGTGTTGGGAGGTAGTGTCATGTGGGTGATAAATGGAGGCAGGTAAAAAGGTAAAAATGAGAGGTAGATGAAGCAAGGTGGAGGGAGATCAGCAGGAATACCAAAAGGCTTACCAGTACTGGAATCAGCTAAGCAAAGGAAGTAATAACAGGATCCTTCAGGGTAGAGGTGAATGGCAGACGGAACCTAACCCAGCTAGGCAAGAGTGGAGAGAGGCCTGTGGGAAAATCATATCACCTCAGTCTACCAAATACCTCAGGCTCCTGTCTCACCTGAGACAGTGTATTTCTCCGTCCTGATACCACAGATGCTGCCTGACCCACTGAGTTCCTTCAGAAGGTTGTTGCTCCAGATTCCAGCATCTGCAGTCTTTTTTGTCTCCGTGGAATTCTTAAATATTTCTTATAATTCTTGATTGAGCAGAAATAACTTATTTTTGCAATAGTTTGTAATTTACATTTTAAATTAATGTTTCTTTGAATTTGCCTCTTTTCCATTCAAGGGCTTGAGTCGAAGTATTTTGGGATTCATGGTATTGAATTTTAGTTTCCATTTATTGTTTTCAAGGATGAAGATTCAATTAAACACACAAAAGAACTAAGGAACTGAACTCTCTGCCTCTCAGTTGATAAATTATAGACAATGTTTCTTTCAAGTACATTTCTCTGCTTCCATGCAATAAATGTGTACTGCTAACCAATTAATCATCATTAATTTTGATCTGAGGGTAAAGGCATTCTATTCCTTAATCTTGCGATTTTCTCAAACAATAGAAATCAGTATACAGGGATCTCCACTGATAAGCACCACACAATGCATTCAAAAAGACAGGATAAAACTGTGCTGATCAAGTGTACAAACAGTTGATCACTGTTCATTTGCATTCATTGCAGATCTTCAAGTGCAAGCTTAACTTTCATGTTTGAAAAACATTTTGATCTCTATCTTTATTCTCCACAAAATACAAATAATTCCATGGAGATAATCAAGAACAAGGCAGAATTTTCATCTTTTTCAGTATATCCCACACCAGTTATTTCCATTTCATGCCATGATTCATTTTGCTAATAAGTGTGTTGTGTGTGAGCCACACTGTTATTAATGACTTTGCAAGCATTACACTACTTTCAATTATGCTAATAGTTGTTAGAATGGAAAATAAAACAAGTTAAAGGTCACAATCTAATGCTCTAATGCTTGTGAAGCCCATGGAAATGCAACTCAATAATTGCCAAGCTCCCAATGACGCACAGGTCTTCAATTAAAATAAAGGACTGGCAATTTAATGTAAATATTGCATTGATAAATTTAAATATATTGCAATTAATGTATTTCTATAAATAATAAGAACATCAGAAATAGATAGGCCATTTGACCGCTCATCCCTGTTCTGTCATATCATAAGATCATGGCTGAACAGCCATTTCCTGTGCTACCCTTGATGCAGAACATGGGAGACCTTCCTTTAATACTTGCAGCCACTAATAAACCAAAAATACGCTTTCTTATCTTTTTCATTACATTTTCCATCTGTACATATGAACTCTGATATTGAATGTAGCTCTTTATCATAAACATCCCTTCCTTGCCTTGCATCTACCATCAACACCTCCACATGCCAACTGCTATTGTCCTGATCTTCAGCTTCCCCAGACCCACTTTCCACCAACTCCCGAGTCATCATGACTGAGCAGGTGAGAAGGGCTCTGGGGAAACTCAGACACGGAAAGCGTTGGGACTGGATGCTGTGAGTCCCAGGGTCCTGAGGGAGTGTGCTGAGTGGTCGTGTGGAGTTCCCCAGCACATTTTCAATCTGAGTCTCAGCCTGGAAAAAGTCCCAGTACACAAGAAAGGCCAACTGGAAGTCTGGAATGCCTACCATCCAGTGGTCCTGACCTCACACATCATGAAAACCCTAGAGAGACTGGTCCTGTGGTCAGAGCAGACTTCGATCTCCTGCAGTTTGCCAACCAGGGCACATCTACTTGCCGACCAGAGCCTACTCCCATTTGGATAAACAGGACAGCACTGTGAGGATCATGCTTTCTGACTTTTCACGTGCCTTCAATACCATACAGCCTCAATGCTGGGGGAAAAGCCCTGTTCATTGCAGCTTGGCACATCCATTGTATCCTGGATAATGAACTAGCTGACTGGCAGGCCACAGTTGTGGGGCTTCAGAGCTGTGTGTCAGACATGGCTATAAGCAGCACTGGGGCCCAGCCATAGATTGTATTGGCTCCCTTCCTGTTTAACCTGTATATCCCGGACTTGAGATACAACACTGAGCTATGTCATCTGTAGAGATTCTCTGATGACTCAGCAGTAGTTGGTTGCAAAAAGGGAGGACGAATACACGGCACTGGTGGAGGACTTTGTCAAATGGTGCAAGCTGAATCATCTGCAGCTCAACATTAGTAAGACAAAGGAGTGGTGATGGACTTTAGGAAAACTAAGCCTGCACTGCTCCCTGTACTATTGATGATGAGGACCTACAAGTACCTGTATGACAGACTTGAGAGGAGCATCAACACAGAGGTTGTGTACAAGAACGGCTAGAGTCGCCTCTACTTCCTGAGGAGACTGAGGTCCTTTGGAGTAGGCAGGCCTCTCCTTCATATTTTTCTACCAGTTTGTTGTCGCCAGTATGATCTTCTATGCAGTGATGTGCTGGGGTAATGGCATCAACACGGTGATGCCAATAGGCTCAATAAACTGATTAGAAAGGCTGGCTCTGTTATAGCAGTCAAACTGGACACACTGGAGGCTTGTTGTAGAACAAAGAACCTTATGGAAAATCCTGGTAATTCTGGACAATTTTTCTCACCCTCTGCGTGCCACCTTGGCTGAACAGAGGAGCGCTTTTAATAATAGACTGTACTACTCCAGAGAGCGCTATATGAGGTCATTCTTACCCTTGGCCATTAGGCTCTATAATGAGTCAGCCTATAGCCAGGAAAGTGATGACCCCCTCCTGTTAGACTGAAGTAACTTATTTTTTTATTGTGTAAGGGGTATCTTCTTTATGTTACTGCGTATGTTAATCAAAATGGCTTCTTTGTTATGTTAATCTTTTATGTTACTGCATATGTTAATCAAAATGGCTTCTTGGTTATGTGAAATGCTGAGAAGGCTCTCTCACTGCTGTTTGTTTGGGTTATCCTATTGATAACAGAGCGAATGAACCAATGGGTATCCATGTTATTCTTCTTTTGGGGTGATATGCTGTCTCATATGGCTGGGAAACAGGGGTTTTGGCGGGGAGTTGGAGGGGAGATCGAGAGGAAGACAGACGTGCTGGGAGTGCTCTGGTCGATCACTTCGGGTGGTCCCGAGCTACGAGTCGTGGGGTCGGAGCGGATCGCAGGGGAAGAAGGAAGGTCCCGAGCTCCAACTATGTGTCCAACTGAACTTTGATAAGTCTGGCGCCTTTTTTTGTTTCCATTCATTCCTTTTTGTATTGTATCTTTATTAATCTCATAGTCCAAATAAGATTTATAAAGTGCAATTTGTAAAATGTACATTGTGTGCTGGCAGATGATTGATGTTTGAGGCCGTATCAGGTGGCATTGCACAGCAACCGCCACAACTGTGAGACAAGGTTGGGTGGGGGACGGGGTCTCTCCTAGATACGTACGAGCAATATAGCTGAGCGTTACAATTGTTTCCTACTTTTCTTCTAATATTTGTATATCTGTGCTCTTGTAATGCTACTGTGGTAGTGTAATTTCCTTTGCGATCAATAGAGTATCTAACTATCTATTTAAACTAGAAAACTCACCAAAGTTATCAAAAAAAAAGCCATTAATGCTGCACATTCTATCTAGGTGCACTTAATTGGAGACATTTTTGCCACAGTGTCTGGACCAATTAATTGCAATACATTAATTTTACTAAGTGCAGGTATTACAAAGCTATTAATATAAAAATTGTTACTGTACACACCAGACAGTTCACAATGAATGGATTCTTGACTTAAAGTTTGAAACTGAACATCATAAAATTGTAGCACAAAGGCGAGAGAACCTGCAGATGTTGGAAATCCAAGCAACACACGCAAGATGCTGGAGGAACTCAGCAGGCCAGGCAGCATCTATAGAAAAGAGATCTCAGCCTGAAACATGACTGTATACTCTTTTCCATAGATGCTGCCTGGCCTGCAATGATCTAATTGTTCCAGTGATGGCATTCTACCAATTTCTGCTCTCTGAATGTGATAAGATGACCAGTTACATCCAATGAAGTAGGACATTGCACTTCATCTACACATCTAAGTAGTTTTTAAATGGGATGAAGGTTTCTACGAGCCAATCATGCAGAGGCCTCCAGACACCTTCTGCTCCCTGGGTGTTTTTTCCCCTCATATTTCTCTCAAACTTCCCAACTGACCACTGTTCCTTTCAAGCTGCATGAGTGGGTGGCCACATTGTAACTGAAATGCTCCTGCGCACATTGTTGACGCACAGGTGGAATTTTCTTTTATAGAATGGAAAAATAATTTTGAAATTATGCTAATATAGTTTTGAAATCTATGTTAATATAATTGCAAAATACCCTGTAAGTAATTATATGTTAATTAATATAATCCATACATTTTCTAAATAATAAACATATCACAACCTTTACTTTGAAATATTTAGAGCTTACCGTATTTACATTGTCAGTGTTTCAAGTTACAACACTGTTACTAATTGTGACAATAAATAGAACGGAAGTTGGTAGCTCATTGTTAATAAATCACCGGCCTGCTGAACGCCATTGCCATCTAATCAAAACATTTTATTTTTGCCATTGTGCCTGACATCGTTTACTGATGTTGTGATTTGTGGTTTGTGTTTGTTTGATGTGTGTATTAAAAAAAACATTTAAAGTTTTGTGTAAAAAGTTCCTGCTAAGAGCAACGGTTGGTCTGCACAGCTGTAAAAAAAAATTAGAAGAAATGTTGTATGCCTCTTGTGCCTCTTGGTTTAATTAAGCCCTCTGTTTGTAAAATAGATCCTTTCTACTCACTCTTCCTAGGCTCCTTATAGTTATAAACATCTTAATCAATTCAATTCACTCATATCTCTGCATTCTATCTTTATTCAACCTCGCAGGTTAGAGAATCACTTTTCTTCACACTGATTTTGAAGGTGGGGTGGTTCTGAGGTTACTAATGATGCCAATGCTGGAATGACATCCTCTTCCAAAGATGGGTCAGTAAGTAGATGGTGGGGAGGGTGGGTGGCTAGTTTGAAAAGTGGTGTACTCATTCCACTGTAGGATATCTGTATGCTTCTGGTATATTACCTTAAGGTTTTCAAAATGATCTCAAAGGTTCCTTCTTCGCTGTCATGGTCTGAAGATTCCTAGAAGCTGATGGTGATGCAGTATTTCCTTCAGGAAGCTTTGAGTACGTGCTTTGGCTCATGGTTTCAGCAGTTTGATGTCAGACACACAAATGACATGGCCAGCCCCCAAAGTAACCATCTGAAAGTAGTCTGTTGTATTGTTGACGCATGCAAGACACTGACATTTGTTTGAATACCCTTCTGATGAGCTTAGGTGATTTTTCAGTTGACTCTCTTTCATGCCTTGAAATACCTGCAGCTCCAAAGCTTTTAGGAGGACAGGAATCGCTGCTAACTTGTAGACCATGTGTTTAATGCCAGATGAAGATCTGGTTCTTTGAAATACTCTTCCTCAGTTGACCACAGATAATGCTAGTCCATTGAATGCGGGGGTGAATTTCATCGGTGATTTCTGTCTTCACTGGGAGATGGCTCTCAAGATGTGGGAAGTAGTCCATGTTTTTTGGGGTCTGAATCTTTATTGTCATGGAACAGTATTCTCTGGTCTCTGGGCATGTTGGTAGAGTACCATCGTGTTTTGGATGCTGAATGTACCTATTCTTACCTGCATTCTTTGGTGAGGAAACAACAGTGATTGGTCTCAAGACCATGCACAAATGCAAACTCAGTATTATGGAGAGCAGTGTTAAATGTTAAACACGGATACATTATTGTCCCCCTTGTCATTCTTTCTCATTACAATGATGCATCTGACTGTGAACAGTCTTCGACTGGAAGTGGATCTATAGAAAAAGCAGGAAACTATTCAATCTACAGCAGGGGTTCCCAGCTTTTTTTATGCCATGGACCCCTAACGTTAACCAGAAGGTCTGGGGGCTCCTAATCTACAGCAATTACATTCCAGAATGACTGTCACCAATTCTCAGTTGTCAGGCTGTAGCATACAGCTTCGAATATATTCAATAGTTAAGCCTCCACACCTAACGTACAGAGAAGTCCAAAGATTCACAAAACTTTGGAATAAGGAATTCTTTTCAATTAAGTGAAGAATACTAACAAACAAGAGAAAATCTTCAGATGCTGGCAATCCAAGCAACACATGAAATGCTGGAGGAGCTTAGCAGGCCAGGCAGCATCAATAGAAAAGAGTACAGTCAGTGTTTTGGGCCAAGGCCCTTCAGCGGGACTGGAAAAAAAAGATGAGTAGATTTAAAAGGCCGGGGGAGGGAAGGAAGAAACACAAGGTAATAGAGGGGGAGGGGTGAAGTAAAGAGCTGGGAAGTTGATTGGTGAAAAAGATACAGGGCTGGAGAAGGAGGGATCTAATAGGTGAGGACAGAAGGCCATGGAAGAAAGAAAAGGATGGAGGAACACCAAAGGGGGGCAATGGGCAGGCAAGGTGATAAGGTGAAAGAGGGAAAGGGAGATGGGGAATGCGGGGGGGGGGGGGGGAGGGAGGGGGTTGTGGGGAGCATTACCGGAAGTTTGAGAGATCGATGTTCATGCCATCAGGTTGGAGGCTACCAAGATGTCGTTCCTCAAACATGAGTGTGGCATCGTTGCGACAGTAGAGGAGGCCATAGGTTGACATCAGATTGGGCAGGGGCAGTGGAATTAAAGTGAGTGGCCAGTGGGAGATCCTGCTTCTGGTGGATGGAGCATAGGTGCTTGGTGAAGTGGACTCCCAGTCTACAATATTCAGGAGGCCACAAATACAAGGAGCACCGAACACAGTAGATGACCCCAACAGACCCACAGGTGAAATGTCACCTCAAGTGGAAGGACTGTTTGGGGCTCTGAATGGTAGTGAGGGAGGAGGTGTAGGGGCAGGTGTAGCACTAGTTCCACTTGCAAGGATTAGTGCTGGGGGTGGGGGGAGATCAGTGTGGCAGGATGAATGGACAAGGGAGTTGTGTAGGAAAAGCAGAAAGTGGTGGGGGGGGGGAGGGAAAGATGTGCTTGGTGGTGTGATCCCTTAGGAGATGGTGGATGGCCTGGAAAATTATGTGCTGGACACAGAGACTAGTTGGGTGATAGGTGAGGACAAGAGGAACCCCATCCCTGGTAGGGTGGCAGGAGAATGGGGTAATAGCAGACGTGTGTGAAATGGAAGAGATGCAGTTGAGGGCAGTATTAATGGTGGAGGAAGGGAAGCCCTTTTCTTTGAAAAAGGAGGACATCTCTTTTTCTGGAATGAAAAGTCTCATCCTGAGAACAGATGCAACAGAGACAAAGGAATTGAGAGAAAGAGATGGTGTTTTCACACGTAACAGGGTGGGAATAGGTATAGTCTAGGTAACTGTGAGAGTCCGTGGGTTTATAATAGACATCAGTAGATAAGCTGTCTCCAGAGATGGAGACAGAGAGATCAAGAAAGGGGAGGAAGATGTTGGAAATGGACCAGGTAAATTTGAGGGCAGGGTGGAAGTTGGAGGCGAAGTTGATGAAGACTACTAACAGTTTACTGTCATGTTTTGTTAGTATATATACTTGTCTGTTAATATAAAATCTACTGTGGTGTTTTTATGTCTGAACCAATAATGGGTGTAATTATTAATAGGATGTGGAGTGAATCTTGTGACCAATAATTTCATCTAATTTTAACTAAGGATTATTGTGTTACTAAGTCATTTATGTACCATACTTCCCAGATTTATTGCTTTATGGGCGTATGAGAAATGATGATAATATTATGTGTGGGAAGATGGTGCAAAAAAAGGCATTAACTTGATACTAAATAGCTCCATCAGTGACCAACATGAGCACTAAAAGTGATAAAATTAGTGGCACTTCAGATTAATTAACTGTACATCACAGTTTGCAAAGCTATTATCATTATTACCTGTCCTGAGTGCATAACCAGAAGGGTCAAGAAAAATTATGTTACCACATTTACAGTTCAACATTTTAGAGTGAGAGGCAGGTTCTGTTTAGACTAAATTCTATCCTCAAAGCATTTTTGTATCATATAAGGAAAATTACGTGCAAGTGATCTGCAATGACAATGAACAAGATACCTTAAAAACTTCCGTAAAGCAAGGGGTATACAAATGTTTTTGTTAAATTTATCACTAACTAACTGTTGGTAGAATATAATAATTGTTGTCAAAAATGTAATAATTAGGCTGTTGATTCAAGGTTGTACTGGGTATAATTTTAGAAATTTGAAATATGCAGATAGTGATTGATGAGTCAACGAAGTGTACTGTGTAGCTGAGGAAAAGCAGGTTGACAGAGGACAGAACTAGGTCACCAGAAACTGGGGGAGGACACTTGGCCCACTTTAGCTATTTTCATCCAGAAAAAACTTAAAACTTCCCAGTCTTTATGGCTACATTTGAATGGAATCTGATTTGTAACTCTATCGTTTCCACCACCAGCATGACACCTTATAGACAAATTCCCAAACCAAGACCATAACAGGTATCTAGGATGACACTTAGATGAAGAAATCTGGGAACATTACATTGTCAAAGTTATACATATTAACTGAAAAATACCTATTTTCCTCCCAGTTGTGACATGGCAACTTAATTCCATGACTATGTGGGCTCTGTAGGGTCAGTTTCCCTTCAATGAACCAATCAACTTGCACTCTGGTGCAGTTTTGATCTTGCAAAACACACTAATGTGTTTGTTTTGAACTTGTATCAATCACACTTTTGCTGCGCTTTGTCAGGAGGATTGCACTTACTGAACCACCAGAAATTTAATTCATGGTAATCACTTCAGTCATTTACTTCATTGACCAAAACAATACATCAAACTCATCTATTAAAACAAGCTAAAAACTAATCAGTTAACACATCTCCAATGTGGTATAGCTAGAACTCAATCACACATGTCTCCTATTCCACTTCTCTTGCAGATGCTATAGCTAATGTCTCTTCTATTTAAAATGCTGGCTATTCGTTCTCCATATTCATTACTACAGTAGTTGAAACACCTAACACGAGGAAATCTGCAGATGCTGGAAATTCAAACAACAACACACACAAAATGCTGGTGGAACACAGCAGGCCAGGCAGCATCTATAAGGAGAAGCACTGTTGACGTTTCGGGCCGAGACCCATCATGTGGCTTTTCCCCTTTGTTTTGTGAAGTTCACTGGCTTACCTTTCCACATAAACCACTATCAACACACTTATATCTGTACAGCAATGTCAAATATGACTTGCAATTTTTTTTTTAGACTACTAACACCCAAACAGTCTGGAAATTGGTATTTTAGCTGATATTATTTTCCCTCTGCTTGCCAAAGTCTATTAAAATCTGTCATATTACCTCAGCCGTTATTATGGTTGAGACTAGATCAGACCAGTCCTTGGTGGATTAAACTGGCTGCTGCATTTTAGGAAGGTAATTAATTAGCTATAAAGCTCTATAGGACATCCTTAAAAAAGGAACTTCTAATGCCTTTCCTATACTTAAAGCATCCAAAATGCTTTTGATATGTAGCAACGCATGGAGGATGCTTTTACAAATTCAAGTTGTAATTTCCATTTTTGGTTATATCTTGATTTTGTACCAGGAGGCCTGATTTTACTTGTTCAGTATATTTTATTCAAGTGAAAACCTATGTGATAAATCTTTGGCAAAGTCTGTCCACCTGGAAATACTGATTTCTGATTGAGACTGGATCAGAGATTTAAGTGAGAGCTCACAACCATTTGAATCTTTCCTAGTACTAAACCAGAATGATTCAAACATTTCAGCTGTGTAAATATATGTGCAGGTAATTGGAAAGAATGAGAGAGGGATTGTTCTTATAAAATGTCTTTCTGTAAACTTTTGGAGGTCTATGATAAAAAGCAGGAAGACTTCCAGAGCTGGTAATCAGCTTGACCTGAATGTTGCCTGCAAGTCACGCACCCAGTCAGTAAAGATCTGTTTTCTTTTCTGTTCCAGGATGTCCCAGATAATTATGTGGTGCCATCTCATCTTTTGCTTTTGAATATTTAGTTTATGCTGCTTCCCACAAGATAACCAACTTTATTAATGAGCTTCCAAAAAAAGCAAGAACAGGGAGGGAGGAGGCAACTGTTCTGAGATTCACAGCCTTTGACCCCAAGCAGTTCTCTCATTATTCTATGTAAATTAATCCCTTTAAAAAGATACCCGTACTCAGTAACTTTTTAATTTCCAGACGACTAATCCAGTCCATTCTTGTACTGTATCTGCATTCCATTGATAAGAGGATCTGTCCATGCTTATCATCTGCAGCAGCTGTACACTGCAATTGTTATTCAGAAAAAGATTAGTTGTGTACAACAGAGACACATATACTGATATTAATGCTAATGGTCAGCCCCTCTAGCAAATGTTAAATTATTTTATCTTTAACTGAAATAAATATAAAATTCAAAATGTCTTTTCATCCTTTCATTTGGTTTATTTACTGGAGTGCGTGCCATAGCTTAATTGTTAGCAGGTATCCTCCCACTTAGGATCTCTGGATTCGCGTCCCACACAAGCTTTTAGACTGACGTTTCACCACAGCACTGAAAGTGTTTTGCACTGTCAGAGGTGTTCTTGTGTAGGTTTAAGGTTAAAGCAAAATCATTTCTATTCTTTAGGGTGGACGAAAAGGGCACAATTTCATTATTACAAATACCGAGTATCCTGGCCAACATTTATCCCTCAAATGCAAAGTTCATTGTTGCGTCACTGTTCGGGAGAGCTTACTCTACAAAATTAGACCACTGTACTTTTTGTGTTATAAAAAGTGACTACTTCAATAGAATTTCTTTGGCTGTAAAGAACTTTGGGGCCTTTTCGTAGAGTTGTGCAGCATAGAAATGGGCCCTTTTGTCGGCAACATTCTTGCCAAACTTTGTGCCCATCTACACTAATCTTATTTGCCTACATGATGTCCTTCTTTGCCTTGTCTATGCAAGTGCTTGTCTAAATGTCTCTTTGTGATCCCACCATCTGATTCTACCATCTTCTGTGGCTGCAAATTCCAGAAATCAACCACTTTTTGTGCAAAGAAAGCTTTCTCCTCAAATCCCCTTTGAAACTCCTTCTCCTCATATTAAATCTATGCCCTTTTATTTCTGATTCCCCTAGCGTGGATAAGAATTCTGATTGTTATATACTGTATCTCTATCAGGTCACTTCTCAGCCTTACCCTTCTCTCCAGGGAAAACAAGTCCCAAAACTAAAGTTCACCAATTCATTAATATCCTGATGAATTTTTTCTGCATTCTCTCCAACATAAACCCACTTCTGATGATGAGACAACCAGAACAGCAAACAATATTTCAAGTGCAATCTAATAAGTGTTTTGTAAAGTTGCAACATAACGTACCAGCTTCTATCCTTTATGTCTTGACCAATGAAGTGAGAATATCAGATGCCTTCTTCACTAACCTATTTGCCTACAGAGTGTTGCCACTTTTAGGGAACTATAGTCTTAAATTCCAAAGTCACTCTATTCATCAGCTTTCTGTAGTGACCAACCATTTATTGTATATGTCCTACTGATTTTAAAATTGCCGAAGTGCATCATGTTGCATTTGTCAGATTGAATTCCATATACCAAATCTCTGTCCAGCTCTTCATCTGACCTATATCCTCTGTAGACAATTTCATGTTGAAAAGAGGAGATATTTATTTAGGACAGGGGTTCCCAACTTAGGGTACGTGGACCTCTTACTTAACGGGATTGGTCCATGGCATAAAGAAGTTTTGGAACCCCAGTTTAGGGTATGGTGAATCTTTGAAATGATCTGCTTCAGGAGGACTGTGCAGTTTTTAATTACCCTGTTATAGGAAATATTGCATGAAACTGGAAAGAGTGCAAAGTAGATTTACAGGAAGTTACCAGGATTTGGGGGCCTGAATTATGGGAGAGATTGGACAGACTGGGGCTTTATTCATTGAAGTGTACAAGAGTGAGGGGTGACCTTACAGAGATGTATAAAATCATGAGGAACGGGTATAGAAAACTAGAAGGTAAAGACTTAGGGTGAGAGGGAAAGATTTAAAAGGATCTGAAGGCCAACTTCTTCATGTAGAGGGTGGTGCATTCATGAAATGAGCTGCTAGAGGAGGTAGCTGAATCAGGTACAATAAAGACACTTGGCCAGTTATGTTAGGGCATATTTTGGAGTTAGGGTATATAGCAAATATTAATTTCAACAGCAACCAACCTTCAGATCTGAATATGGAACGTAGATTGAATTTAAAATGCAGCTCAGAACAATGTTCTTCCTGAAGCTGCATCTTAAGGCTGACTTATACTTGTGTGTATGCATGTCTGCTTCACTCTACACTGTAGCAAGCATGCATTGGTATGCGACAAAACTAGTTGGCGGTGGGGTTTCTATGCCACTGTGTTGAGTTTCTTCGTGAGAGACATGGATGAGGAAATGCATTTCAAACATTTTTGCATGTGGGCAGGTAGATTTGATGATTTGGTTCATCTATTTCGCATCGGTGTACAGACAAGGGGGAGAAGAAGCAACCGGAAATGTGATGCTACCAAGTGGACCAATCACAGTTGTTGTGGTCTGCATCGCCGTGATGCGTGAGTGAGTTTTTTGGGGAGGTGCATGTCACCCTACGGCATAGGGTACGCGGGTACCTACGGCGTAGATGCGATGCACAAGTATAAATCAGCCTTTAGAGTAAATTGCAGACCAGGAGACATCCAATTGATTGAGATGTCTGCCCAGGCATGAATGCAATCAACACCCTATTACATGAGTATGACTCAGAGACCACAGTAATTAACTCTCATTTTGGGTGTGTTGTGGGAAGACCCAGGAATTTGGAAATTTACATGCAACTCAAAAGAAGCATGATGAGGGTATTATAACTATAGAAATCGTCCTTTTACCTTTGTTCTTTAACATATAAAAATGTGCTGTAATGTTGGATCGGGGAGCCTCACTCTGGAGCGACTCCAACGGCTGTCAGCTCATGTGTGTCCCAAATAAAAACTTTTATATCAACCAGCTGCGGCTGTCTGGTGACTTGGTTCACAGTCACAACATTTGAGTGCTCGTCCAGAATGTAGTGTCTGCGTATTCTTATTAAGAGTGATATAATCTATTGTTAACCAAAAGGATCCATTAGGCTTCTTTACTAGCCGTACAGGCAAGTTAGTGGCAATGTTCCCTCTAATTTGTAAAGACCAATGTGCACAAAACTCTTGTGCTGTGCAATTTTTTGTCCAGTGACAACAACATGTGTGACCTGAGTTTTATATATAAGGTATTCATTCTAACAGTTTGCAAAGCACTGTCAATAAGAACGTTGGTCTCCTCTGGGTTTGATTGTTTTCATTCTCGTTCATCTGCGCTCTCACAAAACATACATTTGTAGACCATACATTTGTACATAGCAGACCTGTAGGGGGTAATGAAGGATTTTCTCACTGGAACTTTTGCACACTATCAATATGTGACTTGTTTAATAAATAATGCTTTAAAAAGTCAAGTTTCCAAATACCACTCCACTTCTTCCCTCTTGCAAATTCTCCAGCAACTTTTTCATCGCGACAATACTCACAGGTAACACCAGTTTCTGTATTGTGCATAAAATTTCTTGTAGCTGCATGTTCCTAACCTCATGAGCTTTTGGTGTAGTAGTTTCTATTGTTTCATTAAGCCATTCCGCTTCAAATGAACTAGCAGTTCTTTTTGCACTTCATGTCCTTTGCTTCTTTGGAATTCAATATAGTGAATCGATAACTTCTTTAATAAAAACTGTATAAATAAGCCATTTCTAAAATCTGTAGACAAATCATTGCCATCTCCACATTGTCAACACCATCTGCCTCAGAAACCGGAAAAGGAAATGTGATTGTGTACAATTGTGAAATATACTTAACATGCCAACCTTTTGAGTGCAGTTTAAATTCCTTTATGTGCTGGTAGCAAAAGATGTGCACACTCGCACACTGAGAGGTAACATTGGTCAGTGGTTGGTGTAATCTCTTAGTATCCCCTGGTGTTCCAGTTCATTTATTATACTCAGAACAACTGTCAGTGCATCTGCTTTTATAGGATATTGTTTTTGGGGTTTTTGCAGGTACCCTTCTATTTTAATTGGGTTTAACTTCAGTCGACCACAATTGTGTGTGTGTGTGTGTGTGTGTGTGTGTGTGTGTGTGTGTGTGTGTGTGTGTGTGTGTGTGTGTGTGTGTGTGTATATGTGCACACACACACACACACGTATATATACTTATTTGTCCTGTGCTACAGCTAATTCATCCCCTGTTTCCTTCACCACAGCCCATCCAGTCCCTGGCTTCCCATCTATGTGCCTCTGAGACCCATCTATAAAAATTTCCTCTGTTTCTCTTACACTGTTATCTTCCTCCTGCTCTATTTCCATTTGGCACTCTTGTCCCTCCCCCTCTGTCAGGATGGTGCTTGCATAGTTCATTCCTGTGTCCCTTACTATTGTCACTGACTTGTCTTTGGGGATGAGAACTGCCTCCCAAGCTGTCAGTGACTGCTCTCAGCCTCCCTGTGTCCAGGAGCTGTACGGTGGTATGGAGGGTATGTAGTATGAGTTGTCCCATCATCACAACAGGTTCACTTACTCACACTGCCCACACTGCCCAATCTAAAGCTGCTGTGCAGTGGGGAAGTCCTGCTACAATGAGTGTCTATTTTGTTGAATAATATGCCGCTGGTCTTCTTGTGTCCCCGTGGTCCTGCACCACCACTGCATTGTAATGCCCTCCCTCATCTCTGCAGTATTGGTGAAAGGGGCAAGCCACATCTGGTAACGTTCATGCAGGGGTGGAGACTAGGGCTTTCTTGATCTGTAAAAGCCTCTTCCTCATCTGGCCCCCATCTTATTTCCTCCAGAGGGGGGCTTCTCTCCTTTAATCACGGCCTGTTGCGGGGCCACTAGTGCTGAGAACCCTGGTATGAAATTACAGCAGTAATTGACATTACAGACATCACTCTCCTTACTCCCCTTACCTTTACTGAGTGAGGCATGGTGCTGATTGCAGAACGTCTGTCATCTGACATGTCCTTCCTCCCCTGGGAAATCGTGTGGCCTAGGTACAGTCCAGTTTGCATTCCTATCTGAGCCTTGTGTGGACTGATTTTAAACTCCTCGCCTTGCAGTATCTCTAGAACACTGGCTACCACCCCGTAAGTGACCTGCTTCATCTTCTGAAGCGATTAGAAGATCAGCTAAAGATAGTAAGATGGTCAACTGGTTGGGTGTTAGATTGAGCTTTTCCAAAGTCTGCACCATGATCTTATGAAAACTCTCTGGGCTATTGTGGAATCCCTGAGGTCCACATATACTGTGGCCCACCCAGGGTGAAGGCAAATCGGTCTTGGGAGTCAGGTGCCAAAGGGAGACCCCAGAATCCATTAGTGGTATCGAGAACTGAGAAAATGTTATGTTCTGGAGACAGGCCATTTATTTATAGAATGAGCTGTTAAAGGAGGTAGTTGAGTGAGGTACAATAAAAATATTTAAAAGGCTCTTGGCATGGTAGATGCAGAGGGATGTGGGTCAAACATGGGCAACTAGGGTGAGCTTAGATGGGCATCTTAGATGTCATAGGTGAGTTGGGATGAAGGTCCTTCTCCATGCTGTATTACTCTGTTACCGTGGAGGCTCAGTCTTCAAGTAGAGATAGATGGATAGATTTTTGGATATTAAAGGACAATAGAGATATTGGGTTAGTGTAGGAAAATGGTGAAGAGGTTGTAATCAGCCATGTTCGTCATGAATGGCAAATCAGGCTGAAAGAGAAAGGTGGCCGACTCTTGTTCCTGATTAGTATGTTATTGAGAAAAGCTGGTGCATAGACTTAGACCACAGGTCAGACATGATCTTAGTCAATGACAATGGCTAAGTGGCCTACTCCTGTTCCTATTTTCCTCATCTATTTTGAACAACCCATTCAGCTGCAATATTTACAAAGGGTAACCAACTAATTAAAATGAATTTTTTGTGGAAAAAATACACTATTAAATCCATTACGTTAACATGAGAAGATAAAAATGTAGATGGTTCAGATTTGCAGAAACAGATAATGAAGAATTTACAAACAAGAGAAAATCTGCAGATGCTGGAAGTCCGAGCAACACACACAAAATGCTGGAGGAACTCAGCAGGCCAGGCAGCATTTATGGAAAAGAGTACAGTCGAAGTTTCCGGCTAAGACCCTTCAGCAGGAATTAGTTACAGATTATTTTACCTGTTTCCCACATTTAGAGCCAGCACAATCAATTGATATAATGTAGTTAATTTGAATATAATGATTGTTGTCAATATTGTGATGGTTTAGAAATTTCCATAAGTCATAAAGTTTATCTTCTCAATAAAGAATTCTCAAATTGAACATCTTGTTAGAGCACTTACGGTGCAATAGTTATAATTTTTCATATCCTTACCTTATAACTTTCCAGTAGAAGAAATAACATGGTGGTCAAGAAGAATTTCAAGAATTATTCCAGGCAATTTCTTTGTGTTGTGTTGCTCATAATTCTTCTATTTCTCAACTTTTATTCAAAGTAGGATCACATTTGTATTTTTAAAGCACCTTTTGCACCCAAAGAAGTATCAATGAGTTTCACCACCAAATAAATACTTTGGAAAAGTTGTCATAAGTAGTCACATTTTTTTAAAACAGTATCTATTGTGTAATTTACCCAGATCATAACAAGGGCTGGGTTGCAAACTAGTAATCAGTTTATAATTTCTTTGTGTTGCCATTTCTCTTTATTTCTGATGCTTCTCTTTTTTTCCCCATTTGCTTTCGACTTCCTTTTACTTGTATTTTTTCTTATGAAGGAGGTATGAGGTCCAGCATTAAGTATACCTTAGACTGTATTGGAGAAGATATACTGTATAGGTGTGCTTGTTTTGAGTGATGGCAAGGTGCAAGAGAATAATAACTTCTGACTGCACAACTGTTGGAGTTTTGTCATATACAGTATATACTACATCACACGCACATCATGCATACCACACCAACGTCATAGACACATTGACTATATGTCACAGGCACCATGTACATAGAGCACGTACATGGCAATTACACCACAAAATTTCCCACAGGTGCACACCTGCTCCATGTATACACTATATGTGCCATATGTCCACACACACATACACACTTATATCATACACCCTATATGTAGTGCCATATAACGCCTGTACCATGCACATTTCCTATTAACTCCAGGTACAGACACCACCTGCACCACATATACACATTCACTCACATCACCTGCAGAACACATGCACACACATCTCCCTGAAAACTGTGGGTTTCAGTCACCCTTTCTACATGATGCATATTATCCACAGTGACACCAAAACATATGGCTGACATATTGTAAAAAATCAGTCAGCTTATTTAAAATGTGTTGCTTAAGACGCTTTCTTGGAACATGAAACCTCACACTCTGCTTCATTCACAAACACCAAAGACACCAAAGCATATGGTGACGTGTTGCTGAGCGCGGAAACATATTTTGGCTGTGTCGAGGGGCCCTGTAGCTGGAGCTTTGCTGAGATTGGAGGCAAGCAGATTGAAGTGGTGAGTGAGATGTCACAAGAACTGTGCGACATGTAGCAAGCAACAGAAGAGTCATAGGTGGGTAAACCTTCCTCTGTGTGCACGGGGCTGCAGTGGAAAGTTACCACCAGTTTTAAAACACATTTGTAATTCAGCAAAGGTAGTGCGTGGTATCCTAAAAAGAACATCTTGCACATTGCTGTGTGATCAGTCCTTTTTCTATCCTAGCTAACTTTGCCAAATTAAACACTAAATCTAAAAGTTAATCCAATAATGTGAAAAAAAAACATCTGGCATCCTGACTGGATTCTCAATCAACAGTCTGCTTAGCCTCCACAATTTAAAAAGACCTCACACTTTGCAGAAGCAAAGTTAACATGTGGCAGGTGGAATGTGATGTTGTGACATCCTAGTGGGGACCTTTACTTAGTATTAAAGCAATGAAATCTCAATCCTAAAGAGCTATCCAGTACGTGTTCAAGAAATCATCAATGCAAATGAGCCACTTAAATAAGACAAGAAATACTCTGCAGGTCAGGCAATGTATGTGCAAGGAGAAAAGCGGTTAATATTTCAGGATGGTGACTTTTTTTGGTCAGGTTTCCTTATAGACGTTGTCTGATGCGCTTTCTGCCGTTGCAGGGTTCATGTCTGATCAGCCCTTTGGATCCCAGTTCATGTGCAGCGTTGTGGCATCTCACGTCAGCCACCTTCCACAGACCAACCTCAGCTTCGTTTGGATTGCCCCACCTGCAGGCACCGGCTGTGTGAACTTCATGTGAGTAAACCCTTGATGCCGTGCATGCTAGAGATGACTGACTGGTAAACTTTGAAATGGCTTGACTGCAAGACTGACTCTGACACTAAACCATTGAGTTATAATTAGTTGCTTTATTTTCTGGGAGCCTGAGACATACACAGCCAACACAAATTGGCTGTTGAATTCAAGACATGATAAAATGCATCTGGAGCTTTTGGCCTTTAATGGGAACAGTGAAGAACAAGTGCAGTGGAGTGGAGGCCGCTGTTGAATCCATGGTTGCCCTTTGGTTCCCTGCCAAATCACATTGAACTTTTATTGTGGAAGCCTTGCTAAGCCCTCCACCTACCCAACCTCCCCATCTTTATTGATTAACTCCACCTACTTCACCCACACAATTGATTTTGTCAGTGATGCACCATTAATAACTCTTGGAGACGGGAGGCGAACGATAGGCTTTTATTAGCTGTAAGGGACCACGATTAGCAGCAAGAGACCACCACACAACATCTCGGAGACTGAGGGAGGAGCAGTGCCTCCAATCGCCTTTATACAGGGGTCTGTGGGAGGAGCCACAGGAGCAGTCAGCAGAGGGGCGTGTCCAGACAGGTATATGTAGTTCACCACAGTCAGGATGCGGAGAAAGACTGTTGAGCCCAGCCTGTTTAACTGCCACGGGACATCTATTGCCTAAAACTTGCTGACTCATTCTGACAATGACTTGAGTTCAGTTTTTTGGCCTTGCTCAATTTGGATCAGTTTGGAATTTGTTCCTTTGGCTCTGTGGAGGATGGACCAAGGGCTGCGGTTTCTTACTACCCTCTTGCTGAGTTTTGCAGGAAGTAGATGTCCTCAACATGCTCCACCAATGTCTCATCAGGTAACATTATTAAGAAACCAATGAAGTCAAGTGAATTGAACCTTTCTTGGTCTAGACGTGAAGTGCATATTTCCCCGGATAAAAGCCTCCAGGCATCTACAGCCTAGTTCCGTCCAGGCATAATACTTTGAAAAGACTTCTCCCCAACAATTTCCAAACCCTCCCCAAAGTTATCTAAGTATCAGCAGCCTGAGAGCCATAATCCGCTGCTCCTCCTGCTATCCTGCTTTTTTCCATGAAAAAAATAACAAGCAACTGACTAGTGCCAATAAATAAGGCAAAGAAGCTCTGTGAGACATCTGCCACAAACATCTGCCCTGGAGCACCATTAACCCACTGACTTCATGAAGCTAGGTTATATCATTCATTATCTCTAACTTTATTTCAAAGCAGTTTTTTTTCCAGCAGATCAACCTGAAATATTCGTAACACCAGTTTTTCTCATCTAGTGGTGACAAAAGAATAAAAAACTTTATTCTTAAAGTTATATATATATAATAAATATATATAATACACACACACACACACACACACACACACACACACACACACACACACACACACACACACACACACACACACACACACACACACACACACACACACACACACACACACACACACCACCCCACCCCCCAACCTGAGGATGTGAACTCTTCTCTCCATGAGGACATTTACAGCAGCAGGTGCAGAAAGAAAGCCTGGAAGATCATCGAGGACATCAGTCACCCCAACCATAAACTGTTTCAGCTGCTTCTGCCTAGCAAACGGTACTGCAGCATTAAGGCCAGGACCAACAGGTTATGAGACAGCTTCTTTCTACAGACCATTTAACTTATAAATTCATATGTCTGTACATTGTGATAGAGTCATAATGCAAAGTTTTTTACTCCCTCACATTGTGGGATGGATGTAATAAGTATAGATGTATATATGCGTATGTATGTATATATGTTTGTGTGCGTGTGATATATATATATATTGTGAGAGGAGAGAAGGGAATACATGAATATGTAATTAAATTGAGGTTTAGCAATAGGAAGACTAAAATTTTGCAATGCTTTAGAAAGGGACAAAAGATACTTCAATCAATTAAGGTAAAATTTGTTAAGGTAGTAAGACTAAGTATTAGGAGGTGATGGATGTAAATAAAGCCCAGTGTTTAAACTTGAAATACCAGCTTGCTATTTTTGATTTAAAAACAACATTTGTTGGGAATACTCAACAGGCCAGGTAGGACCTGTGGTGATGGAAACTGGATTAGCATGTCCAAAACCATTGATAAGTAGCTGAGGGTTTGATAGAGAAATGTAAGATTGTTGCAGAGTGCACAGCAGCACGTTTCATCGTTTCATAGCCACCTATCTGTGCATAGACGACAGCATGAATGGTCAGATTATCCATGTGGTCTGTAGGTTTGATCTTAATTCACTCAGCCTGTGGTCTAGGTGCAGCCTAAAGTCTGCTGTGCTTGACAGGAGAGCAGGACTACTCGAGGAGAGCACAACTGTTTGGTGTAGATCAGAATCAGTGTGATACAGCTCAGTCGTCCAGCTTTATTTTTCATTAGAACTGAAAATAAAAATTAGAAAGAAGATAAGTTGCAGCGTTTAGGTAAGGTGGTGAGGTGGAGAATGCGATGAGTGGAAGAACAAAGCGAAGATCTGTGGCAGCATGGAGATTGAATGTACATGTGGGGTAGGGAATGAATAAAAATGTAAAGAATGAAATTACTAGAAGAGGAGTAAGTGAAAAAAAAAATATTGCTGGAAATGACCCAGGCTCTGAAGCAATTCGACAGCCATCATCAGTGCCACAGTGCCTGAAATCAAAATTGTGGTGGTACTTCAGCAGGTGAAGTCTATGTGGTTTAGCCTCCGTCCATGAAGTACTATATAAAAATGACATGTTGTGATTAGATAGGTTTTGAAGGACTACAACAGTTTGGTCAGCCACTGGCATTCACCTGTAGCTACTATTGAGAAGTGAACTATACAAATATGAATCATTTACCAAAGAGAGCTTCATTCAATCCTGTCTTCAGGTGCTAGATTCCGGTGGATGGGGCATTGTATTTCCTGGAGTTTATGATGCCCAGTGTACATTCCAAGATGCTTTCTACCCCTCAGATTGTAGCATTTGTCTCTGGGAGAATTACTGACAGCAGCAATGATCTTGAAAAAGAAAAGAAAAACAATTAACACCAAGACTCAGGAGAGCTTACATGCTATCAGCAGTATGCATATTCTTCATTTGGAGCCCTAAAGGTGGACTCAGCTTCACTCTTCATTGAATGGCAACTATGGAAACCCTGGATAATTAGTTAAACTGCAGATTATTTACATTGTCCAGTTAGACTCTGTAGAATGTTAGAGAGTGCACAGGGAGGCAAAATAATGCTCCTTCACCACAGCTCCCCACCCTGCCTGAAGTCCATTCTGTTCCCCTTTCATAAAACACGCTGCTCAAAAACTGTACTCCATTTCTAAGTCAAAGTGGAGTTTATTGTTATCCACACAAGAACGTACATGTATGCACAGGTGCAGTGTAAAACTTGCAGTAGCATCACAGGCACAAATGTACAGATACATAGCCTTCACAAATTAATCATAAATTATGCACAATTTTACAAGGTTGCAACACAATTAGAACATTTTGAGCTGCCGACCCTCTCCCCTGCTGATCCCCCAATGCAGACTGGCACACGTTTGTCCTCCCTGCCCCCTCCCGAAGTCGACAACCCGCTCTTTGCTGGCGCTGAGCGAGATGCTGTTGTTGCAGCACCACTCAAATTGGTGTGTCCTTTCTTGCTGACCATCGCCACCTGTGATTTATCCAACAACAGGAGTGGCGTCAGCGAATTTGAAGATGGCATTGGTACTGTGTTCATCCTTGTAAATCTCCCTGCACCCTTTCTATGGTTTCCACGTCCTTCCGGTAGTGAGGCGACCAGAATTGAGCGCAGTACTCCAAGTGGGGTCTGACCAGGGTCCTATGTAGCTACAACATTACCTCTCAGCTCCTAAGCTCAATCCCAGAGTTGATGAAGGCCAATACACCGTATGCCTTCTTAACCACAGAGTCAACCTGCGCAGCAGCTTTGAGATTCCTATAGATCCTCCACACTGCCAAGAGTCTTGCCATTACTGTTATATTCTGCCATCATATTTGACCTACCAAAGTGAACCACCTCACACTTATCTGGGTTGAACTCCATCTGCCACTTTTCAGCCCAGTTTTGTGTCCTATCAATGACCCGCTGTAACCTCTGACAGCCCTCCACACTATCCACAACACACCCAACTGTTGTGTCATCAGCAAATTTACTAACCCATTCCTCCACTTCCTCGTCCAGGTCATTTATAAAAATTACAAAGAGTAAGGGTCCCAGAACAGATCCCTGAGGCACACCACTGGTCACCGGAAATTCCGCCAGTCCCCTGCCATCCGCTCGGCCCTGCCTGAATCCACCGAGCCAGGCCATTACACCCTACCGTGTTCCGGCTTATGCTGCGTGGAGCTCTGGTCCGATATTGGGCCGGTTCCCGCTACACTGTGCCGGTATCGGACCCAACAAAGCTCACTCTTTTCAAATCCAACTCAAATTTAATTCAACTAGTTTAGTCGTGCCTAGAGCCAATTCCTGCCAAAGCAAGGACTGAGACCTACTGCAGCTTGCCTATCACCATGAAAGGTCTAGAGTAGATGCAATCTCACTGGCTCTCCACGGCCTTGGACCACCTGGACAATAGTAATACCTATGTCAGTCTGCTGTTTATTGACTAGCTCAGAGTTCAACACAATCATATCCTCTGGTCTAATCAACAAGCTCTGAAACCTGGGACTCTGCACCTCCCTTTGCTACTGGATTCTTGATTTCCTCACTGGGAGGCCACAGTCTGTAAAGATCAGAAATAATATCTCCACCTTGCTGATAATCTACGCTGGCGCACCTCAAGGCGACTGTCTCTACACCCATGAGGGAGAGAACACCATCTATAAATTTGTCAAGGATGCAACTGTTGTTGGTAGAATTTCAGATGGTAACGAGAAGGCGTACAGCAACGAGATAAATCAGCTGGTTCAGTGGAGTCCCTGCAACAACTTGGCACTCAGACTCAGTAAGACCAGGGAATTGATTGTGGACTTCAAGAAAGGGAAAGCAAGGGAATACACTAGTCCTCACTCATCGAGCAGTTTCAAGTTGCTGGGTGTCAGTATCTCTGAGGATCTATCCTGCGTCCAGCATCACGCAGGGCATGCCCTCTTCTCATTGCCACTGTCAATGAGGTACAGGAGCCTGAAGGCTGGCATGCATGTTTCAGGAACAGCTTCTTCCCCTCTGCCATCATATTGCTGAATGGACAGTGAAACCATGAACGCTACCTCAGTACTTTTTATTCTCTTTTTGCACTACTTATTTACATTTATATATATATACTTATTATTATTATTATAATGTATAGTTTTTATTACTATGTATTACTACTGCAAAGCAAAAAAATTCACGACATATGCCAGTGATATGAAACCTGATTCTGAGGACATCATGGAGAAACAAACTATGACAGGGAATTCCAGTTAATGAATTTATTCTTAAGCAGTTGCTTTTTTATGTATTTTCAAATCTTTTAAAATCCAAATCTGACATCACCTCTTTTGTACTTTTGGATTTAATTCAACTTCCTTTTCCCTTATTTAAAAAAAACAGTCTGGTGTCTTGTCTCAGGGGAATGGTAGCATGGTGATTATATCACTGACTATTGGACCAGAGACAAATAAGTTCAAATCCCAACACAACAGTTTAGATAAATTAAATGCATCTGGAGTAAATCGTCTCAATAATGGTTGCCATGAAATGATCAGATTGTTGTTAAATTCCTATCTGGTCCATCAGTTTTCCCTTATTTAGTCCATCTATCATGGCATGCAGAAGGATGGGACACAGACCATCTTCTAATTCCCAGTGATCCATAAGCATGTTTAAGGACAAATGTAATCTTTGGTCAATACCCTTGGCTATACGTGACACCAGACCCACCTATTTAGTTTCTCTTTATTGCCCTCTGAAAAGGTCTAGAAAGGGGAATTGGAGCTGATCAATGAATGTTGGTCTTGCTAGCCATGCCAACATCCCAGTCAGAACTAAACAGCAATGCAAATTCATCAACTGGACTTTTCAATTTGACTGGGCCTTGTAACAGTCCGTGTAAACAAATGTACGATCAACATAATCACAATTGTATGTTAGACCCTCATTACAGGGAATGATGAATTCCACAAAGTATTCAGCCTTTTATTTTCAATAGCTTCTCAACACCTACAGCTTCCTGGCAGGTACTAAACAGAGAAAAAACAGTGAAGTACAGAAATGTAGTAACAAGAAGGGCTGTATGATCTATGACAGACATGTTCACGTCTCCTGTTTTTTTGTGAGTGTGAATAAGCTGTACATTATCTTCAGACATTTCGAGTACCTTAAACTTTTGCGAGTTATTTAATGCGCGGCAGCCATCACAGGGAGATATTTGGACTAAAGCCAGGCTAGCAGTTTGATACTTTAAGTGTGTTTTGTGAAAGATTAAAATAAATTGCTGTTAGTCTTTTACAAAAACCATTCGTTGACTATTTTATAGTCCTTGAAACAGCTATCTGTTGTGTGATCACTCTGCCAGTTTAAACACTGCTTTCGTTATTAACTTGGGTTCAAATTTTACACAGTTAAAGGAAAAATGAAAATATAATAATAACTCATCAAGCTATAAAACACTATCGGGGTCCAACAACCAATTTTCTTCATAAGATGGTAAAAGGAGCACATGCAGGTATGCAATGTAATTGTTATTTGTATCCACTGTTCACTCTTAAAGGAGATGTATTTACTCAGAAAACACCATGTAATTTTCTCATGTATAACTGCAGCATTATTTTTATTGATATTTTTTGTGGGGGTGGGGTGGAATTGAGCTGTCACAGACAAGACCAGCAATTACTTCTCATTTCTCTTTGCCCCTGAGAATGCTTCATGAACCTCTGCCATTCTTTTGCTGAAGGTACTTCCACTGTGCTATTGAAGAGCTGCTAATATGTGTCCAAGTCAGATTGGAGTGTGACTTAAAAGGTGTCTTGCTGCTAGTGGTATTCCCTGCTGCTCTTTGGAGGAGGTGTTAGTTAAGTAACCTGGGCAAATACAATTCATTTTGTAGATAGTACATGCTACTGCCAGTGTGCGCCGGTGGTAGAGCAAACTAATGTTTGGGGTGGTGATTAAGGTGCTTATTAAGTGGGCAGCTTTGACCCAGATGGTGTTATAAAAGCTTCTGGTGCTTTGCTCATCCAAGCAAGTGGAGAGTACTTCATCAAATTCTGACATACGCCTTGTAAATGATGGAAAGGGTTCAGGGTGTCGGTACTGTTATCCACTGCAGGATATCTAGCTTCTCGTCTGTAACCAAGACAACCTGTGTGGCTAGTGCAGTTGAATTTCTGGTGAACAGAGATCGCCAGGATGTTACTGTGGCTGAGTTGGTGAAGGTAAGGCTATTAAACGTCAGTGGTAGGTGTCTAGGCTTTCTCTTGTTGGAGATGGCTGTTGCCTGGCATTTCTGTGGCATAAATGTTACTTGCCCACGCCCAAATGTCGTTGTTGACTTCAGATTTATCAGGCCTCTTTGCTGCCACTCTCATTCAAACGTTATCTTGAACTCAAGGCTGGTCATTCTCACCTCCAGAATTCAGCTCTTTGCTACAAGTTTGGCTAAGGTCTGGGATGAAGTGGTTGCGACGAAACACAAATTGGGCATCACTGAGTAGATGCTAGTTAATAGCCCTGCTGATAGCACATTCCATCCCTTTGCTGAAGGTTAGACTACTTAAGTGGCAATTAGCTAGACTGGATTCACTCTGCTTTTTTGAACAGAGAGGACCTAGGCAATTTTCCATATTGGCAGCTGGATGCTAGTATTGTAACTTTAGTAGAACAGTTTGGTCCTGGAGCATAAGTCTTCAGTATTCCAAATGGCAAGTGGTCTGGTCCTCTGGTCTTTGTTGTTTCCAACACGCTCAACTATTTGACAATACCATGTTAAGTCACCGCCTGCACAAAGGAATCACGTTTTTGTAGGGTGTCCCGAAATGAACACTTATCAGACCTTTTTTCTCTCGTGACCAGAATGGATCTCTAATGTGGAATGTGCATTAGTCCTGTGGGCTCATAATTGAGCCATTATCACTACCTCTCTGTTTAAGCAATGTGTTGCAACAGAAAGTTACTCTATTGGAAAATAAAAATGCTTACAGAATATTCTGTTTTATATAAGTAAAACCACTGCTGTTTCCAGGCATGGCAGACCCCTCCAAATTGGAGTGATTTTTAATCTGCTGCCAACTCCAGTGATGTAGCAATGTGCCTCAAAAGTGCCTGTAGCAATAGGAAAACTATGACAGCATGGTAATATAGCGGTCAGCAAAACGCTATTCCAGCACCAGCTGTAAGATCAGGGTTCAATTCCTGCCGTTGTCTGTAAGGAGTTTGTACATTCTCCCTTTGACCGCGTGGGTTTCCGCCTACATTCCAAAGACACATAACTAGGTTTAGTGAGCTGTGGGCATTCTGTGTCGGTGCCAAGAGAATGGCGATACCTACGGCTGCCTAGCACGATCCTTGATGGTTTGATTTGACACAAGCAAAGCATTTCACTGTATGTTTCGATGCACGTGTGAGAAATAAGTTTAATCTCTAATCTGGAAATGCACAGTTGTTTAAAACCTGTAAAGCCAACTTCAATTTCTGCGCACAGAACTGCTACAGATATTTGGGCAAACACGAGGAAATCTGCAGATGCTGGAAATTCAAACAACGACACACACAAAATGCTGGTAGAACACAGCAGGCTAGGCAGCATCTATAGGGAGAAGCGCTGTCAACGTTTCGGGCCGAGACGCTTCGTCAGGACTAACCGAAAGGAAAGATCCACAGCAGGCTAGGCAGCATCTATAGGGAGAAGCGCTGTCGACGTTTCGGGCCGAGACCCTTCGTCAGGACTAACCGAAAGGAAAGATCCACAGCAGGCTAGGCAGCATCTATAGGGAGAAGCGCTGTCGATGTTTCAGGCCGAGACCCTTCGTCAGGACTAACCGAAAGGAAAGATCCACAGCAGGCTAGGCAGCATCTATAGGGAGAAGCGCTGTCGACGTTTCGGGCCGAGACCCTTCGTCAGGACTAACCGAAAGGAAAGATCCACAGCAGGCTAGGCAGCATCTATAGGGAGAAGCGCTGTCGACGTTTCGGGCCGAGACCCTTCGTCAGGACTAACCGAAAGGAAAGATCCACAGCAGGCTAGGCAGCATCTATAGGGAGAAGCGCTGTCGACGTTTCGGGCCAAGACCCTTCGTCAGGACTAACCGAAAGGAAAGATCCACAGCAGGCTAGGCAGCATCTATAGGGAGAAGCGCTGTCGACGTTTCAGGCCGAGACGTCGACAGCGCTTCTCCCTATAGATGCTGCCTAGCCTGCTGTGTTCTACCAGCATTTTGTGTGTGTTGTTGACAGATATTTGGGGATGGTCCATATGTTAGTAGTTTGTTTTCTGCTGCCACTTCAGTAATCAGTGTTCTGGAATCTCGGAATACGGTGATCTTTTACAGCAATATCTAGCTGCTTCCACTCTTGCATGCAAAGAAACTCCCATTCGTCATTTCTCCAAAGGCTTCATTTACATTGCAGGGTCATCACCGAAGTCAAGGCTGTCATACAATAGTCAGATGAATTTTCTTCATCCATTTCAATCCTTCCAATGCAATCATCCTGTTAAGCTACTAAAATTAACTGTCCCTTTCTGAAGTGAAATAATTGTATAATCTAAAAGCTGACACAGTAATCAAATAGCTGCAGTTGACACAATTCTGTCTACCAAATGAAACATGCACATCCCATTTTACTGGCAATGAGCTTACAGCATGTTGAGAATGGTTTTGCAATCACACGCCTGGACTTTGATTTCCAGCTAATTTTGTTTTCTTTTTTTGAGCATACACAGTAAGGAGTTTTTTTTGCCATAATTTTGGGATGAAAAAAGTATTTTCCATGACAGTGCTAGTCAAGGCCAGGTGAAAAGAGAGACATCAGAAATTTTAAAAAGATACTGCCAGCAATATAAAGAAATACAGGTGTGCTGCCATTGCGACTATTGGAGATAACCAGTGGTGCAATTCAAGAGAACTAGTAGAACTATAGAACATTGAAATCTACAGTACGTTACAGGCCCTTCAGCCCACAATGTTGTGCTGACCATGTAACCTACTCCAGAAACTGCCTAGAATTACCCTACTGCTACTGGAGATGTGGTGTAAAAAGTAGTTAGTTTTAAAATCATAATTTCAAAATTAAAATGATGAATAATGCAATGATCAAATAAAATAAATTATACATACTAAGTTAATCAGCAATTATGTATCTCACAGAGAAGATGAATGAGTTATAAGAACCAAGGAGAAATTATGCAAGAATACATTTTGACAAAAATGCCATTATAGTTTGAGTGAGGCGGACATTGAATAATAAAATAAATCATGAAGACTTAGTATTTTGAATGTAGTGGTAACTTTTCTAAAACTGGACGTAGCAGTACCTCACCCAGTCAAATTACTGGATAGAAATTTTGAAAGCAGACTGTATCTAGATTATGGCACTGCCCAAAAGGGACCAATTGCACTGTGCTTTCAAGGGCAAGGGTGTTCACATCAAAATCATTTTTCTGACTGTGAATAATGCATAATAGATCAGCTCATGTTGGAATTTGTGAATAAGGAAAGGAAATTAAATAAGGAATGAAATTGGAAATTGTTAGGGAAATGAATCCATACTCTATATTCAGTCGGGCAATTTTCATAAGGCAACCCTATTGATTTATTGTTGTTTAAATTTTTTATTGTTTAGTTAAAGCTGTGAAGTCACAAGGTCTAAGGTTCAATTACCCCTGAAGATAGCTGGGCTGGTCGTGATTCAGGATGGTAGCACTACATTGCCCAATATATTGCTGGAAAATCCATTGAGTGCAAAGTTGAATGATGTGTGTGCACTTGTGGTGGAACCTGCCTGTGTGCGGAGTCCAACAACAAACCCACAAGCACGGAGCAGGAGCACATTAGCCTCAGTCCCAGGCAGCTGCCTAAGAAGAAAAACCTAGCCAGGTTATTTCTTTTGAATCTGTTAATAGCACAGAGAAAGCAGAAGTAATCTGCTCCTGTGCTTGATTAGAATGCAGTAACGTTAGCACAGTGTGGATAGTAAAGCATTGAAATGCAGCTCTGATGCTGTGCCTATGTCCCTTGGAGGCAACACATGATAGTTCTGATCTTATTGCTAATCTCACTTAAAAATAAAGTTGGGATTGAGCTCAATTTTATTAAATCATTGTGGTCTAAGTCTGGATATGCAGTACATACTGATTCATTCCTTTCAA
The DNA here is from genome assembly GCF_048418815.1 of Hemitrygon akajei. Taxonomy (NCBI): domain Eukaryota; kingdom Metazoa; phylum Chordata; class Chondrichthyes; order Myliobatiformes; family Dasyatidae; genus Hemitrygon; species Hemitrygon akajei. Next base: position 94,130,725 of record NC_133137.1, on the reverse strand, counting down.
GAACAGATCAAGCAGTAGAAATTTATAATGTTTATTTGGGAATATAGTCCATTGTTCAAATCATTTTATTGTTCTGAAAGCTGAACATGAAAAAGCATTTAACTAGATGCTTTGTTAAATTTTGCATCAAGCTAGATGGAATGTTGCTCGGTGACTGCTGATGATAACTGACACCTCTATTCTTCTGTTTGAAGCAGGCAGCTGTTGTTATTTATGTGCAAAATATGAAAGGGACAATTAAGTAAAATCAGCAAGGCTACAGGCAAGCAAATCCACTTAGTTTTCAATTGAATGCTTAGTCAGTTGGTAAAAAAGCTCACCATAGACCATAGCAAGTAACAATCATAAACAATTGAAATATTTAGAAATGTTGAAGTCTGCATATATTCTCAGAGAATTATCCATTTGTTGAAATTACAGAGTTTAGTTTCCTTTGCTGGGTATCTCCTCCTTACACTGAGTCCTGATAAATAGCCACAGCCCAGAACATCGACTATTGCTTTGGCTCCACAGAAGCTGCTTGACTTCCTTCTGCAGTTGTTTTTGCATCAAGACCCAGCATCTGTAGTTTGTTGTATCTCCATTAAGCTTCCCTTCCTTGTGTAGATGTGCTGTTAAAAGTAGAAAACAGTTACTGGTGTTTTCAGATGAGCAGTCGCTAACCAAGGTTACATTAATAAGCCACACTACTTTTTATTAGAATAATCACAATTAATATTTTCCTGTTATTTCTGCATTTCACAGTTCTCCATTCCTTCAGTTCTAGTCAAAAAAACTCAGGATTCCAGGATGATGAATGTATTTATAATGACTCTGCTGGAAAAACAAGCATATTGACAAATGACACACCTAACTGATCTAAGACACTAGAGACTCTGCAGATGCTGGAGATCTTGAGTGACACACAAAATGCTGGAGGAACTCAGTAAGTCAGGTAGCATCTATGATTAGGGGAATAAATGAATTGGGGCAAGATCTTTCTTCAGGACTGGAAAGAAAGGGGGCAGAAGCCAGAATAAGAGGGTTAGGGTGTAGTGACAGAGATGGAGTATAGCTGTCAGGTGACAGGTGGGACCAGGTGAGGGGGAAATTGGTGGGGAGAGATGAAGTAAGAAGCCAGGAGGTGATTGGTGGAAGATGTAAAGGCTGAAAAAGGATTCTAACAGGAGAGGACATCGGACCAGAGAATAAAGGAAAGGAGGAAGGGAACCAGAGGGAGGTGAGCGGAGGAGAAGGAGGTGAGAGGGTAATCAGAATGGGGAATGGGAATGACAGTAGGGGTGACGGGGGAGTAATTACCAGAAGTTGAAGAAACTCATGTTCGTGCCACTAATTAGAGGCTACCCAGATGGAATATGATGTGTTGCTCATTCAACCGGAGTTTGGCCTCATTGTGGCAGTAGAGGAGGTCATGGACAGACATGTCAGCATGGGAATGGGAAGCCAAATTGGAATGGGTAACCACTGGGAGATCCAGCCTTTCGTGGCATATAGAGCGGAGGAACTCGATGAAGCTCTCCCTGAATCTGTGCCAGGTCTCACCGATGTAGAGGAAGCTGCACTGAGAGCAGTGGATATAAAAGATAACTCTGGCAGGCTCATAGGTGGAATGTCACCTCACCTGGAAGGATCTAATGAACAGTCTTGGCCAGAGAGATTATATAGAATCATTGTGTCCCTTAATATTTTGTTTCTCATACTCTGAGTCCATGCCTATTTCCTTGTTATACTCAACCACAACAAAAACCACTTTAACTGATATTCTTTTTACATCTAACCTTACCTTTATTAGTCAAAGCATTGAGTTCAAAAGTCAGGATGCTACATTGCATCTTTGTAAAACTCTAGTTAGGCTGCATTTGGAGTGTTGCATTTAATTTTTGGTCCATTATAGGGAGGATATGGAGGCTTTGGAGAGAGTGCAGAGGAGGTTTACAAAGAGGTAGCACCTTACATTTCTTCCTTCACTCTCCCCTCCCCCCACCTTCTTACTCTGTCTCTCCTCTTCATTTCCAGTCTTGGTGAAGGGTCGTGGCCTGAAATGTCGATTGTTTACTCTTTTCCAAAGATGGTGCCTGGCTTGCTGGTTTCCTCCAGCACTTTTGTGCAGTGCTTTGGATTTCCAGTATCTGCAGATTTTCTCATGTTCGAGGTTGACTACGATGCTATCTGGATTAGAGGGCGACGCACTCAAAATGCTGAAGGAGCTCAGCAGCTCAGGCAGCATCTATGGAGCGAAATAACACACAAACACAAGAACACAAAATATAGGAGCAGGAGTAGGCCATCCGGCACGTCGAGCCTGCCCCGCCATTCAATAAGATCATGGCTGATCTGTCCGTAAACTCAGCTCCATCTACCTGCCTTTTCCCCATAACCCTTAATTCCCCTACTATGTAAAAATCTATCTAACTGTTTCTTAGATATATTTAATGAAGAATCCTCCCTGGGCAGAGAATTCCACAGATTCACCACTCTCTGGGAAAAACAGTTTCTCATCATCTCTGTCCTAAATCTTCTCCCCTGAATCTTGAGCCAATGTCCTCTAGTTCTAGTCTCACCCATCAATGGAAACAACTTTCCTACTCCTATCTTATCTATCCTTTCAAAACTTTGTATATTTCTATAAGATCCCCTCTCATTCTTCTGAACTCCAGAGAGTATAGTCCCAGACGACTCAATCTGTCCTGATGAAGCAGCTCGGCCTGAAACATTGACTGATTATTTCCGTCCATTGATGCTGACTGACCTGCTGAGTTCTTCCAGCATTTTGTGTGCATTGCTCAAAATTTCCTTGTACCCAGGGTAAGAAGACACGAGTAATTAGGAGAATCATTAAGTTATAGATCAATACAGCATGGATATGGGTCTTTTATCCCAATGAGATGAGAGAAACCATGGTTCCCAACCATCTAGTCGCTTGTTCCTGTGTTTAGCCCTTATCTGTCTAAGACCCATCCCCTAAAACTATGCCCCTGAGTTTTGGACTTCCTTACCCTAGGGAAAAATTGTTACCATTAAACATTTCTATAAGATTGCCTCTCATTCTTCTAACCAAGACCTAGCCTGGCCAAACTCTTTCTGTAACTCTGACCCTTTAGTCCTGGCAGTATCCTCTTAAATACTTCATCCAATTTAACCATGTCCTTCCTATAAGAGTGGGGAGTGCCAGCAGTTTGATAAACTTAGTTTGCTTTTCCTGGAGACGAAGAGGCTGATGGGCGACCTGATAGAAGTTTATAAGATTAGGAAAGGCAAAAGTAGAGTAGACAGCCGACATCTTTTACCCATGGTTGAAGTGTTTAATACTTGAGGTGGGAAGAGGTAAGTTCAAAGTTTAGAGACATGCAAAGCTAGTCTACACATATAGTAGTGGGTGCCCAGAATGTGCTGCCAGGAATGGTAACGGGGGCAAATAAGGTAGAGGCTTTTAAGAGGCTCTTAATGTGTAGAGAAAGGAGGGATAATGGATGTTGTCTAGGCAGAAGAGATTAGTTTTGTTAAGCAATTAATTACTAGCTATTAGTTCAGTACAATATCATGGACCTATTCCTGTGCTAGGCTATTTGAATATCACTGCAGATGTGGGAATGTAGAACATAGAAAACAGAAGGTTTGAATAACTTAGTAGGTTAAGCAGATTCTGTGGAGGCAAAAGGTGTGGTTTAACCCACTGAGATCAATTGTTCTGCTTTTTTTTGTTCTAGCTATTGTTTTGTGGGCCAATAGGATCCTTATAATCTCTCATTTCACTTGAAACTGTTCAATATTTATCCACAACTTCCAATTCTTCACTCAAAATCCAAGAAAACAATGTACAGTGCTTGTGTACATTTCCTCGAAACTAAAATCCTGAAGCCTAGAATCCTGTTCTTTTGTGGCCACCCTCATTTACCATTTGATTGGGCGCTATCTTGTTAATGAATTTATTTCATATCTGTAAGGTTAAGGTTTCAACATTTAAAGTTTATTAAAACTTGTAGCATAATATATCGGGCGTCACAGTAATAGCAATTAGTGTAACGTTCTTACGGCGGTGATGACCAGAGTTCATTCACCTGCTGCCTGTAAGGAATTTGTTAATTTATTATTGAGGTAACAGCGCGGAATAGGCCCCTACAGTCTTCGAACCACGCCGCCTAACAACCCCTGATTTAACCCCAGCCTAATCTTGGGCCAATTTACAATGACCAATTGACCTACCGGCTGGTACATCTTTGGAGCACCCGGAGGAAACCCATGCGATCATTGGGAGAAACTGTAAACTCCTTACGTATTCCCCGTGACTGAAAGGGTCTCCTCTGGGTGCTCCAGTTTCCCCCTACATTCCAAAGACAAAACAGTCGGTAGGCTAGTTGGTCAGATGGGTGCCGCAGGCTTGTTGGGCGGAAGGGCCTGTTACTGTGTTGTATCTCTAAATAAAAATGAAAACTTCACCCTATTGGAAATCAGCAGCCATTAAAAAGAGTTGTTTGAATGGAGAGCTGATCTGAATGCACATGTGCATGAATACTGTCCTGTCCTGGTCCAATTCAATAACTTGTTAAATGATGTGGATTGTATCAAGGATCTAGGTAATTCATTTAAGAGGATTCAGCAGGGAGTTTAAAATAAATCAAGAGAGATGGGAAGATGTAAGAATGGAAATGAAGCACAGGTGTTGAGTGATGAGCATCAAAGGCAGATTTATGTTTTCAATAAATATCCTTTCCAGAGATGGTGTGACATGATATATTACTATTTGCATCCCTTTCCGACAGTGAACTGCAGAATAATCAATACTGAATGTCAAACAGAAGTCTTGCTGCTTGTAAATGAATTTCACCTGAATCACTTAGTTGGATAATTTCATGCTTCTTGTTTCTTGATTATTAAATACAGAGTTATTGGTCTGCTGCTAACAGGTTGAGATGTTTTAAAGCTTTGCATAAAGTTATTAATTCTTAAGAGCTGACAGTGCGATGGATTTAGATTTGAGCAATTTGAATAATGTCAGTGATTAGAAATACATAAGCAGCTTCATTGCTTCAGAGAGTATGTACCTCAGCTGTGTGTTCCTAGCCAGTATCAGCTTAAAAGTCTGGTGAGAGCCTTAATGAGTCTTAATAGTCAGCTGGAGTTCAACAGTATCAATTTGTAACAATAGCTCTTACTTTTTTTAAATCTGCTTATCCTACTGCATCTCCTTTAGGCCATTCTTTAAAGGCCTTTTAGGGTCAGCAACTTTAATTTTCTCAGTGTTATCATCTTAGGGGATCTGTCCTGGGTCCCGGACGTAAATGCCATTACGAAGAAAGCATGGCAGCACCTCTACTTTCTTAAAAGTTTGCAAAAATTTGACATGTCATCTAAAACTTTGACGAACTTCTATAGATGTGTGTTGGATAGTGTATTGATCACAGCCTGGTATGGAAACACCAATACCCTTGAATGGAAAAACCTTCAGGAAGTGGTGGATACGACCCAATCCATCTACATCAGGAGATCCCAACCTTTTTTGATCTCATGGATAAACACCATTAAGCAATGGGTCCATGAGCCCCAGGTTGGGAACCCCTGATCTACATGGGGGACTGTCTCAGGAAACAGCATCTATCATCATGGACCTGCAGCATCCAGGCCATGCTCTCTTCTCACTGCTGCCATCAGGACCCACATCACCAGGTTCAGGAACAGTTAATACTCCTCAACCATCAGGCTATTGAAACAGAGAGGATAACTTCACTCAACTTCACTTGCCCATCGCTAAACTGTTCCCACAACCTATGGACTCACTTTCAAGGACTCTTCATCTCATGTTCTCAATATTTAGTGCTTATTTATTCTTTTTTGTATTGCTATTTCTTTTTGCATTTGCACAGTTTGTTGCCTTTTGCACGTTGGTTACTTGTCCATCTTTTTGCATGCAGCCTTTGATTTTATTATCTTTCTTGTATTACTATGATTGCCCACAAGAAAATGAATTTCTGGGTGACATATATGTACTTCAATGATAAATTTACTTAGAACTTCTATTTCATATCTGTTTACCTTGCATTGCCATTCATTTTACCATTGAGTTGCAGCTGCCTTTCATCCTGTTACACACTTGGTCTTTTCTGTTCTTTTCTTTCCTCCATCAGTTTCCCATTTCTTAATTGAAAATTATCACAGTCTTCCATTACACCTGAAATGAAAGCTCACCCTTTTGACTTGTGTTGTTTTTTGCTCCGTGTCTGCACCTGGAGAATTTCCACCGTTTCCCGAATTTATCTATGTGAGTTATTTGGTAAACCACAAATGTCTGAACCTGGTATTCGTAACCCATCCAGGCATGTTTTTGGATTGCCGAGGGAGTGCTGCATTGTGAAGAAACAACGCTTTCTCATGAGCCATTGAATGGAGTGCGCTCTTGCACATGTCTTGCATGATCTGGTCATCAATTTCAGCAAGTGGGGGTGCTGCACATGTTTCTGCTTTCATCAGTGATGCTGAGGTTGAGAGGGTTGAGAGCTTCCAGTTCCTAGGAGTGAACATCACCAACAGCTTATTCCCTTGTCTAACCACGTAAGCCACCTTACCAATTTTTATTCAATGCACTCCAGGTGCATCACAGCTAGGTTTGTTAACTGCTTTGCCCTTGAAACTGCACCAGAAACTGCAGAAAGTAGTAGACACCAGTCAGCACATCACGGAAATTAGCCTCCCTCCATGTACTCTATGCCTATACATCTATTACATCTATACCTCTATATACCTATTACATCTATACCTCTTGCTGCCTCAGTAATGCAGCCAGCATAATTAAAGAACCCACCCACATTCTCTCTTCACCCTCCTCCCATCAGGCAAAAGAAAAAAAATAGCCTGAAAGCCTGTGCCACCAGGCTCAAGGACAACCTCTCTCCCACTGTAATAAGATTATTGAATGGCTCCCTTGTATGATATAATGGTCTCCTAATCTCACAATCTCCCTCGTTATCATCTGCACTACGCTTTCTCTGTAGCTCAGACAAGAGAAAATCTGGCAGATGCTGGAAATACAATGCAACACACACACAATGCTGGAGGAACTCAGCAGCTAGGCAGCCTCTATGGGAAAAAGTACAGTTGACATTTCAGGCCGAGACCCTTCATCGGGACTGGGAAGAAACGATGAGAAGCTCTCTGTAGCTGTTGCACTTCATTATGTCTTCTGTTATTGTTTACCTTATGTAATGAATTGATCTGTATGAACAATATGTCTGACAGGTTTTTCACTTGATATAAGTAATAATAATAATAAACTTCTTCCAATTCCATTTATAGGGGTGGATATGATAGATCCCACAGCATCTTTCGAAGGGAACCAGAGTGTTTGCTCAGCACTTCTAAAAACAATGACCTAGTCATTCATCTGCCTTATATTTCTGATGCAAATTTGGTTGATTTTATCCACTTTTGGCAAGAGTATGCATAAATGGTTATAATACAAGTACAATACTAAACTGTACAAATTTAATACCACAGTTTCATTAGCAATGCAGTATCGTACCATTTGTAACATTGGATGCTGCTCTTTTACTTTTTAAATCACAAAAATGTAAAACTAAATTTTTGACACATGTTCTGTATGCATGGATTTATCATGCCCTCCATATGTGAATTATGTATGTATTAGAGTCACAGGTAGCTTTTAAAGTGGACGTTAAAGTTGTTCCCCAACACCCATATTGTGATTGAAGTTGGAGTGTATCTGGATTGATAACAGATGGGTTATGACTGACTGAGAAAGCACTCATGGTATTAATGCAGCGAAATGTTAGTTCTACATTGTTGGATTGAAATAACCAGTACATATTAAGGAAAGGTTGGTACTGTGCTGATATTGCTGTGATGTCTCAAGATGCAGATGTAGTGCTGTATTAAAGGAACTAGGAGGTGCTTGAAGCAGAAGTTGATGGCCAGCTTACTGTTGTGACTGTGATCAAAGTCACCAGGAGACACCGAAGCTGGTGCTATAGAAGTCTTTATTCCAGACAACAAGCAGGCATCATATGGGAGACACTCTTGGAAGAAGAGACCTCCTGGCCCAATATTACATCACATTTTATATGTTAAAGATCAAAGGTAACAACAGGACAATTTCTATAGTCACAGTGCAGCAATAATGCTTCCATTCAGTTGCACATAATTTCAAACACCTAGATCTTCACACCAACACGCCCAAAATGAGTGTTGATCACCTCTGTCTCTGAGGTGCATTCATGCATATGCAGACATCGCAGGTGTTTCCCGGTTTGCAACCAATCCCAGCCTGCAGCTCTCGGAAGACCATTGTTCTGAGTTGCATTTAAAATTCAATCCATAGTCCACATTCAGATCTGATGGTCATGATGAAGGGTCTCGGCCTGAAACGTTAATCATTTACCCTCTTCCATAGATGCTGCCTGGCCTGCTGAGTTCCTCTAGCATTTTGTGTGTGTTGCTTAAATTTCCAGCATCTACAGATTTTCTCATCTTCAGATCTGAAGACTGGTTGCTGTTGAAATTAACATTTGCTATATACCATAACTCCAGAATACACCTAACACTTACCACACACTAATCAGTTTACCACACACCTGTTACTGGGAAAAGCCTGTATGCTTAGACACAACTGCCATTGGACTCTGTAACACCAACAGAAAAACTTGCAGAATTTGAGATACAGCTATAATGAAAAGAGATGCTATCTATAAATGTTATAAATTGCACAGGAACCTGTACCTGATAAATAGCTTTTTCCTTCTGCAACACAGTGCTCAGTGTTGCCTATCTCGAGCAAAATTGAGGGTTTTTTTTTCTTGTGCTGATTTTGACTGGGCTGGTGATGGTTAAAGAATGTACAGATGCTGATTGGCCCCAGAATTCCTGTGGAGTTATTCCGTTCCTGCGTGTGCAAGAGCCTAGACTGTGCAGAGGGCGGAATCCTATAATTCAGAACATCACAGGTGTCATGAGAAATAGAGTTTTTGATTAAATCATGAGATGTGACCTTGATGTGGATGCATTTGTAAATCCCAGTGCGCTAATATTAGCGATATTCCCCCATGTACGCTCTGGTGGTTGTCAGTCAGATTTTCAATAATTCAAGTGTTGTCTGACAGTTTTTTTTATCATCTCTTCAGTTTTATTTATTATTGAACATTTTAAGTCAAGAGTCCAGACACCACCTCAGATTTAAAAAATAGTAGACGAGAAGGTGAAACGGTAAAGAAAAATGATTGATAATATTCCCTAAAGCAGTTTAACCTGTTTTCCTTATCCTTCATTTGAACATATGGTTTGGGTAAACACAAGAACTATTCAAAGCATTTGCCAAATATCTTAAAATAGATGAATGCAGTACAAAGTGAAAATACTTTCAATTACTAGCAGCAAAGTTATCAAAATTAATGGTTTCCTTTTTCCTTTTTAACAATTATTTACACTGTGACACTTCAGCATTAGCTATGTAGATTGTTCATTCTTTGTATGCGCATGTAATATTGAACAATTTGGAGTTCTGTAAAGGCAATACAAGTTTAGGAAGTGATTAAAAGGGCATGCAGAGTCTTGAGAAGATTTATAAAGAAGTATGGGGTATAAAAGTAAGGAAGTTATGACAAACCCTGCCAAAACATAAATTCAATGACAGTTGGAGTATCGTGGAAAGAATGTGAAGAATATTGATTGAGGGGCTTCAGGAAAGATTCACCAACGACTGAGGAACTGCAAGCAAGTGAATAGATCAGGCAAGCTGGGATTGTTCCCCTAGAAGAGAGATTTGACAGGTGTTCAAAATCACGAAGTGCCTGAAGAAAGTATTAATGAAATGCAGCCCCATCAGTGGAAGTCTGAAAACCTATGGACACATATTTAAGGAGATTAGCAAAAGAACTCATTGCTTCAACACATGGAAGAAACAGATACAACTGTACTTTTCAAACAATAATAGGAGCAGAAAAATAATTCAGGACTATGGAGAAAGATGTGTGTAGTGGGACTGAGCTGATGAGAAACAAGCAGAGCCTTAGTGGACTAAGTGGACTTAGTGTTCTGAAAGCCAAATTTCTATGAGAAGTGATGCGATGAATGAAGTGGGTCTATAAGTGAGAACTATACTACCCGCTGGCTTGCATGGTGGTGATTAATATATCGAATTTCTACAGGCATCTACTTTAAAATTTGCCAAAACATTTTTCTTTAGGCAGCTTCAGGGCTATCAATTCACAATGTCCCAATCTTGAGATTAAATATGCCATTACAAGCTTCTTGCCAGTGCTAGGTTTACTAGGCTGTGCCTTTATATTTCTGTGGTTAATCTTCATTTGCATTTTTAGTCATTTACTTTCCTTCTATTGCATTGAGTATCAGCCATGCTGAAAATGTATCAGCATTGGTTTTGTCCATGGGTGGTCAGACACCAACATCAGAAGATGTAAAATGAGTAGTTTTCAAAATTCCCTGACTTCAAGGATGATACAAGTGAGGAGACAGAGGACTATGTAGAGCACATGAAATCTTGCTTAATGATGTTTCAATATAATAAATCTGAGAGTCATTATGATATCAGATTAGGAATTAATCAACCCATGTGTGAAATTGGCACTTATACATTTTCTCTCTTATTTTATAAGGGCCACGGCTACACAGAGGGGCCAAATCATATTCAAGGATGCACTGGCTCAACAGTTGTGCGAGCAGGGAGGTAAGAGTAAACAGATCACTCTGTCTGTAATTCCTTTGTTCATTTGTCCCTCCCCAATAATCTCGCTTCTGGCACTAATCCCTGCAAGCCGGAAGAAGTGCTACACCTGCCCATTCACCTCCTCCCTCACCTCCATTCAGGGGCCCAAACAGTCCTTCCAGGTGAGGCAGCACTTCACCTGCAGATCTGTTTGGGTCATCTACCATATCCGGTGCTCCCCTACATCGGCGAGACCTGAGGTAGAATAGGGGCGCCGCTTTGGCGAGCACATTCACTCTATCCACAAAAAGCAGGATTTCCCGGTGGCCAACCATTTTAATTCCATTCCCCGTTCCCATTCCGACATGGTGGTCCATGGCCTCCTCTACTGCCATGATGAGGGAATCTCAGCTTGGAGAAGCAACACTTCATGTTCCGTCTGAGTAGTCTCCAATCTGGTGGCATAAACATTAATCTCTCCAACATCTGGTAATTACTCTCCCTCACCCCTTCTCCCTTTTACCATTTCCTATTCTGGTTACCCTCTCACCCACTTCTCTTCTCCTCACTTGCCTATCATCTCCCTCTGGTTTTCTTCCTCCATCCCTTTATTCTATGGTCTGGTGTCCTCTCCTATTATAGTCCTCCTTCAACACTTCACATTTTCCACCTATCACCTCCTAGCTTCTTACTTCATTCCCCCCACCCCACCAAGTTCTTCTGCAAATTAAAGAACAGGTTAACCTCAGCACATCTGCTTCAGCTATGCCTCTTTACAATAAGAATCACTTTAGATTAAGTTACCCACAAGGTGACATGCTAAGCATTGGGAGGTAAGTTGGGTCTCACCGATGTAGGGGAGCGCCAGATACAGTAGGTCACCCCAACAGATCTGCAGGTGAAGCGTTGCCTCGCCTGGAAGGGCTGTTTGGAGCCCTGAATGGAGGTGAATGGGCAGGTGTACCACTTCTTCTGGAGGTTTTTGGTCATAAGAAAATCAAGTGTAATGAGTTACCATTAAGCTATTAACTGACTCACAAATGTCAGCTGCTAAAATCCAGCCATCACTAACAGCAGGAACAATTCCAAATAGGTCCAAATAATCTTTAGTAGTAATGGTTTATTGTTTACAGTGATCTTGCCGGGATGTTACTGGAAGGCAAGTCTCTAGAATTCATTGTGACACTCATCATTGGGTCTCAGAACCATGAATTTTGGTAGGGATGGATAGCTAACCATGATAAATTCAGCTCAGGTAAACCAGGTCTGTTTATATGGATTTCTAAGCTGTCTAATAAACATGTTGGAGGGTTTGCACAGATGCTGGAAAACCACTGACTTAGTCGATCTCTCAAAAATAAAACTAAGGAGCTTACAGGCAGAAATATCAAAAGAAATGTTATCTATAAAGAGTACCTCCCTGTGTAAATGACCAGGTACAATACCAGATCTGAAACTGGTGAGATTGGACTACAGTGATGGGAAAATGAGAAAATCTAGGTGGATATCTTGGTGTGGCACAGCAGCGTAGTGATAAGCACAATGCTTTACAGTCGAGGTGACCCGGGTTCAATTCCTGCTGCAGCCTGTAAGGAATTTGTATGTTCTCCTGTTGACTGCATGTGTTTCCTCCGGGTGCTCTGGTTTCCTCCCACAGTCCAAAGACATACCGGTCGATAGGTTAATTGGTCATTGTAAATTGTCCTGTGATTAGGCTTGGATTAAATCGGGGTATTGCAGGACAGCATAGCTTGAAGGGCCAGAAGGGCCTAATCCTTGCTATATCTCAATAAGTAAATAAACACAACTCACTCAAAATAACGACTGTTTTCAACTGTTTTAAATTGTTGACAGAGCATCATACCACACAGAACAGTGCACTCACTATATCTGCACCAACCTCCATCTACAAATCCAACAATAATCCCACTTTTACTTCAGGAGGTTAAGAAACAAGCCAAGAACAACCCCTCCCCCCACCACCCCGCACCCAACCCCCATCCTACTACTATACAATTTGCAGTAGCTGATTAATATCAGAATCAGGTTTAGGATCATTGACAAGAGGACTAGAATATAAAAGCAATGATGTAATGTTGAGGCTTTATAAGGCATTGGTGAGAGTGGACTTGGAGTATTGTGACTAGGTTTAGGTGCCTTATTGAAGAAAAGATGTGCTGGCACTGGAGAGGTCTCAGAAGAGGTTCATGAGAATGATTCCAGGAATGAAAGGGTTAACATGAAAAGCATTTGATGGTTCTGGGCCTGTACTTGCTGGAGTTGAGAAGAATGAGCAAGATGGGATAAGGGTGGTCTCATTGAAACCTCTTGCATATTGATAGGCCTGGATAGAGTAGATGTGGAGAGGATGTTTCCTATAGTGGTGGAGTCAAGGATCAGAGAGCACAGCTTCAGTTTCAGATTAGAGGGGCGTCCATTTAGAATCGAGATAAGGAGAAATTTCTTTTAGCCAAAGGGTAGTGAAACTGTGGAATTCATTGCCACAGGTGGCTGTGGAGGCCAAATCATTAGGTATATTTAAAGCAGAGGTTAATAAGTTCTTGATCAGATCAAAGGTTACAGTGAGAAGGCAGGAGAATGGGGTTGAGAGGGTTAATAAATCAGCCATGATGGAATGTGGAGAAAATTCGATGGGCTGAATAGTCTAATTCTGCTCTTACATCTTATGACCTTATGGTCTAAAAATGGAGCAAATCATGAGGTAGCATTCATGGAGCCTTGGCAGAGGGGAAGAAATTGTTCCTAAAATATTGAGTGTGTGTATGCAGGTTCTTGTAGATCCTCACTGATGGTAATAATAAGAGGAGGGCATGTCCTGGATGGTGAGGGTCTTTACGGTGGATCTTCCATTACATGTCCACATGTCATTGTGATACAGTGCTTTCAAGAAACCCATACAGTCATAGGGAGTATGTGCAGATTCCACACAGGCAACGCTCAAGGTCAGGATTAAATCAGGTTTCTGGAGCGATGAGGCGGCAGCTGTATTCGCTGCACCACATTGTGATATCGGAACAGTGGCCAAGCTGAAACAATAACTCTCTTTACTTTCCGTAGATGCTGCCTGACTTACTGATTATTGCCAGATGTTGATTCGGATTTCCAGCATCTGCATTTTTTTTTTGTGAAGACTGAAAATTATTGCACTCTCAGATCATGCGCCTTTAAAGTTAACCCCTAAGCTTTCGGATAGATTTTTGAAAATGTCACAGTGGAGACTGAATCCCGTATTGTTACAGGATCTAGCTTTTGTTAATTTTATTAAGGAGCAAATTTCTATATTTTTTGAATTTAACACAGCTGAAGGAATATCAAATCTGGTTATATGGGACATGTTGAAATCTTTTCTTAGGGGACAGATAATCTCATATTCAGCAGCCTTGAGAAAGAAAACTAAAGCAGAATTGTCAGTGCTTATTAATAAAATTAAAGAGATAGATAAAGCGTATTCAGTCAAACATACTGAAGACCTATATAAAGAAAGGGTCAAACTTCAATCACAGTATGATTTGCTTCTGACCTTTCCCATTGAACAGCAAATTTTTAAATCTAAAAGTTTATTTTATATACATGGGGAAAAATCTGCTAAGCTTTTAGTGGGTCAGTTAAAGACTGGGATGGTCAGAAGACAGATTTGAAAAATTCGTCGACCAGATAGAACAGAAATTTTAGATCCTTATGAAATTAATAAGATATTTATGGATTTCTATTCTAATCTTTATAAATCTGAATTCTCTTGTTACATACACATGCAGTTCAACTCTTTGAGTGATTATGCAGAAAGTTTGAAGTTAATAACTCATCTCCTTCTACCTTAGGCCACAAACTTATCAATCACCCCGATGAGTTATTAACTGATGAGTTATTAACTTCAAACTTTCTGCATAATCACTCAAAGAGTTGACCTGCATGTGGATGTAATGAGAGCTGTATAACTCATCTCCTTCTACCTTAGGCCACGAACTTATCAATCACCCCGATGAGTTATTTACTTCAAATTTTCTGCATAATCACTCAGAGTTGAACTGCATGTGGATGTAAAGAGAGCTGTATAACTCATCTCCTTCTACCTTAGGCTACGAACTTATCAATCACCCCCGCAGTAGACACTTTCTGGAGGTTCAAGATCCGTATGCCCACGACCGCTGGACTAAGTGTGTAAATGTAGGAGGGGACTATGTTGAAAAATAAATGTACTAGGTATTCTAAAATTGACTCCTTCTACCTTAGGCCACAAACTTATTAATCACCCCTCGTATGTTCCCTCAATCTATAACAGTCAAAAGCAGAAATATGATTGAGGTTAGCTATAGTTTTCTTAAATTATTAGTGAAAATGAAATGTGCAAAATTAAGTATACTTGGGAGTTATGAAGGCAACAACAAATAGATCATTAAAGTCCAATCCATGACCTCTTAATAACTTTATAAAATACGTATTGGCAAGCAGTTGATTGAATGAGAATTACAATTCATTCCTCGTTGTAACCTAGAGCAAGTTACTGAAGGCCTGTGGAGTACAAAAAGAATTTAGAAAATGTATTCTTGAAACATTAAACTTTTATACCAAGCACTCTCTCTCATATTTTGACATTTTAATATATGCATTCAGGCTTAGATGTAATTTTTTTCAGCCATGAATGTTTCATTTGTTTCTTGATCATAATAGTTCATTTCAAAAGTTAATTATTCAACAGCTACAATTTCTCTGAACATGATTATGAAACTCTAGCTAATAAAAGTTTAATAAGTTTTGTCCCTTATGTTAATGTGCTCTTAATAAATATAAAACTTAAGAATGTTCTATGTTAAATTGTTATAGAGCTTTCTGCGCTTATTTGAATGTCACATTATTATAAACGTCTGTAGGAGGAAGCCCCCTCAGCTAAACCTGGAGAAAATAACGAGCCATCTATCTCTAGTGCTTTTCACAACTGAGAGGGTTTGAAGCAGGTTGTTACCTTAACAGGATTGATTGGAGGTGAAATCCCTGCAGAGACCAATGGCATTTCCTTCAACTTAATGTTTTATTGATTGGTTGTCAATTACATTAAAATTCTTGTGCTCACAATCCCTGAGTAATTCAAAACACAGACAGCCCTAGCTTCTGTAGGAAAAGATATCTGTTTGACTGGGAGAAGAGGAGAAAGCGAAGTAACAGTACAACAGATGAAAGATATTCATAAGGAGAGTGCTCTTCAGATTTTTTCCTGCTGATCCATGATTTTACTCCTGGAACTTAGTACAGGCAGATCAAGAAATAAAACTGACCACTGACTGTTTTTATTTCCAGTGTTTTACTGTCACAGTATATAGTGTAAAAATTCATATTAACCTTGTCACACCAATTGTACGTGGGGAGATTGTTTAATGAAATTCAGCCTTCCCTCTCACTGATCCCCCACGATGAAGTCAGGCAATATACCCTGCAGGCACAAGGTAGCTCATATTACGGTAATCATATTTCAACATATGCAAAACACTTACTGATCTACCTGAAATAGTCTGTAACACGTTATAACTTAATGTGTTGAAGGCAGCACCTACTTAAATGACATTGGTGAGATGGTGAATAGTTTAGGCATTTGGCTGTCAAAGGCAGTTGGCTGCAGAAGGACTGTAAAAGGAAATTCAGTCTCATAAAATGTTTCAAATTGTCACACAGTTTGAAACTTATGAAAAATGAATCATTCACAGTGAATAGGAAACAAATGTTAACATATCATTTAAATTTCATGACATTCATCAAAGCTGTAAATTTGGAACATTTAATGGGATTCTGCTAAAATCTAGAATGAAACATTCATTGAAATATTGAAATTTAAAGTGTTATTATATTACTACAATGACCCTTTATTTCCTGTTTTAGTTAAGATGGTAATTTTAAATGATGGATATCTTAAATAGTTGATAAAACTTTTTAATATTGCAAGCTGTGAAGTATGTGCCCAGGAAGAGTTTGAATAGTGTATAATCAGTAATACAGAGTTACGATGTGACCTTACATACCTATATTATTGCCTATGAATACTTCAGAAGTTTAATAATGACCTTTCTTTATGAAAATCAAAAAAACTGCAAATGCTGGAAATCTAACATAAAAGCTGAAAACGCCTGAAATATCCAGGACACCAGGGTGTATCTATGGGAAGAGAAACTGAGTTAAAATTTCAGATTGAAAATCCTTCAGCGGAACTGAGAAAAAGAAATGGGGGGAAATAGCCTGTTAAGCCTCAGGAGGCGGGTGGAAGGTTGTCTCTGAGAGGGTAAAACCAGTATGCCCATGGGTATAAGTTGTTATCAAGATTTCTGTTCAGTGAATGAACAGGAACAGTTAGAAAGTCTAAGTATAGACAAAAGAGTTGAGAATGCAGAACAGGAAGACAAATCAGGCAGGTCATGCCTCGACTTCCACAGCAAAAAAAAATAAAAAGGAAAATAAATGAATAAACTGATCCAATATAACAGATGAATGATTAATAGAAACAGAGAAATCAGGTTACCTGAAGGTGTAGAATTCAGTACTGAACATTGCAGCCTTCTGGACTCAATATTGAATTCTACACCTTCAGATCAGTTGATTTCTCTGCCTGCCCATCTGTCATATTGGCTCAGCTTGATTGCTTTATATCTTTTCTTTTCTGTTTTGTTTTTAATCTCTGCAAGTGGAGATCATGCCCAAACTGAACTGCTGTGCATGTCTTCCTGCACTGTATTTCACAACTCGTCTGATCTTTCATCTACGTTCTCACTCTCTTTCTGCTCCCACTCACTCATTGACCAGATAATCGTGTTTACAGCTTACCCTCGTGATGACCACTGTTTGACCTGATCAGAGATGGCCTCCCTCTCCCATCCACCCCACAGTTCCTTCATTCACCTTCTCAGTTATGACGAGATGGCTTTGACCTGAAATATTAACTCTCTTCTTCTTCCCTCAGATACCCTATGCGCTGCTGTGAATGACTCCAATATTTTCTGGTTTTAATTTATTTATAACACATGACATTATTTATTTATCTTCCTCTTTTCCCATCTACTTCTGATATATATTGTGTTTGATGCAAGGATAAGCCAGCTAATTGCATCTTGTCTCTCTTGGACTTCAGTGATTTTTGTTGTGGGTGCTCTGAAGTGGTTTGGTACTTGCTGATGGGGGTGTTCCCATCCACCTAATGCCTTTGTTTTTTTAAACATGTAAAGCCATATTATAAAAATATGCCCTGTCGCAGAAGTGTGCCTTGCACTCAGTGTTGGCTTGACCAGGGAACTGTTTATAGATTTCAGCAAAGGGAAGTCAGTGGAGCAGCTTCAAGTTGCTGGGCATCAACATCTCAGCGATGTATCCTGGGCCCAGCACGCTGATGCAATCATGAAGATGGCAGTCCTGCCCCTGTACTTCCTGATGGTTTACGGGAGACTTGGTAGGTCACCCAAGGCTTACAGATGTAGTGCAGAGCGTTCTGACTGGTTCGGAGGCTCCGATGTGCAGGATCAAAAGAAGCTGCAGAGGCCTGTAGACTCAGCCACCTTGGCCATGAGCACAACCCTGAAGAAAGCAGCATCCATCATTAAGGGCCCTCCTTATCTAGGCGATGCCCTCTTCTCATTACTATCATCAGGGAGGAGGAACAGCAGGGGGCCCATACTCAGCATTTTTGGAACAGCTTCTGCCCCTCCACCATCAGATTTCTGAACAGACCACAAACACTACCTATTTACTTATTGTAACTTACAGTGATTTTTATGTCCTTCACTGCACTCAAAACAACAAGTTTCATGACATAGTGCTAATAAACCTGATTTTGCAGTGCATTTTGTAGCTGATGCACACTGTGGCTATGATGTAACAGTGATGGAGAAAATTAATGTGGACTGGGGTACCAGATAAGTAGACTGAAATAGAACTGCAGTCACACAGGCTCTTGGAGAGTTTTCTACTCCAGGTCTTATCCGTCGAATTAAGAATTAGACAAGCTTTTTGGAAGTCGCATGGTGGAATATATTGCAGGATACCTAGCTTCTGTCCTCTTGTACGTTGCTAATTCTGATACATTTCAACAGTGAGCTACCCAATGTGGCTGCTGGAGGTTTAATGGCAACATAACTCAATGATGATATGATACATTTCACACTGGAAGTGTTTAGCATGTTGGCAGTAAGCATAGTTCCAGTAGCGACACATTGTTTGATGAGTCTGTGAACTCTGCACAGTTCTGGTGTGTTCCCGGTTACTAGTGCAGAGATGACTGGCTACTCTACAGAAATTGGGACAGATTCTGGAATCATCAGGTTTCCAGTTACAATTCTTTTGATTGTATGAAACATGAAACAAAAAGCATCTCAAAGCAAGAACAAGCAAGTTGATGTTTTGAGATGGAAAATGATTTACAATCTTTGAAGACATGAGAAAATCTGCAGAGGTCCAAAGCAATACACACAAAATGCTGGAGGAATTCAGCGGGCCACAGCATCTATGCAGAAGAGTAAGCAGTCGATATTTCAGGCCGGGACCCTTCTTCAGGACTGGAAAGGGAGGGGAGAAGTCAGATGTAAGAAGGTGGGGGGAGAGGAGGAAGGAGTACAAGGTGCAGGTGATGGGTGAAACTGGGAGGGGAGAGGGGGTGAAGTAAAGAGCTGGGAAGTTGATTGATGAAAGAGATAAAGGGCTGGAGGAGTGGGTATCCAGTTTTTTCTGGTGAATGGGGCATAGGTGCTCCGTGAAGCGGTCTCCCAATCAATGTTGGGTCTCACCAATATACAGGAGTCTACAATGGGAGCACCAGATGACCCCAATGATGACCCCAATGGACTCACAGGTGAAGTGCCTCCGCTTCTTTCTGGACATAGACCAAACTAGTTCCTATCTACCACCACACTCATCTGTTTGGTGGAACCTCACTCTCAATAATTTCTCCTTCAGCTCCTTCCACTTCCTCCAAACCAAGGGTGTAGCCATGGGCACACATGGTTCCCAGCTACGCCTTCCTTTTTGTCAGCTATGTGGAACAGTCCATACTCTAAGCCTGCACCAGTATTGCTCCTCAACTCTTCCTATGCTAGATCGATGACTGCATCCGTACTGCTTCCTGCACCCATGCTGAGCTTGTTGACTTTATCAACTTTGCCTCCAACTTCTACTTTCTCCTCAAGTTTACTTGGTCCATTCCCGACACTTCCTTCCCCGTTCTCGATCTCTCTGTCTCCCTCTGTGGAGACAGCTTATCTACGGACATTTTTTATAAACACACTGATTCTCACAGCTACCTGGAATATACCACTCCCCATCCTGTCACTTGTAAAAATGTCATTCCCCTTCTAGCAGTTCCTCTATCTCTGCTGCATCTGCTCTGAGGAGGAGGCTTTTCATTCCAGGATTAATTAAATGTCCTCCTCCTTCAAAAATCAATGCTACCCTTGCCCACATCTTTTCCATTTCACGTACGTCTGCCCTCACCCCATCCTCCCACCAGTCTACCAAGGATAGGGTTCCTCTTGTCCTGGCCTACCACCCCACTAGCCGCTGAGTCAAGCAAATAATTCTCCCTAACTTCCGCCATCTCCAATGGAATTCCACCAACAAGCACATCTTTCCCCCCCCCCATCCCTCCCCCAACTTTCTGCTTTCTGCAGGGAGTCCCTACGTGATTTCTTATCCCTCCTCACTCATCTCCCTCCTGGTACGTGCTTACAAGCGGAACAAGTGCTACACCTCCTCCCTCATTACAATTCACGGCCCAGGCTGTCCTGTAAGTCTGTTGGAGTCATCTACTGTATCTGGTGATCCTAGTGTGGCCTCCTGTATATCGGTGAGACCTGACATAGATTGGGAGACTGCTTCGCCGAGCACCTACGCTCCATCTGCCAGAAAAAGCAGCATCTCCCTGCAGCCACCCATTTCAATTCCACTTCCCATTCCCATTCCAACATGTCAGTCCATGACCTCCTCTACTGCTGCACTGAAGCCACACTCAGGTTGGAGGAGCAACACCTTGTATTCCGTCTGGGTAGCCTCCAACCTGATGACATGAAAATTGATTTCTTGAACTTCCGGTAATTGCCCCCTTCTTCACCAGTCCCCATTCCTGCTTCCCTCTCTCACCTTATCTCTTTACCTGCCCACCACCTCCCTCTGGTGCTCCTCCCCATTCCCTTTCTTCCCTGGTCTTCTATCCTCTCCTATCAGATTCCCACTCCTCCAGCTATTTATCTTTTTCACTAATCAGCTTCCCAGCTCTCTACTTCACTGCCACCCCTCCCAGATTCACCTATCACCTGCCACGTAGAACTTCTTCCTTCATCCCCACCATCTTAAACCTGACTTCTCTCCTTCCTTTCTAGTCCTGAAGAAGGACTGAAACTGTGACTGTTCACTCTTTTCCAAAGATGCTGCCTGGCCTCCAGCATTTTGTATGCGTTACTTGGATTTCCAGCATCTGCAGATTTTCTTGTCTTAAAAACTCAAGGACTTTTAGTTCCACGACCACCTTTTGTGTGGAAATTACAGTGTACAGACTTACAATTTTTTTTCAGCCAGATAGCTTGCTATTGATAATAAAGGTTCAATACAGCATGAAATTCCCACCTGGAATTTAATGCAGCTAAGAACAAGGTATACAATGAGAAGAAATCATAATTTTTTGAAATTCATGACAGTTCAAGTGATTTTCCCTGATTGCAGTGAAGGCTGCAATTAGCATTACGAAAGGAGATGCATAGAATCGCTGTTGGGGGTTTCCATATTAAAATGCATGTGCAGTGTGTTGGCAGACTCAGAGCCGTGATAGCAATTACCAGTGGTTACCTTATCATTGCTGCTGCAAACTCCCACCATAGTTGCCAACTGACCACTTGCGTGTGGTTCCAACATTCTGTTTTAATCCTGGGAAATGAACTTCTTGCTTTCTGCTCCGTTTTGTTTTGCGCTGATGCACGTTGTTCATGTGACTGCTCAGAGAACCAGTCAGGTCATCAGCCCTGACAAAAGCCAAAAATAGCATAAAAGAGCAAAGATATTGGTTCCACGTATAATGATGACTACATTACTGGCTTCAATGCTTTGAAAATATTTTCCTTTTTAAACTATTCATTAAAGTTTCTGAGATCTTCAACATCACACACCTGATCTCTGGTACATTATTTGATTTCTATTATGAAGTGATGGACAGTTTAAATAATAAATTGATTCTAACCCTGACATTTTAGGATGGTGAGGAATATGATGTGGTCAAGGGAAGAGAATGGATTCACAGAATTTCAAAACATTTGGGTTAGATTTGGGTCATGCAAAGTGTTAAATTGTAATATTGAATTAAAAATAATTACCCAGTAGATTTGAAACAAAATCTTTGCATCACTTGTAAATTGTTAACCTCTCACTACCTACTAGAGAAGCACAATTCAAGACAGACAAAGCTTCCTCTTTAATTCTTCTCTTTTGTTAAAGTTATTAGTAATTTTCTATTAAACTTCTCTGCCAAATGTCAATATTATATATAAAAAAATCAAATCTCTTTTTGCTTGAGGCAGTCAATAACCAGACTGAGAATCTTTAATATTTGGCAGCAAGAGTTGACTGACTTCATTTTGGTTTGTACTTATTTGATTTCAGTAGTTCTTTTTCTTACAATGGACATTTTAAAATCATTTTGCGATCCATTCTCCACTCAGTATAAGTGCAATTTGGATATAAAGTGAGCCAAATATACGGATGCTTCCCTACAAGTCTGCCTGGGTATCTTGCAACATCACCAACCTCTAAAAGGGGTGGGCAATTTAATGTCAGTTTGTGAAGAATGATAGATAGCTTTGCAGAAATAAAATGTGTTGAGGAAATTCACTTGAACTCACCATACTGTAAACTTTGACTCTATGGGTTTAGGCTCAAACCTCAGCTGTAATCTGTGTGTCATTTTTTAGGAAAAAAGTTTTTTAAGGCAATTTTTATTAAACAGAATAATTTTTATCATTCTGTGTTTAATATTCCACAAGGTCACATTGTTATGTTCAGATACAGAATGAATGCATTTTTCCTGTCTCTATTTTATTATGTTATTACAACTTGCTAGATTTAAGGTGGAAATTATTCTGCCTCTTATTAAAAACTAAAAATAGATTCTAATCAGTACAGCAGTTGAGGTGCAACCAGCAGCATATAATTTCTCTTTGGGATAGGGAAAGGTGACCAAAATTCATTCCTCTGACCAGTGCCCTGCACACTCTGTTTATTATGGATATCAGAAAATGTAGAAACCAGCTTAAGGTTTGTTGTTTTGTCTGGTCAATAACATAAATGTTTTCACTATGTGAGCTGTCACATTGAAGAATCACTATTTAACTGAGACGCTGTGGTGTGAAAGGCACCACTGTAGGTCAATAGCACTTTACAATAGAGAGAGAGAAAAGAAGTGGAAATGGAGAAACACCAACAAGATGCTGGAGGAACTCATTAAGCCAGCAGCATCTATGAGGGGAATAAACAGTCGGCATTTCCGGCTGAGACCCTTCATCAGCACTGTGAAATGGGAATGAAGTGAAAATGGTGTAGGTTTTTGCCAAATAAAATGAAGGGAGGCATTTTACGTTTAAGAAAAACTGTAACAACTCATTTCTTGTACGTCAAAAACACTGGGACTATAGTCACAAAGCTGCATTTGCATTTAGCAATGCCATTCTTTTATACACTTACAGATTTCAGTATTGTTTCCATGAGAGATTATAATTAAAAACATTTGTGATTTTGTCTATTGTTTACTGGAGATTCATAAACTCCTGAGAACATGCAAGGTCAAATCTGGTTGCAATGGCAATTTCATTTTGCTTTATGCTACCGCATGCTATCGGGTGGGCAATCTGGTGAAATACTGTACTTTATTTATATGATTTACTCACTTACTTTAGGTCAAGATAACATGAATTGCCCATGTTGTAAACATTGGATTCTAGACAAAGGAAACAAGTTTAATTTTTTTAAATACTCTCAGCTTAATGTGTTCTATAGAAAAAGCACAACGCTTAAAATAAAATAGATATTTTGCCCACAAAAGTGTGAAAAAACTTTCGGTAATATTTGCTATTTTTGAAGTTGATTTGTATTGCCAAATAATTAACTTGTTGAGCTTACCACAGTACGAAATGTATGTTTTCCCCCAGAGAAGGTCATACATAGAAATCTTTTGCATGTGATTATTTACATGTGTGATCATTATGTTGAGAGAATAGAGTTTGCCTGTCAATTAACATAACTTTTCTATTCTTATCTCACAGCTCCCACTGAGTCACCCCTACGACCGAAGCTGGGTAAGTGAAAATGTTAACAGTATAATTAAGAGTGTCCAAAACTTCCCAGTTACCTCATGAAATGTGAGGATTTGCTCCAACTTCTTCGGGCATATCCAACGAACTGAGTAATACAACATGCACCCTTTCATCATGGCCCAACATCCTCTTTCTTTTGATTAAACTTCTTTTAATATTTAACAAAATGTGCAAAGTCTGTGATATAATGTCCCATTGCATCACAGCTGGCAAATTGGTATGAATATCTTCTAGTAGACAAACATTGCATTAATCTTTTGTGGGTGCAGGTAGCACAAACAATAACACAGAATTTACAGAAAGCTACAGCCATATGTCTGCACTGAGATAAGGGAAGACCCCATTAAGAAATAGTACAATTAATAGTATGAGACGAAGTTAACCAGATCAAATTAATCATCTCAATTAAAGAGACGATTAACTTCATCTGAATAACTTTATCCAGAAATAAAATCTCTGTATGGTGACTTTATTTTATTCTTTAACGATCTGTGGTTCCATTATCCAGTGTAGCTGTAGAGAATGTGATTATATCCCGAAATAACTCTGTGTTGTAGAGTACCATTATGCTCAAATTATTATTGTAGACAGAATGGATGCCCAACCATTTTATCATTTTATATAAAAGCAACTATTTTCCAGATGAAACCAGTGTTTTTGTTCCAGAGTAGTTTGCAGGCCCTGTTTGAAGATGCTGAGAGAATGCCCAAGTGGCTCTTGAACCATAGTTATCCCTTGCATTTATAGTTCGTATCCCCAATCAGAAACCTCAGAAGACCTGCAAAATTGAGATATAACAAATCTAGCACCTACTGGGTCACAATGGAGCAAGTCATTGGGATGCTTGAAGAATAGTTCTGTGACTCGATCATTCTGATAATGAGATGTTGCTTTGTCTGTCTGATGGGTAGCAATTCATTGTCAGGACCAGGAGGTGAGACTTCAGTTGGAGGGTGAGAACAACGGTGCAACTGGAGTTTCTAGCAGGGGAGTGGGTTTAAAACACCTGCCTTCAGAGCTACTTCCAGCACTGACAACTATCAACCAGCTTTCAGCCATATCTGGAACCACACTTGCTGCTGCAGATCACACCAATCAAACTGTAATGGGTCAGGAAAATCTCTTTGGCAAAAAGGGAAATAGCTAACAGTGAAATCAATTCATTCATTTTTTTTAAATTACCACATCCGTTCATGTAACTCGTGACACTGATTTCTGAGCCTGTATGAATTCCGGCGTTGACCCCAAATGTTATTGCAGCCATTAAGTGGTCCTTGGATTCTTTCAGTTAAACAGCTAACATAATCATGTGTTGAGTAGGAAGACTCAGAAATAAATTACTGGCTTGGTTATTCTGGTAACTCTCTAAGAGACTATAACCAGTGCCATGCTCAATAAATGTTTTACAGGCATCAGGAGAGGGACTAAACAGCTCAATGGGATGCTAATGTAAGCATGCAACTCTGCATAATAACATACACTCCTCAGCGGAATGCAATAGCCATTTTCCATGTCCTATGCGGAGTTACCATTACCGTTCATTTAAATTTTAAAGGAATAAAACCATAACAAATTAATGTTGCCATGGAAATGAAAAATCCATAAATCATTGTTGCTAAGATATGCATACGTCTTGTCCTTGAATGAACTGGTTTTGAACACAAGCCAAACAGAGGCAAGCCTGGCTCTTTGGACGTAGCACTTAATGTAAATTGTAGTGACTATTACTCATGCCTTTTCATAACGAGAAAAAAAAATTACTGAGCTCTTGAGACAAAGCTAGGCAAGCTAAGCATACATTTTACAATGTAAATTGCATTATGATGGATTGTTTATGAATTTTCTTTCTTAGCTGAAATCCACAGTGCCAGTGTGATTCTCCGGGATGATTTTGATTCACATCCAAAATTGGAACTGAATGAAGAATTATGGTAGGTGTACCTGTAAACATAAACAGCCTTATTAAACAGCAGTTTGGAGGGGAGTTGTGGGTCTTATTTTAAATTAAGCCAACTTAATATTTGTTACAAGCAGATACATTTTATTTTCAATATTCATTTTTCTGTGAGTAGCTGAAATTTTGTGTGAATCTGTAATTTTTTCTTTGTAATGCATACAATATCATACAAAGCAACATTATATTTATGTGGTGACCTTATGAGAACATCCTACAAGTGCTTCGCAGAAGTGGAAGAGGAGTGAAAAGAGACAATTCAGGGCAGAGTTAAAAAGTTAGGCTCTGGTGTAATTTAAAGAAATGAAGAGAAATAACAAGGTGGAAGAAGCTTTAGAAAATAGGGTAGAAATGGCTGGAACTACCATAGAGGAGTAAGAGGGATAAACCCTAGAGCAGAAGTAGCAAACCTTTAACACATGTGTCCAAGTCAAAGTCAAAGTAAAGTTTATTATCAGAGTACTTACATATCACCACATACAATCCTGAAATTATTTTTCTGTGTGCCCAAGATGACATACAGAAAAATTTTGTTGGCATGTAGCTTACAGTGCTGTCCTTCGATTCTTTAAAGCCCTACCTATAATAAAAGATACAGTTATATTTACTGTCAACTAAAGCAACAGCTGATTTTTACAGCCCAAGAACAGTGAGATGTTTTCATAGGAAACAACTTACAGTGGCTTGGTGACGGTTGCAAGAGCACATGACAATCTCTCTCTAATTTTCTTTTATTAATAGTAAATCAATGAATACATGTAAATAAGCAACAGGACTCATCCTTTTTCCTTAAAATAAACTATTATCATTTGTTACAAATTCATTCATCAATGAAAATCTCTGCTTAAAGCTACCATAGCATGCGAGAGAATATTTTGGAAGATTATTGCCAATTCGGGCACGTACTCCAAAAAGATTCACTATCTCTGCCAGAGGAATTGCATATGTGTTTTGCCGAATAAAATAAAATACTTCCAAAGACCTGCCCCTATATCAGAGTATTCAGTGTGCCCAGTGCAGGACAGTTATATGGAATTACATGACTTATGAAAAGGACTGAGCAGAATGCTCTAATATTTGAATTCCGTTTTTTTTACTGACAATCCTTATTCATTTTAATACATCAAACTGAATGCAGTACCTGCTTATTAGACTCAGCAAGAAGAGACAGCAATCCAGTATAAGTATGTGTGACATTCCCTGCACATAATACATAAGATAGCTTATGTACATAGATTGATTGTACTGTATGTCCTAGGCACAGGAGTATATATGACTCTGAAAGGAAATTATCAAGTAGTGGTGGTGGTGGGGGGTGGGTGTGTAGGGGTGGGCTAGTGGATGGAGGAGCTGATCAGCTAGGGAATTTGAGCAGCTAGGGACTAAGTTAAAACACAGAACCAAAACGGTAATAATCTCTGGATTGGTACCTGAGCCACATGCAAGTTGGCACAGGGTTAATAAGATCAGAGAGCCAAATATGTGGCTTAAAGATTGGTGTGGGGTAAGTGGGATGTTGGCACCAGTATTCGGGAAAGAGGGATGGGCTCCACCTGAACTATTCCGAGACCAGGGTCCTTGCAAATTGCATAACTAGGGCTGTGGATGGGGCTTTAAATCTTGGAAAAGTATAGATAAAATAAAATGAAAGGAAAGAGCTGGAGAAATTATTGAGGTTTCAGAACACAGAAAAAAGCAGAAAGTTAAGAAAGGGAAAAGAATTTAACTTGAGCAACAAGGGGACAAAATTGAAAAGAAGGGTGGTGAATACAGGACTGAAGGTGTCGTATTTGAATGCACACAGTTTATGAAATAAGGCAAACACGAGGAAATCTGCAGATGCTGGAAATTCAAGCAACACACAAAAAATGCTGGTGGAGTGCAGAAGGCCAGGCAGCATCTATAGGAAGATATACAGTCAACGTTTCAGGCCGAGACTCTTTGTCAGGACTGACCAAGGGTCTTGGCCCGAAACATTGACTGTACTTCTTCCTATAGATTCTGCCTGGCCTGTTGCGTTCCACCAGCATTTTCTGTATGAAATAAGGTAAATTATCTTGTAGCACAATTGGAAATTGGCAGGTATGATGTTGCGAGCATCACAGAATTATTGAAAAATGATCACAGCTAGGAGCACAACTTTCAAGGATACATCTTGCATAAAGAGGGCAGGCAGGTGGGCAGAGAGGTTGTGGTGGCTTTGTTGGTAAAAATTGAAATCAAATCCGCAGAAAGAAATGACATAGGATCAGAAGATGTAGAATCCTTGTGGGTAGAGTTAAGAACCTGCAAGGGTAAAAAGACCCTGATGGGAAGTTATGTACATACCCCTGAACAGTAACCAAGCTGTGGGCTACAAAGTACAAACAGGAGATAGAAAGGGCAAGTAAAAAAGGCAATGTTACAATGATCGTGGGGATTTCAATATGCAAGTTATTGGATCCCAAGAGAAGGAATCTGCAGAATGCCTAAAAGATGACTTTTTAGGGCAGCTTGTGCTCAAGACTACTAGGGAAGAGAGAATTCTAGATTGGGTATTCTAGAATGAAACAAATGTGATCAGCAAGCTTAAGATAAAGGAACTCTTAGGAGATAGTGAGCATATTATAGAAGTCATCCTGCAGTTTGAAAGGGAGAAACAAAAATTGGATGTATTGATATTACATTTCAGTAAAGAGGTAGAAAGAAGAGGTACGAGAGAGGACCTAGACAAAGTTGATTGGAAGGGGATGGTAGCAGAGATAACAGAAGAGCACCAATGGATTTTTTGGGAGTAATTCAGAAGACGGAGGCTTGGTTCACCCCAATAAAGAAGTCGTATTCTAAAGGGAGAATGAAGCAACTGTGGGTGACGAGGGGAGTCAAAGACAGCATAAAAACAAAGGAGAGGGAGAGGTAGTAATGGGGAATGAAGAAACGGTAGATAAATTGAATGTATTTTGCACCAGCCTTCACTGTGGAAGACATCAACAGCATGCCAGAAATTCGAGAGTGTCTGAAGGCAGAAGTGAGTGTAGTTCTTATCACAAAGGAGAAGGTGCAAGGGATGTGAAAATTCTGAAGCTAGGTAAGTCACCTGGACCAGATGGACTACACTCCAGGTTCTGACAGAGGTAGCTGAAGAGATTTCAAGAATCACTAGGTTCTTTCAAGAAAAATTAAATATCACTCTATTTTTTTATGAAGGGAGAGAGGCAAAAGACAGAAAATTATTGGCCAGTTAGTTTGACTTCAGTGGTTGGCACGATATTAAGTCCACTATTAAGGATGACGATACAGATGCTGGGGCTTTATAAGGCATTGGTCAAACCATACTTGGAGTATTGTGAGCAGTTTTGGGTCTCATAGCTAAGAAAGGATATCCCAACATTGGAAAGGGTCCAGAGAAGGTTTACAAAAATGATCCCAGAAATGAAAGGGTTCATTTATGAAGAGCTTTGATAGCTCTGGGCCTGTACTTGCCAGAGTTTAGAAGAATTGGAGAGGTGGGGGGGGGGGGGGGGGGAGGAGGGCATCTCATCGAACCATTCTGAATAGCAAAAGGCCTAGATAGAGTGGGACGTGGAGCGGATGTTTTGAATAATGGGAAAGCCTTGGACTAGAGGACATAGTCTCAAATTAGAAGGGTGTCCCTTTAGAATGGACATGAGGAGTAATTTCTTTTTCTGGCAGGTGGTAAATCTGTAGAATTCATTGTCACAGACAGCCGTGGAGGCCGAGTCATTGGGTATATTTAAAGCGTAGTTGGATGGGTTCTTGATTAGTAAGGGCGTTAAAGGTTACGGGGAGAAGACAGGAGAATGGGATTGAAATGTGAAATAAATCAACCATGACTGAATTATTCATAATTGAGAATTATAATTATGCTTCTGTGTATTCTAGTCTTATGAAGGAATTATTCAGGATTTGGGTTTATCTCCATTTGTGTAGCACCATCACAAGTTTCGAATGGTAGGGATTGTTGTTGACTTTAACTCTGTACTGTCATTTCTGAGATAAAGTTTGAGTCAGAAGATCCAATTCCTTTTACATCTGGACGTACATTCCAGGCTGATACGTTGGTGCCACAGTCACAGGAGTAATGCACTGACAGGCATATTGTCAATCCTCTCTGTCCAGTTTTAAAAAGAATTTAACACAATATTGTCACTCAATGAAACCCAGCAAAATTATTCATTATTTTGTTGCATTTTGTGGGATCTGCTTATAACTGCCGCATTTATTTCAAGAGGCAGGCAGTGGCTACCTTTTTAAGGTTATTCCTTTACTGTGAAGTATTTTAGGGGCATTCTTAGGATACAGAAGGTGGTATGTTAATACAACAGGTTCTTTCTGTTCCTTTTTTTAAAATTATAGGTAGTCTACCCTCTTGTGTGAATTAATGCAATCTTCCTTTATCTCGTTTCCCTAGGTTTGAATGCAGCCACTGTATAGTGGGTGATCAGTGTGGGATCATAATGCATGGCAATGCGATTACATTCTGTGAGCCAAATGGTCCACGGGAGCTGGTAAATTGCTTTTAACTGAAGTATTTTGAAAAAGTTAAGCAAATTGATTTATACTTGCAAGTATAAGTAGCAGTAAGCTGTGGCAGAAAGCTCCACGGAGGCATTTTTGATGATCTTGTGAAACAAGCTTATCTGTCTGTAGATGTCTGATATGTTACAAAGAACTCAGTGGGATAAATTTTAGTCTCCTTAAGCCTCAAAATTTAACATTGCACAAACAGCACATGTCTGACTAGATGGTCTAAGATGACTCAAAGATGAGCCTCAGATCTCTTTTCGGTGACATAGTTGGCCTCTCCTCATTGCTTTGTCAGCAGATCCCTGCATTTCAGTAGAGATAGTTCGGGTAGTTTACTGTGTTGGCAGCTGCCATATACTTGGTAGAGAGTTGAGGCACAATTAGGGGTGGGAGCACATTCCGAGTCTTCCTGGAAACCATTAACAATTTCTACCTTAACTCTCTTGAAGACCCATTCAAGGCATGACCAGTGTCTCAAAGCAAATAGTTTAAATCAGACACTCTGCATGCTCTTTAGTCAGTAATCACATAGAGTGCTGAATGTCACAGCACTTCCAACTGGGATGGTACATGAAGGAACCTCTTCTGAACCCTATTGGTGGTTCTCTGATATCTTAATTTTGTTTAAATTGAGATAAAACAATGAAATTAAATGAACATTGGGTGTAGACCTCAGAGGGAGAACTTTTTGAGGTACACCGCAGAGTGTTTCAGCTACCCGAGTTTCTAGACCTCACCTTACATTAAGAGTGACGCCGTTCACAGGCTGGTTGAATTCTACTGAAAGAGGATCTACCTTGTGAAAATACAAGTATGAGTTGGGTGGGTAACTGTTCCTCGAAGGCCTCCATGTGACTTAGAACAGGATAAACTAAATATGTATTTAGCAGTCATCTGCAGAAATTCTGTTAGCTGCAATAGCTTAATTTACTCTCCCACTGCAAACACTATTCCAAATGCACATGAAATCTCCTTGCAGTGGGAGTAAAAGTAAGATGAATGACAGCCTGAAAATGCAACTTATAATGCAAAACATTACCCTATTTGAAATACTAACCAACCACCACCGTGTAATCTTAGTGCAGGGATGAATAGGGTTATTGAATTGTGCCATTCGTTAGAAACAATATGAAATATACAGGATTGGGATCTGAATTCTTCAAAGATCACATTCCTTGTCACATGAGTACAATATAACATCTAAAGATAAAATAGACCTTTTTCATTCAATCCTCAGTATGGATCCCTGACCATTTACATCTCCTACAGTTTTATTTAGATTACCAGTAATCCAGTTTTACCACGAAGGACATGTTATAACCTTTCCAGAATAAAACACTTTTTCTTGAATCTAAGAAACGGTAACTTCAGTCTCATCCCACTTAATAAAATGGCAATCTGCACAGGATAATCCTTGGGCTAGATTGCCACTGGGCTGTTGGATCACAGAACTTAAATTGCTTTCAGGAGAAAAGCTTGCCTCTTCAATTATTAAGTAATAAGAAGTATTTCTCTTTCATGAGCCTCGATACTTCTAGTATCTGCAGTATGTTCTTCTTGTAGATACTGTTCAATAAATGATTCCTAACATACAGTGCTTCTGTACATCAGTATGGTTTGCAAGTGAACAAGTCCTGAAAGCTTATGGACACAGAGTAACTGTCAGAAAAATCCCCATGTGCATTCCCTGTACGTGATCTTCAAAGAGTTCTGGATGAAGTATCCAGGGAATGGTCCTCAGACACACTTGTATAATGCACGCACTGTAGGTAAGGTTAAGAGAACGTCTGAGAACGATGTACTTGGAAAATGATTCTAGAAATTACTTTGAAGTGGCCTCTGATAATAACATAGGAAATTGAAGAAGGAGCAGGCCATTCGCCCTCACAACTGCTCTGCCGTTCATTCTGACTGCTTTTCCACCTCTGAGTCACTCTCCTGTCATCAGTCATTATTCCTTGATTCCCTAATATCCAAAACAAAAATCTCTCTCTCTCTCTTCTTGCGAATATTTATAAGATGAGTCCCCACAGCCCTGTCCAGTAACAATTCCAATGATTCATGATCTTCTTGTGAAAAAAGTCCTTCTCACCTTTGTCCTGAATGTTTGAGTCTTTATTTTTGAGATAGGTCCACTGGTCCTAGACATCCTTGCCAGGAAAAACATTATCCCTGCATTCACTCTGACAAGTGTCATAAAATTCAATGAAATTGCCTCACATTCTTCTAAACTCATGAGCTGCAAGTTACGGTCTGCTTAATCTCTACTCAAAGGGTAAACACCGGCCTCTTCAACCCCATCCCAGAAGTTGATTTGTGACTTTTGTCGTACCCTGCTCTAACGCAAATATATCCTCCCCAAGCTTAGGGATGCAGATATGTAAAAATATTTCAAATCCTGTCTCACCAGTAGGTTGCCTTTATCTTCAGGTCAAATCATCTTGCAATAAAGACTAATATACCATATGCTCTCCCAATTGTTTGCTGCGTCTGCTTAATAACTTTCAGTGATTTATGTACAGATCCTTCTGAACAACAATACTTATTATTCTCTTACCAGTTAAGAATACTGCATCATTCTAATTATTCTACCAGTGGATGACCTCCTCTTTCCTCATTGCATTCAATCTGCCATGTCCTTATCCACTCACCTGGCCAGATGTTACGTCTTTGGAGCCTCTTTGCATTTTAGGATACATCATGAAATCTGTTCCCAAGTGGAGTTTAAAATATACTCTTTTTTTAACCTGCTCTTTCAATATCGTTCCAATCTGGACCAAATATAAAAGGGTCTCAAAGACTTCTGTTCCTTTGGTAGAACAAATTTCATCCAGCTTGTTTCTTGAAGCTATTTTTTCCTTATCTTCAGGTTGTGAAACAGCAAATAGAAAGGGATCAACATACAAAAAGCTGGAGGAACTCAGCAGGTCAGAATGCATCTATGGAGGGTAACGGACTGCTGATATTAGAGAAAGCAAAATAGAATAGAAAGGCAAATCTCTCTGAAAGTCAGAAAGCCATTCAGCCCTGAAATAACTAACTATTTCTTCCAAATCTTTTCAAAAGAGATCAACAGGAATGTATAAGAAAATTATATAATGATTTGGTCAAGAATAAACAGATTTATTCTTAAGTAACATCAGCCTGCTGAAGGTGGAGTAAGTTACAAACATAATATTTCTTCTCATTTTCCAGTCTTTAAAACTTTGGGGAGCAAAATTCTGAATCAGAATTATTATTACTGACATATGATGTTAAATTTATTGTGTACAGTACAAAGTCATAAAGATCTGTCAATTACAGAGATGAATAGATATTGCAATGTAAATGAATAGTGAGCTAGTGTTTGCGGACCATTCAGAAATGAGCTCAATAATGACTGCCTCCTTCTTGAGGCTCCACCTCTTGAAGATGTCCTTGATGGTGGGAAGCATTGTATCCATGATGGAGCAAGCAGACTCTATGACTCCCTGCAGCCTCTTGAGATCCTGGGCTTTATTAAGCAGTGATGCAACCAGTCAGAATGCTCTCCACCATACATCTATAGCAATCTGTAAGAGGCTTTGGTGTCACACCAAATCTCCTCAGACCCCTAATAAGTGTGGAGGCACATTTACTGTTGAATATGAGAATGTGACATTTATAAATTTTCTCAGATATTCTTTAGTGATCACCAACTCACAAGAAGTCCAGCAATTTCTGTTTGTTCCGGGTTTGTTTCAGTTTATGATTGAAGTTTTATTCTGTGTCCTTCAGTGTTAATTTAATTATATGCTTGCCAATGTAATAGACAATGCAACCACCAATTTAACTCTTAGCACTAAAATTATTTTACCACAGACATAAAATGTTACAAAATTAAAAGTTAATCTTTAATTATTTCCAAAATGCTATTTTATAAAAGTGATTGAGTTATTATTCTTAAGACCATAAGATATGAGCAGAATTAGGCCATTTGACTCATCGAGTCTGCTCTGCTATTTCATCATGGCTGATCCATTATTCCTCTCAGCCCCAATCTCCTGCCTTCCACCTCCCCCCCCCCCCCCCATATCCCTTCATGCACTAACCAGTCAAGAATCTATCAACCTCTGCCTTAAGTATACATAAAGATTTGGCCTCCACAGCTGCCTGTGGCAAAGAATTCCACAGATTCACCACTTTCTGGCTAAAGGAATTCCTCTTCATCTCCATTCTGAAAGGACACCCGTCTATTTTGAGGCTGTGTCCTCAGGTGTGAGATTCTCCCACCGTAGTAAACACCCTTTTCACATCCACTCCATCAAGGCCTTTCACTATTTGATAGGTTTCAATTAGGTCACCCCTCGGTCTTCTGAGATCCAGTGAATACCAGGTCCAGACCCATCAAATGCTCTTCATATGACAAGCAGTTTAATCCTGGAATCATTTTCGTGAACCTCCTATGACTCTCCAGTTTCAGCACATCCTTTCGAAGATAAGGGGCCAGAATTGCTCACAATACTCCAAGTGAGGCCTCACCAGTGCTTTATCAAGTCTCAACATTACATCCTTGCTTTTATATTAACTACTACAGTGAACTTTTTGGCTATTTTCTGAAGTGCAATGTTTTGTTTTTCAAATGCCATGATGCAACTGGTGAATGGTTATCACACCTAATCTTCATAATCATCCACATCAAGAGAAAATTATCATGAGTTCCACCAGTACACTAGTGGGAAATGTACTGTGCCTTGAGATCATGAGATTTCTGGTGCTTCAGCAGATCACATCCAGAAGAGCAGTTGGGGTGAGCTCTCGGCATCCCTGTTGTGGGAAGGGAACTGAATCAGTGTGTCCAATTGCACTAAACATCCTAAAATTATGAACTGAAACAGACAAGAATTAGGAATCCTGTGAATGACCATGGTGTGTGAAGTATTTCAACATTCCGGCAGCTAAATCCGTTTCCTGACCTTGACCTGCTCATGGAAGTCAATAATGGGGATGTCAGTTCCATAAAATGGGATGGTTTCCTGGTATCCTATCTCTTCTGTCTCCAAAGCAGGAGTCTGATGGAAAATGGATGACTGTTTATCATGAAACATTGTCAACAACCCACCTCTAGCATTGAAGCAATAAGAAAAACTAAAACAAAAGGAAACTCTCATTTTAGCTCCCTTGTGACTGAAACTATTCCAGATCAAAAAGCAACTTTTTTTTTGTTTAAAAAGAAACCTTGAGTAATTTGCTCCCAGCAGAATAATCAGTCTTCTTCTTGGGATGGTTGATCTACTGCAGAGACACCTGAATATCCTGTCCTGTAGAAATATAGGAGCCTTCCTGACTTCATAACTGAGCCTCTATTTCAAGAAATAGAAACCACATTCAGAATTTGAGTTAGGAATTCAGGAACTGCCCTGAAGGAGATTGCAGCCTTGACTTCTTCAGGAGCAGAGATGAAGAAAGAGGAAACAAATGAAAGTGTTTATAAAGTAAATTCGACAAAAGTTGCTAAATTATCAAGTCTTGAGAAGTTTGCAGTATTCAACCATGTTGGAACAATGTTCTTAACAAAACCCAATGTAGGATGCTCATAAAGAATTCTTCAATTTGTACTCTTTACCTGCTTACTCCCACCAAACATTGAGCCTTGTTAAGACTCAGAGCTTATAGTGCAGAGCTATGAGCCAGCTGTGTGCATGGTTTAAAGGATCGTCAAAGGCTTGAGTTTGCATTTTGCTAAAGATCTCTTTCCTCCAGCAGCTAATAATTGCTTCACATGAGATGGATTTGAATAGATGCAATGCAGTTCCAAATAGAAAAAAATAAAATGTAAGAAAGCTTTCTCAGTTCGTAAACTACACCCAGTGCAGCACATCATATAGTATATGAAATATTGATTATTAATCAGTCATAAACATTTGTCCGCAATCAGTCTTGTGAACTCTTTCAATTTATCTTCTGAATAGCTGACATTTCAAATGATAAATGAACCAATTGCCAGACCTGTGGGATTGATGGATGCAAGACAGTGCAGACACACTGATTAAATTTCTAATTGACTATTAACACCCAATTTCATTTGTCAGTTTGCACATTCCTTGTAAGCAACAAGTATTAGATGTGCAGTGAACTTTAGGTTATTGCTTCAACGTTTGCTAATATTTGGTTCGTTCTCTGGATATCAAAACTGTTTTTGTGTTAATTTTGACCAAAATTAATAAGGATTTCCTAACAAAGTAAATTAGGTGACTTTTAAAAGAAAACGCTTAAAATGAGAACTATTTCCTGGTTTACAATAGAAAGAGATTTCAAAATAGGTTTATGGTATAAGATAAGTTTAAGGATATTGTGCAGTAAACTAATTAGGAAGAAAATTGGATCAGTTCCAGATTCAGTGAATGTTGAGAGTAATGGGAATTTCAGCTTGAGTCTGCAGAAAGAGCAAACATTAAGATCTAAATCCTTTTCATACATTCCTCTCACTTTTTAATTAAAATTTGATTTCCAACCTTGGTTTGATAGTCTGAATTTAAATTCTAATGCATTAATGACTTCCTCAATTAGTCTGTCTGTTCGCACCACTAGGAAACAAATTTCTTCACTGAAAGCCGAACTGCATTTACTGAACTTTATAGAGGCAGCAAGTAAAGACCATTTAAATTCAATTGTCTTCTGCAGTTAAGGACAGGATGTGTACTTTGGTAATTCTCATGTTTCTTTCTCCAGACCACTGTTATGCTCAATACAACTACAGCATCCGTTCTGCAGTTCTCCATTGGTGAGTGATGGAAGTTGTTTCTTCCTTAAAATAGCCCGATTGGCATTGAGGTACCAATAAAGTGGAAGTATGTTGAACTCTTCAGGAAAAGTAGGAACCTAAGCTCAAGTCTTCACACATCAATCAAATGAATATTTGGCTACATTCTATCTGTTGCCCATAAATTTACATTTGAGAAGTATTTAAGGAAAAATGTTATCTTTCAAGTAATGTTCCATCTTATAACTGGAAACACAATCAAGATTGCAAATGCTGGAAATATGGAGTAACACATAAACTGCTGGAGGAATTCAGCAGGCCAGGCAGCATCTATGGTGGGAAATGAACAGTCAACATCTCAGGATGAGCACCCTCATTGGGACGGGGAAGATAGAAGGCAGATGGTCAGTATGGAGAGGAGAGGGGGAGGGGTGAGACAGGTGCTACTAGCTGATTGGTGGACAACTGGTAGATGTAGTGGGAGGGGGAGAGGTTGTGATGGGCAATAGAGGAAAGTAGGTGATAGGTGTAAGCAGACAAAAGGGAAAGAATGGCAGAGAAAGGTAGTTGGTAAGAGGGAGAGTGAAGGTGGAGACAACAGCTGGAGGGTGATAAATGGGGTCACAAGGTTTACTAGTGTTAGAATCTGATCATGGAAACCATTAGGGGATAGTTGAAGGAAAAGATGAAACCAGATGGGAGCATAGATACAGTGGTGAAGTGTCTGGGACAGAACCAGGAGTCACAGAAACAGGTCCTTCAGCCCAACTGGTCCGTGCTAGCTGCAGCATCCTCCCTAATCCCAGTTGCCTACTTTTGACTCAGAACCCTCCAAGCCCTTTCCCTGCACGAGGCCTCCGCTGGTCGGGGTCAACCATGGATGTTGTTTGCCAGCTGCCTACGTCGTGGGTGCAGCATCATCAATTGATACGCCAGCCAGGGCATGGCGATATTGAGAGCAAGCTGTTGCCCACAAAGTAGGCTTGCCCTCTTTGTGCAGGGACTCCAGCTCTGAATTTTTCCTCAGGGTTTACTCCTGAAGCCATGAGTGGATATAGCTGTAAGGCAGCAGAGGGCTGAATTCAGAGTTTTCCTTTTCCTAGATGAGCTGTCAACCAGGGCTGACGAGCCCCATCTGCCCAACCCTGCATGTACCTATACAAATGCCTCTTAAACGTTGTAATTGTACCCACCTTGGCCACTTCGTCTGGCAGCACATCGCAGGTACTCAGTGTCCTCTGTGTAAATAAGATTGTTTAAATTTCTCCTCTCTTATTTTATATCTGATCCCACTAGTTTTCGACTCCCCATCACCGGTAAAAGACTGACTATCCACCTTATCCACACCCTCATGACTTTATAAACTTTTGAGGTCACTTCTCATCCTCCCATGCTGCAGGGAATAAGAATCCAACATGACCAATCTCTACCTATAATTCAGACCCTCTAGTCTGAGCACATCATTGCAAATCTCTTCTGCGCCTTCTCCAGCTTGACAATGTCTTTTCCTTTCAGAGTGACCAAAACTATACATAATACTTCAAGTGTGGTCTCGCCAACTGCAACAATTATGTCCCGACTCTGAAACGCAGTGCCTCAGCTCATGAAGATAACATGCAGGAAGGGGAAGCAGACAAAGCCAGTGATAGGGGGGTAAAGGGATGACATGGGGAAAAGGAGAAAAAAATGGGAAGGCTGGAGATGGATTGGAAGGAGAGAGAGAGGGAGAATGGGACAGAAGAGGTCCGGGCTCACGAAGAATGGAAAATTTAATAATTATATCATTAATCTGTGGATCTCCAAGGTGGAATTATGACATGTTGTCTGTGTTGGACCTTCCCCTTCCCCCCTTGCAGGTTATCTTTATCAGTCGAGGCACTGAGTTTCAGAGTAAAGGCATTGTATTGCAGTTATACAAGTCATTGGTGAGATGACACTTGGAATATTATGTATAGTTTTGAAGCAGGAATTTAAGACTTTCCCTCCACGGTATTTCACAAGGCACTTTGTAAAATCTCAAAGCCAGTGCCAGAAGGATGATTGAAGTTGAGGCACTTTGTCTCTATTTTGTTTGAGGAATTCACAGAGCTGTGTAGCCTCCTGTAAACATTGACCCACTCACAGGATACCACTTCAGGTTTTTAGGAGCTTTCTCTGGTATCCAACAGACAAAACCTCTGTAGAAAATTCTGCCAGTGTATCTTTATTTCTTTTTAATATACTGGAACAAAAATTGATCTTCCAGAATATCAATTACTATACAAGAAATCTGATGACATTTATAAAAAGTCAGAGATAATAACACTCCATGAAATAGGGAGTGAGTTATCTACATCTCCCTCCAGCACCAGCCCACTGACAGCAGCAACCTGTCACTTTCATCACCAAATTCTGCACATGTCCAAGGGATAATGAGTTGGGATCCAACTTCAAACATTGGTGAAGAGAAAATAAAGCTGGAGTATGAAAGGAATCCCAATAATAAAAATTTCTTCTTAAAGCCCATCCCCAATTTTCATTTTTTACTCTCTTTGTATTGTGTGTCTCCTTGCAGGCATTCCCAAACTTTTTTATGCCATGGACCAATACCATTAAGCAAGGGGTTTGTGGACCCCAGGTTGGGAATCCCTGATCAAGAGGTGCATTGTCTGGACAAAACAGGAAGCCAAGCAACTGAAACCTGTTGTTAGTGGGTGGAAGGGAGGAGGACCCTAGGAGATTTATGCCATGCCCAGCTTGATGAACAGCAGCAAGTTGTCACTGTGTGCATAAGGGATGCGTAGGAATCCACTGCCCTTGTCAGGCTGACTGGCAACTGGTGGTTGGTAGAAATTTAGTCCAAATAGATTTCTCCCATTTCCCACTGTGTTTGCTGGGTTACTGCTGGCAGCTATTAGAAAAATTAGGGCACCATCAATTATAATAAAGAGGCATATTTTTCCTCATTTCATTTATTTTATTATTGTTTCATTTCCATTGACACTTAGTTGAAGAATTGTGGCCATGATTAAATTAGCAGCAGTCACTTACCTACAGTTTTTTTCAAGAATGCATAATAAAACAGGTTTATGTAAAAATAAAATAATCTTTCATTCACATTAATCTACATGGGATGTGGTTCTGTAAGTTAGGCCATCGATGCTAATGCACAAATTAATATTTTTGCCATTAAAAATTCCAGATGATCAGTAAATTAAATATGAGCATTGCACATGGATACCTCTTGTCAAAAATAAATGCTTATGCACAGAGAAGTACAGTTTTTCGACTCTTAATTATGTGGCTCTTTTTATGTAACATCTTCAAATGTGGCATTCTAAATTGTAAACTTTTCCTTAATAATGCGGACTAATTATAGACCAAGTTAAATAGAATTATACTTAATTTTGTTTTATTTGTTTCTGAGGAGCAAATAATAAAATAATTTAAGGTTTTGTTTACAAATTAGATGAAATTTGGACCTGTTCCGTACAACATTGCCAATTTTTAATGAGCTATGACTTCAGATGCAGTTATTTGAAATGTTCTTTTTCTCTGCTCTTGTAAAAGGTTCATGGAAATTCAACATGCAGGATTTCTTTAATAATATAGTTAACCCTTTCATCACCAAATCTTTAATTCAGGTCTTAACTCCTGCCCATTTTATTTAGTTTTTACTTCAGTGGGGAAGGTGATTGGTGATCTGTAAGTGATACATATCAAGCCAAGTCATAGGAAAAGCTCTTAAGTTTCTTTTTTCTGTGCATAATGGAGTGCTCATTTGGTGTATAGTCCCAGCAAACTGCCAAATACTGTACATTTTAATTTTGTGTCCGACAAATTGTTAACCTGTCATATTTTTCTTTAATTTGTTTTAAAATTTATTGCTCAACATTCTTTTCATTGACAATGATCAATGTTCATCCTGTTATTTATTGTTTCTTTTTGTTGAAGAGAGTTATCAAGTAATTTGCGTCCCCTTCAATCTGCTACCAGAATCTAAGCAGGAGAGATTTAGGAGACTTAACCACTATTTCCTTTGCGTTTTAATATGACCATCACTCATAGGTCCCCAAAGGCACTGAAATCAAAAAGTCATGAATATGAATTAAAGTACTTTGTTTCTTGTTCCCCTGTTAAATTAAGGATCCTTCTTCGCCTAGTTGTATCATGTATCATTTAACTGAGGAAACTGAGTTCAATTTCGCTCGATTTTAGCCTGTGATCATAAAGATGATTCTTGTGAATGTGGATCATATCTTCAGCTCCTTATCAGCCTCTTATGAAGCGCAGCAATCTACCCATGTTCAAATACCTGAGAAAGTATAAACTGAATTGACTTCTCAACTGTCTGCACAGAGCAGTGCTGTGAATAAGAAGAAAATGAAATGACAAAATACCAACACATATCATTACTGGATTTTCAATTTTGCTTTATGCTTTAGGAAATGGCTATAGAAAATTACACCACTACTGAAACATTTGGTTTTTTTTTGGAGACTCTCAAAAAAAGAGCAAGGTGATTTATCAAAGGAGGTTTTTTTTAATCATTAATTTAAAAGAAAGTTCTAAATAAAGAATCTGTATCTGCAATGTAAAGTGAGATAATTAATGCAGAAATCAGGTCCTGTCAGAAAATTGTGATGAATTTGTACTTAATTATAGCTTCAGGCCACCATCACCTAATAGTAATAGGAATTACAGCCAGTCAATAGATCAAGATAACATATCAGGCAGCAAAAATATCAGCTGCCTGAAAGCCCTAAGAAAATAATCTTCTGACATTTGGAGCCTGGTGCAACTTCAAGAACAAGCACCAATCCTATATTGTTTGTAAGGAGATTGGTTTTGGGAAAGCCCTACACACTGCTGAATGAAGTACTTTGAGTGGATCACAGTGGCTGAGTGGTGTCCATGTTCATATTTATGAGCTACTTTCTGTCACCAGACAAAACTGATTTCTAACCAGGCAGTTTAATAGAGCACTGAGCAGAAGGAATGTGTTCAACAGAGGTGAATTAACCAAGAGCAGGTGGGAGAATGCATCGTTTAACTCTCCTGAGTTGAACTGCCCTTCACACTGGAAGATAATGCAACAGGTTTTTAGAATATTGTGGAAAACTGCACAGCTCTCTGAACAAAAAGTCAGGACTCTAAAAGCACCCAGCGGATCAAGCAGTAACTATGAAGGCAAAAGCTGTAAATCAATATTTCAAGTTGATACCCTACATCAGCACTGAGAGCGAAGAGGAAAGACTATTGGTTTATAGCAAGATAAGGGTGGGGTGGTGGAGGAATGGGAAGTTACAGGCGGAACTATAAAGGGAGGAGATATTGGACAGATAGAATCTGGTGGTAGGAGGATGAGATGGGAGAAGAAAATTAGGTGGACAGGAGGGTGTGTGGGGGGAGAACACCAGGGTATCTGAAACTTTAAAAAAAAGTGCATCCTGTTGGGTTGTAAGCTCCCAAGTATAATATGTTCTATCAATTTGTGTTTAGCCTGTAATGGACAGACTAGTCAGTGTAGGGGTTGGAAAGTTAAATTGATATTACAACCAGAGCTCAAGATGGTCATTGCAAAACGAGCACAGGAACTCTGCAGAACTGAACCTAATTTACATTGATTTAACTGATGTAGAAGAGGCCATATTACAAATGCAGCAGGCCAGGTTATAATAGGTACAGATGAATCTCCACCTCACCTGGAGGTACTGGTTAGTTCTGTGGAGGGTGGAGGATAGGACATGAAGGAACACATGTTGCACCTCTTACCGTTATAGGGGAAAGTGAAGAGAGTGGTTCTTCTTGAGGGAGAGAGGGGAGAATCACATTAAATATGCCAGATGGCAAGGCTGGTGAGGTGAAAGGTGCTGTTCTAAATGGAGAGAGGGTGGGTGGTGAGAACAGACGTAGGGAAATGGAGGATAGAAAGTGAGGTCTCCATGCACCATGGCAGAAAAGAAGCCATGTGTCTGGAAAACAGAAAACATGCCAGAAGCTCCGGAGAAGAAGGCCTTGTCTTGAGAACACGTAAGGCGGAGATAGACATTGGAGAGCAGGAGGTGGAATTTTATGCTTATAAAATGCTGGAAATGCTCAGCGGAAGAGAAACAATTAAGACTTCAGGTTGACTTGTTCATTTGAATGCATGCAAGGATCTCAAGGAGAAAGAAAATTCTATTACGTTTGAAGTAGAAAAGATTTATAGAAAGCTGAATGTGATTGCGGTACAAGACTCCATCATTCACCATGAGTAGATCAGAGTGTCTTAACTCGAAATCTACAGCACTTTTGTCATAACTCCATTGAACAGTCAACTACAGTGAGCACAAGGACGCCTTTGCATTGCTTAGTCAATGCTTTGGGTTAATTTATGGTTGAAAGCTGTTATTGTTCATAGCACAATGTATTTTTGCAGCTGTGCTGAATGGCATCGTAAAATGTGATTGCTGGTGTGGACCAGGTTTTAAATTGGAGACAGCAGGAGATACATGTTTATGGTTTTTCTGAAGTGAAAATCAGAATTCTATCCTGACTGAAATACTTATTAATCTTCAAAAAGTACCAAAGCAAGTATGCATCCGAGCTGTTAAAATGGCAATTGAAGCAAGAGAAACTACTTGCATTACCAGCTCCTAATTTTTTTTCCAATTTATTCAGCCTTCCCTCTGGGAGAGTGTGACAGATGATTTTCCAGAGTTGTGATTTATTATCAATACATCACATCTGTCATGAATGATGCAAAATTCAGTATTTACATTTAACTACAAATCA
Organism: Hemitrygon akajei; assembly: GCF_048418815.1. Classification (NCBI taxonomy): domain Eukaryota; kingdom Metazoa; phylum Chordata; class Chondrichthyes; order Myliobatiformes; family Dasyatidae; genus Hemitrygon; species Hemitrygon akajei. The sequence continues at coordinate 94,086,761 of NC_133137.1, read as the reverse complement.
GTCAATAATTTCATCATAAATCAAAAGCACCAACATCTAAAGACCAACAGAGGGGCAGCAGAAGGTCACTGCTGTGCTTGCTGATGCCGACAAGTGATCGTTTCCTGATGCTATTTGTTTTCTCCTCTGATCTGGCTTACAGGGTCTGGCACTTGTCGCTATAGCTACACTGATCCCAGTATCGCTGTCTTCTATTCCAAGAACTCCTCGAGCGATTGGATTGCTTTGGAAAGGATCAGGTTTGTGCCACTGAAAGTTGATAGAATAAGTGACAGATTCTTTAATCAGCAGGATCAGGCTGAGTGATGATCGACAGGTCTCCCTCTATAACCAATTTTAAAGGATTGGGGGAAACCTACTACAAGCAGAAATGGTTCTTAATTTAGATAAGATTATTTAATGAAATAATTTGCTCATTTTCATTCCCCTACAGTCATGACATAATATTTGCTAAATTGAACATTTTTTAATGGCGCAGTCACCAAACTGAAGACATAATACTTTGGAAAGTATAATGGCATTTTCGGGGTTAAAGAGTCATTCCTCCCCAATTATGTTTTTTTATCTTCTTCTGTTCACATGCATACAGTACATAGGAGGTCTTTACCAGCCCTTCAGTGTTGTCATTGAAGCAGCTGCTAATATATTTGTCGGATGAACCTATTTGTTTTCTCTTATTTGTTCTGGGTGCAGGGTCATGTTGATCAACTGAACGCACAGAATTTTAAGGCTTATAGTATCCTCAAATACGCAGTCCATTTTGTTAAGTCTACGAGATGTAATTTCATTGAAGCCTCTTGAACTTATCCTGTCTCTGAAATAAACAAGTTTAATTTCACTGGTTCCACTGTAACCTTTAAGCAAGCTGGAATCAAGCTGGCTCTGGCCCTGGCTGGTAGCCGTGAATGGAACCGGTAACATTTAGCTGCTCACAGATAACTGTACCCCTGGCTTATGCAGCCAATGTGATTGTCACTTCATCCCATCTCTGTATTCCAGTGACAGGACCTGAACAATGAGAGATCCATCTCTTTGAATTGAATCCATTTGAAACTGATGCAGGATGTGAATCCCCAATTCTTTACATTAGGAGTCCTGGCATTGAGATTAAGATCCAGTCAGTGAAAGCAAGTTTCTGGGAGCAGTACATTATTAACAAGGCTAATAATACATTGATCTTAAGTGCATGAGATTTTGAATACAAAGGCAAAGATGTTTCACAACAATTATTCTGCCTTGATGGGTACCACTTGGTTTTCCCTGTGAAATAATTGACTCGTAATAGAGGAAGTGCAACAAAAGTTCACCAGACTGATTCCTGAGGTGGTGGGACTTTCCATAGGATGAGAAATTAAATCAATTACGTATGTCTGTAGTTACTAGAGTCTTGAGTTTAAAAGAATAAAAGGGGATTGCATTGCAACTTTCAAAATTCTGGCTGGGCCTAACAAGCGGGATGTAGAAAGGTGGTTTCTCCAGCTGTGAGAGTCTAGAAGGGGTCACAGACTCAGATTATAGTGTAAAACGTTGAAGACTGAGGTGAGAAATGCCTCCACTCATGTGATAATGAACCTGTGGAATTCACCACCACAGAAGGCAATAGGAAGGAGCTAGGTAAATTTCTCGACAAAAACGCATCAAGGGCTATGCTCAGTATTTTTTGTTTGTGTTTTGGATGCGGACTGTGGACGATAGACTCTATTTTTCAGTCTTATAGTTTCGATATTGTGTTTTCTCATCCAAACTTCCCATTTTTTTGTGCGGGGAGGAGGATTTGGGGGTCAATGTGCCTGATCCATTTTGTTCACTTTTGTCTGCAGGAAGAGGATTTTGGGGTCGATGTGCCTGATCTGTTTTGCTCATTTTCTTCGTGCGGGAGGAGGGATTTGGGGGACAATGTGCATGATCTGTTTTGCTTGTTTTTTTTTGTACAGGACATGAGATTTGTGGGTCGATGTGCCTGATCCATTTTGTTCACTGTTTGTGCGGGAGAGTGAACTTGGCGGGGTTGATGTTCCTGTTCCAGTTTTCTTTTCTTTTTGCGGGGAGGTGGGATTTTGGGGTTGCTGATCAAGCTGCTATTCTTTTCTTTCTTGGTTTTATGGCTAAGTGGAGAGTTGAAGAATTTCAGAGTTGTATACTTTGATAATAAATGAACCTTTGAATATGATATTGAGATATAGGATGAACCGTATTGCATAGGAGAGCTGAAAAACTGGCTTACTCCCTTTTTATTTTAATTATTTCGTTGGAAACATTTAAAATTGCTACCTGAGCTGTACAGACCTTAACAAAAGGCTAGGCTCTGCCCCTCCACCCTTTTCTCTCCTGTCAAGAGGTTTTAGGTAGGGTCTGAGCTGAGGTCTGTTTGCTTTTAAGGCAGGGATACACTACACGTCTCAACACTAGGATCCCAAGAGCATCGGACCCACACAGGGTTTACCAACACAGAGCAAAGGTTTAAATAAAAGACAGAATGCCCTCTGACCAGTGGGCTGAATTGAGTATGATCGAGCACAGTGAAATTACCGGACCACCTCTCTCATTAAATACATTTGGGATTAGGCTCAAAAGCAATACAGAGAGAGAAGTAAGTTTTGTCAATGAAGTGACAAAAAGAAGCAGGAAAAAATGTCAGAAAATATGTTTTACAAAAATTACAAGAACCAGACTGAGTGGTTTAAATTCTTCAATTTCTAAACTGGAGCATTGATAAGAATAATATCATTAAAATAAAATTACCCCACTAGTTAGAGCAAATTTTCTGCATTGAAGCTAAGATACAGATTGAAACACGTGGGTACAAGTGGTGACAATGGGTGAGCTGCTCTTTGAGCAGGGTGAGTAACTGATTGGTGTAAACTGGCCAGTAATTTCTGTGCCTTCACTTGTCTGTCATGGCATTGAACTTTTAGCTTTGTTCAGTGGAACAGCTGCCTGGTTTCTGATATCAACACCCACTTCCAAATCACACCTGCCAATCTACCAATGCCAACCACGACAGTTCAGGCCTTCACTGGAAGTATCAGCTGGCACAGCAAATCTCAATATATCTTCAGTCTTGGTTTTTTGAAGGTTTTAGGGTATTTTGAAAGGCTTTGGATGAGAAAGAGCTGTAACTGAGTGGGGTAAGTTTCTGGTAATATACCCTTGCCATATGGGCCGAAAGAAGAGTTGGGCATTAAGTTACGTACACCAATTAAAGATGAAAATAATGAAAAGAAAAGTTGCTTCATCCCATTTGCATGATTTCACCTCGTGAACTCTAAATTTGCTGAAAAAGTTAAGCGATGAGAAGATAATGGCCTCAAATGAACTGGAAGAATTCCTCACAGAGCTGTGAGCATCAGTGTTTGTACCTGAGGAATAAGCTCAGGACGTTTGAGCAGTGATTGCTGCTATTAAGTACAATGCACCCTGATGGTGGACTGCTTGAAGTTCAGTGATTTCCCAGCTGTCTACTTAATCTGTGACAAGTTCGAACTGGTACAGGTACAATAACTCTATTCATTCCAGTGGAGAGGAACAGCTGTAAAAGGGAGAGGAATGTCTTTCTTAATTGATGTATATTTAACTCAATAAATTCAATCACATTGAAGGTGCTTTATAGCCTTTCAAAAAAATTTAACATTCGTTTTCTCAAAATTTCTAAACATTTTAGAAAGCTTTAACCAGAACATTTGATTCTTTTCTCCATTGTTAATGATCACCATTTTTTAAGTTTGGGAGCATGGCATCACCAGCTATTGATTTCCTTGGAATTTATGATTTACAAAGTACTTTTCTGATAAAGTTTGAGCAGGCTTCCTTGAGGAACAGCTTAACCAGGTAGCATGGGTGGTTATGTTGCTCTGAGGTATTTCTGAGGATATATAAGAGCAAGAAAGCTACAAGGTAAAAGAGAACATAAAGAGATAAACAACCTATGCATTTAATCTCTACATTACAGAGCTCCGTCCAACACCAACACCGTTATCCACATTATCTATCTTCCCCAAGATGCCAAAGGCGAAAATATCAAATTTAAATGGGCGCAGGAATCTGTCCAAGCAAGTCAGGTATATGAAGCCTGCTGGGCTTTGGATAACATTCTCATCATCAATGCTGCCCACAAGCAGACCCTCTTGGAAGATAACCTGGATCCAGTCGACACGGGCAATTGGCTTTTCTTCCCTGGAGCTACAGTGAAGGTTTGCTCTCAATAATCCCCTTATCTTCATCATTTGTTGTTTTGTACCTTCTGCCTCTTTGCACTATCTCAATTTTAATTTAATAAACTTCATAATTCTGTAGAGAACTCATTTCCAATGATTAATAGGTTAAAATATGATTGCCATTAAAAGATGCCCCTGTTGGAAGAATGCATTAATTTAAACCTGCTTACAAATGACATGTAGTACAGTTTAATATGGAATTTATATTGCAGTAATGTGTTAGTCCATCTGGCTCTCAAATATGCCCTTCTGTCTGCTTGTCTTGAATTGACATCTTCGTAATTTCAGAAATTTATGGTGTTCACTTGTTATGAAATGAAGGTGTTGAGGGCACATTCCTCTCCATCTGTCACCAGCCATTTGCAATCTGCCATTGTCCAAACCCAATGTGTGCAAGCCAACAGCAGTAATCATAGCAAAGTGTGAGGGCCAGCTGTCGGAAAATATCAGCACAACAGTGAAACCTTGGGGAGGAAGTCAAGAATTTATTTTATTAGTATTTGATGTGCATCTAACCATGAGATAAAAGAAGTGACAGAAAACATTCCTAGGACATGAAGGTGAGGTCATTTGGATTTGCCTCTGGTGGGACAACCTTGAAATGGGAATTGCTTTAGTTTATCTGAGCAGCCTGCTTGTTTTGGAAGCTAGCCTTGTATTTCCTTGTCTATTTTAATTATTTCTGTTGACAATATTGGCATTCTTTTGCTTAAGCGATACTGTATAATAGGCCTATTTATCCTCTGGGGTTCCATGGTATGGTCAATAAATTGGAATGCTTGACCGAGTAAATGTTTAGAAGTTCTTTATCCCCCCAAACCAATGGATATTATCTAAGGATAATGAGTTGGTTATTTTGAACTGCGATGAGATGTTTCCACACCTTGGGAAAGAGAGAGAGAGAAGTTATAGCATTGGGGAAGTCAATTAAAGCTCTCATCTTGACTGTTTCTCATGGTCAATCATTACAACATTGGTCTCATGTTTGTTGCTTAAATTGAGATTTCACTGTTACAATGTACAGATGTTTTTCTGTCTTCCAGTTCAGAATGAAATATACAGTACAATGCAAAAATCTTAGATAGAGAGAGGTAGAGAGAGAGATACAGAGAGAGGTAGAGAGAGAGATACAGGGAGAGGTAGGGAGAGAGATAGCGAGAGAGAGAGCATGCTAATGTGCTAATACTTTTGCCCTTTTCTGTATTTGTCAATGTGAAGTGGAGAGCAAGTTTTTAAATCTGGTGGGAGCAAAGGATGTTGGAATGGGAGGGTGGGAGGGGTGGGGCAGGTGGCAGAGAAGGAGTGCTAGGAGTGAGTGGGTAGCACAGGTACAGACACACTTGGCAAGGTCATTTGATTCCAAACAATTGGTTTATTGAGCCTGTGTCAATGAGCTGTGAGGCTGGGAAATTGGATCATTTCCAAGATGTCAGTTTGTAACTGATCTGGGAATAAAAGTAAAACTTCATATGTAGTTAATTAGGTTTGTTAGTGCTTCAGAAGAGCTCCAGAGATTTGAAGGTTTACTTTGTGTGACTTAGCACTGCATCACCCCAAGTGGCTGGAAATGTCTTATTAAAAAAGGCGTTTGGATAATTCTCACGTTCTATTAATTTTGAAAAGATACCAGGGAGATAGTCAGTATAAAGAGGTAAAGGCTGTAAGCAATGAGTGAATCCAGGTGAGAATGGGTTGATTAGTAGATAGAGACAGATGGGTAAAAGAAGGGAACCAAATATGGGAGGGAAGGTGGGCAGATAGGTACATTGGATGAGGGAATAGGGGACCCAATAGGATGAGTGTGTTGTTGATGGGCAGATGGAGTAGGTAGGATAATGGTTGATTGTGGTAGGAGGAGGGTAGGATTGTGGGTGTGTCACAAAGACAAAGGGACAGGGGGGAGCAGGTTACCTGAAACTGGGGATTCCATTGTTCATACCAATGAGCTGTAGACTAATCAGGCTGAATATGAGCTGCTATTCTTCTAGTTTATGTTTGGCTTTGCTTTGGGAGAGTGGACAGGTGGAACTGAAAAGGGGAGTTAAAATGGCTTACAACTGTGTGCTCCAAATGTCAGTCTGTCACGCACCCACCTCTATCTCCCAGTTCCACTCTTCCTTCCCTAACTGACTCAATCTGCCTGTTATTCTTCACCCTTCCTCAGTCCTCTGATCTCCCACTGGGTCCTGGGCCACCTCTCCCCATTTCCCCTTCCACCTTTCCCTTCCCATTCAGTTCTGACTGACTGGAAATTGACCATTCCTCTGCCTAGACGCTGCCTGACCCACTGAGTTTATCCTGCAGCTTTATGCTTCATTTGCAGTCTTGTGAATTTGTTATTTCAAGTATGGAACAAACAGGTAACTGCATAAAGGAGTCAAGTCAGGGGAGGGAAGGAGAAAAGTGCAGACTGCTGGAAGAGTGTGAAGTAGAAACACGAAGGCTATGTGTACTGGAATCTGAGCAATAAGGAGGAAGGTGATATGGGAACCATTATGGGTAAAAACAACTCGCACAAACTGCTGGAGGAATTCGGGCAGCATCTATGAAAATGAATAACCAGTCAACACTTTGGACAAAGTCTCTTCATCTCAGCTCAAAACACTGGCTGTTTATTCATTCCCATAGATGCTGCCTGACCTGCTGAGTTCCTCCAGCATTTTGTGTGTGTTGTTGTGGATTTCCAGCATCTGCAGAATCTCTTGGGTAAAAACAACTGCTTGTTTCAGTCTTGAAAATAATCAGTTGATCATCCACAGCTCTTTTAGTAAATTCATGAGGTGTCATTTTAGGATTTGCTCAATCTGTTCCATTTGGAATTCTTATAATGAGGATCAGCGCTTTGACCAGTTTCTGCATGTTCTGGGTTTGAGCCTTTCTTTGTGAAACATTTTAAGGTGGATGGAATATCTTTTTTCCTTTCCTCTGTTGTGGGAGATGCCAAGTCTAGCCTCCATTTGCTGCCATTTATCTATAAACCTCCAGGTCTGTTTATTCAGTAAACACGAGGAAATCTGCAGATGCTGGAAATTCAAGCAACACACACAAAATGCTGGTGGAACAATATTCCACCAGCATTTTGTGTGAAGTCTGTTTATTCCATCATTTCTTTCTGCTCTTGTACCTCTTGTGCTGATATGGCTCTGATACTGAGGTTATGAGTCATCTCATCAACGTAAACCCAACGTACACCTGTCAATACTGTGGTTCCTTAATGACATCCCTAAATCTTCCAACACTGAATGTCCTGTAAGCATTTGAATTAAACTAGATATAATCCTTTAACAAACACAAGCTTAATGTGTCATTTTACTTTAACACAAATATTCATACAAAAATTGCAACTATTGCAGATGCTAAAAGGCAGTGTGGATTAGTACCAAGCCATCAAAGAACTGCTGAAAACTTAAACCATATATTCCCTTTTGCTGTCATATTAAATATAATTAGTTCATTCCCCATTAAATTAAGTCTATTGGAATTTATTTCACCCCTGACATGTACTTCAAAGTCACTCATAGATCTTTGAGAAGGATTGAAAGGAGCCTTTTCACAATAGACATTCTAATAAATCTGACATCCCAGAGTAACTGAACATTATCTGTGAGTTTCTCAGCTCACTTCATGCAGGATCACTCTGCTCACGCACAAGATTTATACAAATCTTCCATGTTCACCACAGCAATTTAGCCTGAATTATTATTCACTCAGCGGTATGAAGGTATGAAATTGACTGAATCTGCAAATTGTTTATTTTTTTGTTAAACAGTTTAAGATGGCTTTCTACTGCTATATGATTCAGTTTTCATTAGGCAAACCCCCACCCCAACAAAATAAATTTTCAGTTTAGGTCAAACTCTGAAATGTGCAGATTTAATATCAAAAACACTGATTTTGAAGTTGTTTAGGTTCAGTCGATGAAGTGCGACATTGGGCCAGAGAGTCTCTGTGTATTAGAGTTCAAGAGATCTATCAGGATCTTGGGGTGCAAACCTGTTTTCCGACATAATTTAGTGCTAAGGTTACATAATTTATTTCTTTATTGAGACACAGCGTGGAGTAGCCACGCCATTTAGCAATCCTGCGATTTAATCCTAATCTAATCACAGGACAACTTACAATGGCCAATTAACCTACTAAATGTTTTGTCTTTGGACTGTGGGAGGAAACCAGAGCAGCTGGAGGAAACCCATGCGGTCATGGGGAGAATGGACAAACTTACAGGCAGGGGCAGGAATTGAACCCCGGTCCTCTGTGCTGTAAAGCGTTGAGCTAACCTTTACGCTACCACGCTGACTGCTTTCCCCAGTACCGGTGCCAGTACCTCATGAACGGGACCCAGTTTCTCACACAGCAGTCCTTGAACCATTCAGCTCTCTGATCTTATTTAGCCGATGGCAATTTGCATATAGCTCAGATAGTAATTTAGCGATTATTTCCTGGGGAATCCTGTTTTTTTTTATTTGGACTGCACTGCTTATGGTCTACAAGTAGAAACCCCTTTGTCCTATCTGTAACAATATATGAAGCATAAACACAAGTAAGCCATTTAGTCTGTTTTGCATGGTTTGTCATTCAGTGAGATCATTACTGATCTCTCACCTCACCACCATTTTCCTGCAGAAGCCTATGTTCATTGATTCCTTAAATATCTAAAATCTATTAATTTTTGTCATGAGTATAAAGAACAGTTGAGCCTCTATATCGATGTTAGATCTCATAGATATAGAATTCAAAACATCGACTAACAGAGTGATGAAATTTCTTCTCAACTCTGCCTGAATGACTGACCACTTATTTTCAAAGTCAAAGTCGGGTTGTTGTCATATGTACGAGTATATGAAAATCATGCTTGCACCAGCACCACAGGCACCTTGCAACAATTAAGCAGCATTCACAAGAAAAATGTAATAAAATATAAATGATACACAGTTTTTACACAAAAACACAATCAGAACAAAAGTGCATAGTTGGACTGTGACCATGGATCTACACATCCTGTCCAGGAGAAATATCAATTCTATCTCTACTCTATCAAGCCTCATAAGAAGCTTATGTCATTCATTGAAATCATCTCGCAATCATTATCACTCATTCCCTCGTAGACTAGAATCCAAGAATCCCTTCCCAATCCAAGTTCATCTCCCCAGCCTGGGTAAGATGTCCTTGACCCTCGTGCTTGGCAGACAATACAGTTGTAAGTCGTGCACTTGCAACTGCTGAGAGCAATTTCTATTGTCCCCTTAACCACTAAATTCCTTTTTGCACTGCCCCCTCCCCCATTTGATTGGCCCACTTTACCATGATATTATGTTCAGTTTTCTCATTTACTCCGCTGACTCTATTCTCATTCACATTGGTGGACAAGTGTAAGGGCTGCCTCTCCTGTAATACTATCTCATGGGTTTCACATATCTGAGTCATTCATAGTTACATCCTCCTGCCTGTCTTGGCAACCAATACCACAGTACGTGATCTAGGAATGTTTAATGGTTCAATTTAATATCAGAGAGTGTATACAGTATACAATCCAAATTTCTAACTCTTCACAGACGTCCACAAAACAGAAAAAAGCCCAAAGAATGAATGACAGTAAAGTATTAACCACCCTCCCACCGACTTGCACCAGCGAAGGCACGGGCCCCTCCATCCCCCACCACGAAAACACGCCCCCAAAGAGACCTTGATCTAGAATGCATCAAAAACTACAGCCATCCCGACGTTTTAGTATCTCAGACAGGCTCTCTCTCTCGCTCACACTGGCGAGGGAGGGAGAGAGATTGCGTCTGCAACAATGAGAGCAGGAGACCAGCAGCTCACTGCTTTGTTGTTACAATCTTCCGTGTCACTTCTCCGAGTCTTCCAACTTGAGGATCAACTCACCACCAGAAGAGAGAGGAGAGAGTGAGAATCGCTCGAGTACAGGGACCTTCTTCCAACAGCAGCGCACACCGCCTGCTCCCTCGATGTTTCAGTCTTCAGCCGGCGACAACAGCGAGGAACCGGGTCGTCCACGGGGCCACACCCCGAAGGTGCACATCTTCCAGGCTGCACCTGAAGATACTGAAACGGCAAGCTGCACAGCGATTCAGAGACCCACGCTCCTGGAGAGCCATGGAATGAGCTGCAGCTGTAGATCACAGACTCCGACAGGACCCCAGCCACCTTGAAAAGAAAAGTAGGACATGAGAAAAGAAGAAGCTGTTTCACAGACGAACTTGAAGAAGTCGCCTGGGTCTGCAAAAACCTTCTAGCGGCATCTTTTTCTAGCTCGTCGCACCAACTTCTTGCAACAAAGTATCCAGGTAACTTTCACCACTCCCTGATGATTGAGGAAGTGGAGGGGTGGGGTCGTAAATTTGTTGATGACACAAAGATTGGAGGTGTTGTGGCTAGTGTGGAGGGCTGTCAGAGGTTACAGCGGGACATTGATGGGATGCAAAACTGGGCTGAGAAGTGGCAGATGGAGTTCAACCCAGGTAAGTGTGAGGTGGTTCATTTTGGTAGGTCAAATATGATGGCAGATTATAGTATTAATGGTAAGACTCTTGGCAGTGTGGAGGATCAGAGGGATCTTGGGATCTGAGTGCATTGAACACTGAAAAGCTGCTATGCAGGTTGACTGTGGTTAAGAAGGCATACATTGGCCTTCATCAGTTGTGGGATTGAGTTTAGCAGCTGAGAGGTAATGTTGCAGCTATATAGGACCCTGGTCAGACCCTACTTGAAGTACTGTGCTCAGTTCTGGTCACCTCACTACAGGAAGGATGTGGAAACCATAGAAAGGGTGCAGAGGAGATTTACAAGGATGTTGCCTGGATTGGGGAGCATGCCTTATGAGAATAGGTTGAGTGAACTCGGCCTTTTCTCCTTGGAATGACGGAGGATGAGAGGTGACCTGATAGAGGTGTATAAGATAATGAGAGGCATTGATTATGTGGATAGTCAGAGGCTTTTTCCCAGGGCTGAAATGGCTAGCACGAGAGGGCACAGTTTAAAGGTGCTTGGTAGTAGGTACAGAGGAGATGTCAGGGGTAAGTTTTTTTTACACAGAGAGTAGTGAGTGCGTGGAACAGGCTGTCGGCTACAGTGGTGGAGGTGGAAATGATAGGGTCCTTTAAGAGATTCCTGGATAGGTACATGGAGAAAAATAGAGGGCTATGGGTAAGCCTAGGTAGTTCTAAGGTAGGACACGTTGGGCACAGCTTTGTGAGCCGAAAGGCCTTTATTGTGCTGTAGGTTTTCTATGTTTCTATGAATCACAGTGTCAGAATCTTGAACTCCAGCTCGGCAGCCCTGAAGAGATGTTCAACCTGTTCTCACCTATTTCAGATGTGCTTGCGAAGGATCCCAATGGTTTCCATCAGCTCCTACACAGTCAGGCTGCAACATCAGTTACCATGTCTGCTTTAAAATCACTTCCTTCATCTAATAGTTTTATTAGTTCTATTACTTTTGCAGACACCTCAATAAAGTCTGAACTGTTTGGTGTTGCGCTCATTTCCAGCTGGTTACCTAGGAGACTGAAGCCTATTTAATTAATACCAGTGTGATTTTATACCATTACAGCTTTGAAGTATCTGGTTAAAATATTTTAACTGTAAAACTATATTAAGCAAATGTTAATATTATAACTAAAACTACCTATAGATTGTCTGGAAGCTGCATTCAGAAAAGGCTGTACTAAGAACATTTTTAGTTGGTCCCACAGAACAACATGGAGCACTTATTGTGATTTTACATTGAAAATTGTACTTGTCTAAAATTTACCGGGATATATCTCCTCTTGGCTAGTAATGTAACCTATAGAGAAAGTGCAATGAGAGAACAGGATTAATTTTAGATGGCACTGGTGAGACACAGCAAAGCTTTGCTGGCAACAAACAAAACTACTGTCTACTATATTTACCACACTTCTTCTGCACTATGATCGCTGCAATCAAGAGCCGGTAATTTCCCTTTGCGAGCTGAGCTTTTGAACTGACCACACGATCTGTTATTCATGTGGTATTCTGGGAGATTCGGTGAACTGGAGGCTCAAGGGTACATGGATGTGGCAGCCATTGCTGGAGCGGACTTGGGGACAGCTCAGTGGGGCAGGGCCCAGGCCTGAGAGTGAGGAATCAGCCAATTTAATCACTGGGCCAGATTGAAAAGGTCGGGGCCAGGGGGTGAGGGACGGGGCGAGGTTCGGCTCGCTGTACCGTGCTGAACTGACCTTGTGACTAGCCTGCAACCATCGGTTGCCTGGACCGGCTGCAGTGGTGAAACTGGCCCCATGGCTGTGGTCTCACTTTCGTGGACCTTGCAATTCTGAGTGTTACCTGGTTACTTTTATTTGCATCATTTGTTTCTCGCACGTTGGGTGTTCGCCTATCTTTGTTCTGTAGATTTTTTTAATGAGTGCTACTGTGCTTCTTTGTTTTGTGGCTGCTTGTAAGACGGAAAAATCTCAAGGTTGGATATAGTATACATACTTTGATAATAAATGTACTTTGTACTTGTACTGTGTAATTTGTATTTTACACTTACACCATTTCAGTTATGTCGAACTATTTGACTGAAATTTCTCAACCACAAAAGAGCAATTCGCAAAACACATTTAAATACTGATTGTCTTCATAAAGAGAATGCAATCATATTGCTGCATTCATTAACAAAGCATTTCAGAGTGATTCTGCTAATCTCCTTAATTTCATTAAGTATTTGAACCACATCGCTTTTATGAAAAGTGCTATATCAATAAGTTTTTATGTTTAGATGCTAAAAATAATATTTCTGGAATAAGAGGGATTTGAAAATTGTAAAAATTACTAGAAGAGCCAGACTTTATAAATTGATCAATTTTGTTTATCAACAGTTCTAACAACTTTCCTCAAACAGGCCTTCCCTTGCTGCTCTCTGAAGCCTTTGATTCACATGATCTGTTTCCGAAGGGGGATTATTATATCAGAGCCTTCCTTCCTTTATGTTTTTGCTGCTTGACATCTGTATGAAGCTCATGCTGTGACAGATTACTAGCACAAAGTAACTTTGTCACAATAAGATTTTCAGTTGAAGAGATGAAAGGCCTACTTGCACTGGAATATTGCTTGACCATATTTTTAAAATAAATGACTTGTCAATATTAAGTGCAATTGAGAAATATATAGAATTATTGCTGCAAGTGCTGGGGAAAATAAATGAAACACAAAGGTTGTCACTGGATTGCAGGGTACACTCCAGACAATTGAAGGAAAAAGCAGAGGCATCATGGATATGGGCAAACTATTGGAGGCTGTCATTTGGATGTGACCATTTAGTAATTATGATTTGTTGGAGACCACTCTTGTCTTACAAAGCTAAATGTTTTTAATGAGAATCTAATTCATTATGAAGATTAAAGAATGCAAATAGTGGAACATGGATTGATTTTCAAATAGATTTCACTAAAATGTCTCACAGAATGATTATTACGCTTAATTATTGGATAGCAATGGAAATGGAACAGCATGGATCAGGCAGAGAAAAACAAATGAACATTGTTTGGGCGGGGCAAAGAGTTGAAAATGGTACTCCAAAGGCTAGAATTAATTGTCTATCAAGCTGTATGATTTAAAGTTGGAATGCAGGAGGAAATCGAAAAGTGTTGGAGATGAAAAATTCAGAGGTTTAGCAAATAATGAGAGGAGCTGTAAGAAGCTTCATGTAGGCCCGGTCAGGCTAGTAGAATGGGCAAACAAATGACCATATTTATTGGTAGGAGACGGTCGAGATAATCCTTTGACTAAGCTATTGAGCTGTAGATGAGGGTGGTAACAGAAATTTAAAAGAAGCGTTGTGAATAGAAGGTCGAGGTTAATATTATCATATAAAATATTGTAAAAAGATTGTGATAATAAAAGCAAAGGATTTTCATTTCATAAACACAGGAGATTCTGCAGATTCTTGAAATCCAGAGCAACACACACAAGATGTTGCAGGAACTCAGCAGTCAGTCAGCAGCTACAGAGAGGAATAAATAGTTGACGTTTCGGGCCGAGACTATTCATCAGGACTGGAAAGGAAGGGGGAAGGAGCCAGAATAATAATCAGGCTATGAAACACTCATGAAAATATTGTTTACCGCTATAACATGAAAGAGTAATGTTGGTTTTAATTGTGATTCTCCATTATAATAAACAATGTTTAAAACTATAATGAATGAATAATTGAACGCTCTTTAAAATTCTCTTTGTTGAAATGCAAATTGATTGCATTTACAAAAATAGGAAAAAGAAAATGTAATGCTCTCTCCTCCGTCTGTCTGTCTGTCTGTCTGTCTCTCTCCCTCTCTCCACAGCATAGCTGTCAGTCTGATGGAAACTCCATGTATTTTCATGGGACAGAGGGCACTGATTTTAACTTTGTAACAACCAGGGACATTGATCTTCGGACTGAAGGCATTGTAACACAGTGGGTAGAAGAGTTTGAAAGTCAGCCTGCAGGGTAAGTGCTTGTTATTTCTAGTATTCTGGAGATGTGTACTGTTATCATGGGGATAAATGAAATTCAAAAGAGGGCTGCACTAGCCCTGCACATACATATTTAAACTGCAGCTACCAGCCAAATAAATTTGCTGAGAGAAAGAATTGAGTATTTGTAGTGGGGTGGAAAGCAAACTCTAGAAATAACATTTAACTCGTTTCTTACTCTTGCAACTTAAAAGAAAAGCAAGCATAGCTTTTTACTTCATTGCCCTAGAAAAATAAATCATCTCCCAGTTCATGGCTACAGAGGTTCTGAAAGGTTTCCTGTACACCTAGATATATAAAAAAAGCTCTTGACAGCAGAGGGACTTCAATTCCCTGAACTTATCCTCGCTGCTGATGCATGTTCAATTTGACAGCTCAGGGATATCCATTTAATGTCCTCCTCAGAGAATTTAATTTTCTGTTAACCCTTTGTGACTCCACAACGTTTAATATATAGTTGCATCAAGCTCAATAGCAAGCTGAAATGCACTTGCTTGAGTTCAAAGAAAAAAAATTGTTATCTTTGTTGAGTTTAACAAAGTGCAAGTACCTGAATAAGACTGGATTTAGAATTTTAATGTGTTTGGTGATGCGAAGGATGCTTCAATTATTGGCATTATTTTCCCATTATCGTGCTTCTTCCACTACAGAAAACCAACAATATGTACAAATGGTCTTTGTTCTGAGGTGGTTAGACTCTTACTGGGCCACTTATGTATTGAGCATTAATTAGTAGCTACTTCATTTGCACTTCTGTCCATTTTCTTGTCCAACCAGGCTTGAACACTCTAACCACATGTCTTTCCACCTAATGCCACCCTTCAGAGAGGATATCTGGAACATTGTCCCATCCTATATTTCATCCCAATTTTAACAAGCCTGTGATCCTTCTCTTCAACTGTGCCTTTAATAACTCCATATGGTGGTACTTACTTTTTTTATATTACGAAGTAACGTGATGCTCTCCTGAAAGTGAGATTTTCAGTGGAGAATTGTGTTAGCATTTAACAATAGGTTTAGTGGGTTGTTGGAGGAGAGGTACATTTGACGCAGTGAAAGGGGGTTGCATATCGAAGTGTGTTTGAAGATGAGCTGCTAAGAGGAGTCCTGTTGCCTTTCCCTATACTACAGTGTCTGTGTAATTCTCCTGTTACTGCTTGTAAACACTTCACTTCTCCTAGCCCTTGGCAGTACTCAGGGTATTTGCAACATTAAAGGTATTATGTAAATGTATGTAGTTATTGTTGCAGCAACCAGGATTTAAAGAGATTAGAATAATTGCTTCCAGCAAAGAATTAGTAAGCATCCATGAACAAGATTTCTTCATCATTATGTGCATTTACTTTCACTGTTTGCATATAAATAATGCCAGGTTCTAGAAGCTTCTCATAAAATTGGATGGATTCCAGTAAATGTTAAAACAACACAATAATTTGGCAAATGTGTAATGGATTTTTAAGTGCTTTAATTAATTCTAAATCTACGTGTTTTCAATATTCACCATTGCCCTAAAAGCGCCTGAAAAATATTAACTAACTGCAAACTTAGATTTTTTCTTACATACGTCTGATTGATGAAACCATCAATAAATTGGGTCTTGAGAAAGACTGGAGCAACACGCAAAAAGTGCTGGAGGAACTCAGCAGGTCAAACTGTGTGCATCGAGGGAAATGAATAGTTGGTGTTTTGTGCTGATGCTCTCCATCAGTACTGGAAAGAAAAGGGGGGCAGAAGTTTCTTCAGGAAGGTCTTGGCCTGAAACACAACTGTTCATTTCCCTTCATAGATGCTGCCTGACCTGCTGAGTTCTTCAAGCACTTTCTGTTCTGATCAATAGTGTCTGTTTCTTTCTTTCAAATGTATCTCTGTGCATTTCTAGAACTTTCTAATTTTATTTCAGTGGTCTGTTATTTGATTGTTTCCTTTCATCAATAATTTGCCGACTCTATAAATGCCAGTAGTTAATGCCGTGCTTCAGCCTGAAATTGATTTTCGAGCGGTAACTCTACTAGAGAACCTAAGATTCTGTTGACATGCAAATGTTTTAAATAGGTCTGTGAAAAGAAAATCTTGCTGTTTTAAATTAGTGGCCTGCTGGAATTTGCAGCTACAGATCCCCATTATTAGTCTAGACTGGTCAGGTTTCCAATTAAAGTCTTGTTTCACTGTGGCAGTCATCAGTCCAATCCCTTTTCACTCCAGCATTGCATCTAAAAATGTCTTGTTAATGCAGGTATGTATTTCTGAAAATCATCAGTGTCACTTTGCAGTAAACAATTTTAATAGTAGAATTTCCATCACACACTCAAGCAACTTTGAATTCCTCAAGTTATATGCTTTAAACCCTAGATTAGCATTTCATATCTTGTCCTGTGGTTAATAAAACTGTGTTTGCTTTAGCCTTTCTGGTAATTATTTTTATCAAGGCAATCAGGCAACACAGAGACAATCTTATACATTGCTGAGCTTCTGCAGTTTTCAGCCCTTGAAACAAAAGTGGGTTTGTTTCGAGTGTTTATAAAGTAAAGTGGAATGTAAGTGTTATCACAACTGCAATTAAAGTGTGAAGCAGAAACGGCCGTGCTGACCTTTCCCACGTTTTTCCTCTCTGCAGCTGGGAGACGTCAGGAGCTGTCATTGGCTCAGAGTGCGGAGAGGTGGAATCGGGCTCCTCTCTTGTGTTCCTTGAAGATGGCAATCGTGGTGCCTGCACACCCTTTCTGGACACAACTAATGGTGGAAACCTCAGGTTTTACTTCACCATGGGTGAGTCATAAAGGCAAGAAACATATTACAGAGTACCAGTATTTTTTAATTCTAACTGCTCATATGCTATAAGTTAAATAAATTAACTCTCTGGGTTGAACCTTGTGTAAAATTATGACTTTGCTGCCTTTGAGAAGGAGGAAGAAGTCTAAGTGTGAGTAATAAACTCACCAGAACAAATCATCGCTTAACAACAACATCCATATAAGCTGCACCTTTACCTCGGATGTATGAAGGGATTGCTATCAGAAAACCTGAACATAAGAAGTAGTGAACACTCTAACAGAAAGAATATTCATGACAAGTTCTTAAACTTCTTAAGAACCATGGCACCCCCCCAAATTATGATCAGTTCTTATTTCTACCTATTGTCTGAAAATCTCCATTCTTTGGATGAAACACACACAGAGTTTCAAGACAACAATCACTTTAACTGTTCTTATAACAGAAGTGCATCTGTTCAGTGGGATTTAGCTTTGACTTAAGCTTTAGGAACTCAGTGGGATGATCAGCATCTGTGGGGGGGGAGTGGAGGAAGCAATTATCAACCCTTTGGGTCAAGACCCTACATCAAGACCAAGAGTGGATAGGGAAGATAGCCGGAAAAAAGAAAAGGTAGGATGAGATGGGCCAGCAGCAATGAGTTGACCAAAGGGGGGTGAAGGATGAGCGGAAGGTGTGGAGTTGGAAGGCAGGAGTATGTGGGTTTTAAATGGACGTAGACCTTAAAAACAAAGGACAGAAGGAGACAGCTGGGGTGAGGGATGAGTGAAGGTGGAGACATCTGCTGAGGGGTTAAGTGGTAACACAAAGGCTACCACTGCTGGAATCTGAGAAGTAAAGAAGGAAAGAAGATGATAAGGAGAAACCATTAGGAGAATGATGAAGGGCAGATGGAATCAGATTGGTGAGGAGATCCAGTGGGTGAAATGTGTGGGGAGCAGCTGGGTGGGACCTGTGGGGGAGGGGGTGAAATGAGCAATGAAAGGCAGATGTTAGGAGTGGAAGGGTTCAAAGTAACTTTATCATCCAAGTACATATATGTCATCATATACAACCCTGAGTTTATTTTCTTGCAGGCATACTCAATAAATCTAGAATAGAATAATAACCATAATAGAATCAATGAAAGACCGCACCAACTTGGATGTTCAACCAGTGTGCAAAAGTCAACAAACTGTGCAAGTACAAAAAGAAAGAAATAATAATAATTAATAAATAAGCAATACCTATTGGGAACATAAGATGAAGAGTCTTTGAAAGTGAGTCCATTTGTTGTGGGAACATTTCAATGATGGGGCAAGTGAAGTTGAATGAAGTTATCCCCTTTGGTTCAAGAGCCTGATGGTTGAGGGGCAGTAACTGTTC
Source organism: Hemitrygon akajei (assembly GCF_048418815.1). Classification (NCBI taxonomy): domain Eukaryota; kingdom Metazoa; phylum Chordata; class Chondrichthyes; order Myliobatiformes; family Dasyatidae; genus Hemitrygon; species Hemitrygon akajei. The sequence goes on along the minus strand of NC_133137.1, from coordinate 94,067,920 downwards.
CTGAACCTGGTGGTGTGAGTCCTGAGGCTCCGGTATCCTCTTCCTGATGGCAGCAGCAAGAAAAGAACAAGATCTGGGAGGGGTTGGGTCACTGATAATGGATGCTGCTTTCCTGTGACAATACTCTATGTAGATATTCTCAATGGTGGGGAGGGCTTTACCCATGATGGACTGGGCTGAATCCACCACTTCTTGTAGGATTTTCTTTTCAGGGGCAATGGTGTGCCCATACCAGGCTGTGATGCAGTCAGTCAATATACTCTCCACCAGACATTCACAAAAGGTTGTCTAAATTTTAGATGACATACCAAATTAACGCAAACTCCTAAACTAGTAGAGGCCCTGCTGCGCTTTCTTCACAATTGCCCTTGTATGCTGGACCCAGGTCATAAGGGCAATTAAATGATATAACCATGGAATTTAAAATTGATGACCTTTCCACCTCTAATCCCCCGATGAGAACTGGCTCACGGACCTCTGGTTTCCTCCTCCTGAAGTCAATAATCAGCTCCTTGGTCTCGCTGACATTAAGTGAGAGGTTGTTGTTGTGGCACCACTCAGCCAGATTTTCGATCTCCCTCCTCTATGCTATTTAACACCGCCTTTGATTCGGCCAATGACATCAGCAAACTTGAATATGGCAGTGGAGCTGTGCTGAGCCAGACAGTTATAAGTGTAATTTGAGTAGAGCAGGGGGCGAAGCACACAGCTTTGTGGAGCACCTGTCCTGATGGAGATTATGGAGGAGATGTTGCCAATCCGAACTGACTGGGGTCTGCTAGTAAGGAAATCGTGGATCCAATTGTACAAGGAGGTACTGAAGCCAAGGTTTTGAAGCTTATTGATTAGTTTTGAGGGGATAATAGAATTGAATGCTGAGTTGTAGTCGATAAGGAACATCCTGCTGTGTGCATCTTTGCTGTCCAGATGTGTCAGGGTTGAGTGAAGAGCCAATGAAATGGCACCTGCTGTGGACCTGTTGTCCGGTAGGCAATTTGGAGTGAATCCAAGTCACTTCTCAGGCAGCAGCTGATATATTTCACCACCAATCTCTCAAAAAAACTTCATCACTGTTGGATGTAAGTGCTATTGGATCACAGTCATTGAGGCAGGTTACTACGTTCTTCTTAGGCATCAGTATAATTGAATCCTGCTTGAAGCAGGTGGGTACTTTGGACTACTGAAGTGAGAGGTTAAAGATCTCAGTGAACACTCCAGTCAGTTGATCAACACAGGTCTTTAGTCCTTGGCCAGGTACCCCATCTGGGCTGGATGCTTTCCGTGGCTTCCCTCTCCTGTAGGATGCTCGTATGTCAGCCTCAGAGACTGAAATTGCAGCATCACTGGGGACTCGTGAAGGTTCTCAACATTTTGACAGTCAAAGAAAGTATAGAAGGCATTGAGCTCATAAGGAAGCAAAGCCCTGTTGTCACCTATGTCGCTTGATAAGAGGTGATAGCATTCAAGCCCTGCCACATCTGTCAAGCATCCTTAAAATTAAAATTTAAGATTAAAATTAGTCCGGAATTGCCACTTCATCTGTGAGATGGCTTTATGGAGATTGTACCTGGATCTCTTGTAACTTTCTTGGTTGCCAGACTTGGATGCCTCTGATGTTGTCCTCAGCAGATTGTGGATCTGGTTCCTCCAGGGTTTCTGGTCAGGGAAGCCTCTGAATGATTTTGCAGAGCCACACTTGTTCTTATAAAGTCCGTGACAACTGTGGTGTATGCATTCAGATCTACTGATGAGTCCTTGAACATGGTCCATCAACTTGACGCAATCCTGTAGCTGCTCCCCTACTTCTCACGATCACCTCTTTGTTGTCCTAATCTCTAAAGCCTTGCTCTTTAGCCTCTGCCTTGTGCAGCTAGAAGGACGGCCAAGTGATCAGATTTCCTGAAATGCAGTCTGGGCATGGAATGGTAGGCATTCCTTATCTAAGTGTAGCAGTGGTCTAGTGTGTTGGGACCTCTTGGGCTACAGGTTATAGGCTAATGGTAATTGGGCAGGGATTTCTTCAAACAAGCCTGATTGAAATCCCAGCTATGATTTGAATTGCATCAGGGTGGACGGTTTCTTGTTTGGTGACAGCATTAAGTTGTATCATGAGTGCCTGATTACAATCGGCCAATGGTGGTATGTAAAATGTGGTCAGGGTCATGGAGGAGAACTCTCTTAGTAAATGGAATGATTGGCGTTTGATTGCTAGGTGTTCAAGGTCGAGGTAACAGGTGTACGACAAAACCACCACATCAAAGCACCACAGAGAGTGTATGATGAAACACACACCTCCACCTTTTGCCTTTTCTGAATCAGCAATTTGGCCCATCCTGTGTATCAAGAAGCCTTTGTGTCTGTCTGCCATACCCAACATACTCTAAATAAGTCACTTCTCTCTGAAAAGCAGAACACAACTATGGAAAAATTATGGGATCGTGGTTATAGAAAAGGGAATGAAAATGGGAAGACCAGATGTGTATCCGGAGAGAGAGAGATTGGAGTAACACAGGGGGTGACGGTTGCCTGAAATTGACAAATTAATTGTTCACACGGTTGGTTTGTAGACTCCCCAGGCAGAATGTGAAGTGTTGCTCTTAAATGTGTTAATGTTCTTTGGCTTTGACTTGACTTCTTATTTTTGGTCTGTTTTCTTTGTGGGTATTATAACATCCAATAGATAGGCAACTATTTGTAACTGTGGAACATGGTAAATAATATTCTAATGATAAACTCAGACTGGTTTACTGTGCACAAATGTGCAGAGAATTTGAGGTGGTGGCCACAGGAAATGATAATCTGTCTCTTTCCCTCAGGGGCGGGTTCTTGCAGTCCTGGAGAATCACATGAAAATGATGTTATGCTCTATGCCTTGGTTGAGGGTAGAAAAGAGCATATATTGGACTTGCTGCCTTTCTCATCCTATAGGGTAAGTAGAATTGGAGCATTTAATTAAGATACTCAGCATCAATTACCCAGTGTTAATGTCAGAATTCTGGAAACCCATGTGCACTATAAATCTGAAGCTGTGCATAAGATTAAATCCTGAGATGGAGACAGCTTTGTCCTCCATTTAAGTGTAAAAGAAAGATAGTGTCGTTTGGTGATGAAGTACAGTTTAAGCCTCCAACTAATGCTTTGCTAAGTTAGCAGCAATCTCCACTTGTTCACAGTGAAGTGGTAGCCAAAAGCCAATCAGCCAACCACTCCCATCTCATACCTACCTGGAGCAGAAAGCCAGGAAGAGAGTTTCCTGCTGTCAAAACCATTTTGCGTGAATTCCATAGCTCCATATTGGGCCTGGATGCAACATCAGAATACCCTTTTAATTACAGGCAGGAAAATTATTTCATGGGATTTAAAGTCTCAAACATTTGATAATGTTACCTATTATGAAAAATAAAATGATATAATTAATTGAATTAATTATTTCAGACCCGATGAAGGGTCTTGGCCTGAAACGTCGATTGTTTATTTCATTTCCATCAATGTTGCTTGAACTGCTGAGTTCTTCCAGCTTTTTGTGTGTGTTGCTTTGGACTTTCAGCATCTGCAGAATTTCTCATGTTTATAATTAATTAAAAGTCCACTTAAGCAAATTGTTGTATATAAACACAACTTCACCTCTTTGCTTCAAGAAACATTTCAGGTATTATTCAGTCAAAGGTCACAAATTATTAGTAAAATGCTGGAGGAATTGAACAGGTCAGGCAGCATCTATGGAAATCAATAAACATTGACATTTTGGTCAGGACTGAAAAGGAAGGGGGGAGGACCAGCTAGAAGGTGATAGGTGAAGCTAGGTAGGTGAGAAAGGTAAAGGACTGGAGAAGAAGGAATCTGATTGGAGAGGAGAGTTAACTGTGGGAGAAAGGGAAGAAGGATGGGAGGATAGGCACTAAGGGAAGTAACAGGCAGGTGAAGTGAAGAGCTAAGAGGCCACAGTGGGGAATATAAGAAGAGAGAAGGGGGAGGGAATTTTTTTAACTGGAAGAAGAAATTGATGCATTTGATTGAAGACTACCTAGGTAGAATATGAGGTGTTCCCCCTCCACTCTGAGAGTGTCCTCATTATGGTAAAAGATGATGAGGCCATGGACTGACATGTCAGAATGGGAACGGGGTTAGGAATTAAAATGGTTCGCCATCAGGAAATCGTAACAGGAGTGGTGACTGTTCATTTCCACGGATGCTGCCTGACCTCCTGAGTTCTTCCAGTGTTTTGTGTGTGTTGATCTGGATTTCCAGAATCTGCAGAATCTCCTGTGTTTACAATTTATTAGTATTACTCTACTTTTTTTCCAAAGTGCTTGTTTGAATTTCAGAGGGGAGGAAAATTTGAAGCTTTCTTGATCTCAACAGTGATGGGCAAAGTCCCCGCCAACCCACCCCCCCCCACCCCCCTTCCCAGCCCCAAGTCATCAGAGTTGTTAATATCCTGTCTTATCTGTGGCACTGTGATCCTTAACTGATCCCATTGCATCTGGAACAATGGCAGCATTCACTGCACATTAGTAGGATTAAGATAAAGGAGTAGATAAGGACTAAATTTTAAATCCACTTTTTTTTTGCAGAAAGCAGCCTTGGTTTCTGTTGCCATCACTCCAGAACTGCAGACGCCAGCTACAAGGTTCTGCCTCAGGCAGGAGAGTCACCACGGGCCGAACAGGAACGTGTGGGCTGTGGACTTCTTCCACATTCTGCCTGTGACGCCACCATCACCTACTCACCTGGCTGAGTTCTCTATCAACATGGGCTGTGGATCTCATCAACCAGGCAACAGGTGAAATCAGAATAATCAACTGGCGAGGTTCCTGTGTCCTAGACAATTTGTTTTATGATTTCTATAATTGTCTATTTGTCGTCCAGTTCCAGCAAATTCTGTAGATCAGTGAGATGCCAGACTAAGTCCTTTGATCACTGAAGCTTCTGGAGCTATTTTCACTTAAGAAATTTCACACTAGTTAACTAATAAGGTTGTTCTCTATCATTTATACAACTAATAAAGGACTATTGTTGCAGAGCCTCATGTTGGGTTACTTTTCTTAATTGCCATTGAACTTGCTGAGATAAGATGCTTAAATTCATGTATAGTCTGAAAAGGGGACTGTGGCAATCAGAGGGAAAACCCATCATCCCTTGCTCAAAGACATGGACTCTGTGTGCAGAAACAAGTTATGCTGAGGTTAGGAAGCCTGATTATAAAGAGATCCCCAAATCATAGTACAAAGTTAACCTTAGCTGAATCCTCTGTGGTCCTTCATGACCTGTTGGATAAGGTGACAAAGGAACCTTTAACCATTCAGTATCTTCAGAAACATAACTCATCCCCTTGAAGACTAGTTCCCCTTCTCTTACATCTTGGGCCCTTTCCAACAGACTATCCGTCTGTTTACAATGGGATCTACTGAGATCTCAAAATGCTTCCTAGATATTATAAATGGAATTTGAATCTCCTTTAGTTAAGTTTGCTTCTGCTCGATAACTGTTAGTGAAGGAAAGAATTTATTTTTATTTTCTGTAATTTAAATTTCCTGTGCCCACAGCATCAGTTTGGAGTTTTCAACCAATCATGGCCGTTCATGGTCCCTGCTACACATGGAGTGTTTACCCGACCTCTGCGCAGGTCCACACCACCCCCACAGCTCTGTCTACTCTTCTGAAAACTACAGCGGGTATGGACCTAACTAATGTTCCAATGTTATTGCTGATTATAGTATTTGATTACGGTAACATAGCTCTTACAGTGCCAGCAACCTGGGTTCAATTCCACCTCTGTGTGTAAAGAGTTTGCATATTCTCCCCATAACCATGTGAGTTTTCTCCGGGTGCACCGGTTCCCTCCCACATTTCAAAGACATGAAAGAATGGGTTAGAAGGTTATTTGGCCACGTGTGTAATTGGGCGGTGTGGTTTTGTTGGGCTCAAAGAATGTTACCATACTGCATATCTTCATAAGCTAGATGACTGTGCTCCAGTGTGGATGAAAGAAAGCTTGAAAAATGTTACTTGTCATAGAGACTGAAACCAAGAGCAAAATTTTGCCTCAAAGTTGGATTTCATCTGTTTATGGTGCACTAAAATATGGCTGTGTTTAAAACTGGCTTCCACTTGATCACCCTGCAAATCATGATAAAATTGGCTCAAATCCAGCATTGAAATTACAAGATGATGATCAAGAAAGAATAAGCTATAGGTAAGGAGAAGCAGAGAGAGAGGGAATGACACTATTGGGATTTGCTCCCTGAAAGTGGATTTGATGGGTATTCTGAATTGTTATGAATCTAAGAAATGACGTTGAAGATGATTGCATCCAGAAACAGGATCTACAATGCATGGTTTCCAATGGAACCTTGCCCAATATTGTGCACCTTCCACCACTTTGCTGCACCACAAACCTCTATCTATAAAGGCACACGTTGCATTTCATTTCACTGGGAGCACCACACAATGTGGCTGCCACAAAGGAAAAAGCTCTAACAATCATTCAAAGGGATATGGTCACATCTACAAGATACTTGCCAGAGACATCAGTGCTCCCCCAAGAACTTAGTCCTTTGTCATGCCCAGCAATATGGCCTCATACACAGTCCATGTGTGCTTCCCAGAAACTCGGCTTTTACCAAGAGGAAATTCTTCTTGTGATCCATAATAACCTGCCCATTGAAGGAATCAAAGCCTTCCTCATTAAAAAAAAATCTACGTTGTTTTGAGATATTCTATGGGTACATGAATGCCGTCAATGACTGCCTGCTCTTATTGGGAGTGAGTAATGCTGATTGATTTCAGAGTCTAAGATGCCACTTGCTCCTGTGGCACAACAGGGAACAGCAAATTGGGAGACGAGGTATGATTTTGCTGTGCTTGCTTCAAAAATTCCTATGGCGTAGAGGTTGATCATCAATGTGACCTTGACTTGCACAGTGAGATCAACTCAGGCATGACCAGTGATCTTCCTGCAAAATGTTACATATCTCAATGCGGACAGTCTCGGAAAATCTGAACTTGTGAGTGCACTTTTTTCCGGGGGGGGGGGGGGTCAAAGTAGGTTGGGAACAATGTGGTATAGGCTGTTCACCAATAGACCCATCTTTGTCTCCTACGCTGAGGGTCCCAAACTACCCTAGCAGAGAGTCATAGAAACATAGAAAACCTACAGCACAATACAGGACCTTCAGCTCACAAAGTTGTGCCGAATGTGTCCCTACCTTAGAAATTACTAGGGTTACCCATAGCCCTCTACTTTCCTAAGCTCCAAGTACCTTCCAAAAGTCTCTTAAAAGACCCACAGTCATGACAATTAATTTTTTTAAAACCACAATGCTCTCCTAGTCATACTGAGACTGCTAAATGATTGTTTTATGTTGCAGCTTTCTCCAGTTTCACAACCTATACTGATGATATTAAAGCTGATTCTGATTCTGATAAGAACATGAGCAAATAATATTTACACATTAATATGTTGTTTGGTGTGTGCCTAATGCCAGGAACACTGACAGGAAGAGCACACTGAAGTTTTCCCTTCAACTACTGCATTCCAAGTTCTAGGTTTCTACAGCATTTGAACTTCGTTTTATTTTAAAATATCTTTTTTCTTTAGGATATATATGAAAAATGCTTTGAAAGAAACTGAACAGCTCAGTCACACAAAACCAGGCTCACGACCCCAGCTCCGTTAGAAAGCTCATAACTGCAATTGTTTCGCTTGTGAATGTAGAGTTTCCTTCAGAGAATTTCAGGAACTCCAAAGATGATTTTTTTTTTACCATACTGAGAGAATAATGATGAGATTTGGAGTAGACCCTGATGCTGGGAAAATGTCAGGAGCACTCACTAATGTGCAGAGCACAAATACTTTCAAAGGATTGAGGTTGCTCCCTGTGCTCATGTGTCATGGAATTTTTCACAGACCGATCACAGCAAGTCAGAGTTGGTAGGCACACCTCCACCACCCTCATCTTAAAAACAGGCACCCCGCAGGGCTGTGTGCTGAGCCCTATGCTCTACACATGCTTCACACATGACTGCACCCCCATCTACACCTCCAACTCCATAATTAAATTTGTGGATGATACCACAGTGGTTGACCTGATCTTGGACGAGGATGAAACAGCCTACAGGCTCGAGGTGGATCATCTGACGGAGTGATGTAAGGACAACGACCTGGTCCTTAACACTTCTAAAACAAAAGAGATGATCGTTGACTTCAGGAGATCAAAGGACAGAGTACATCCCCCCCCTCCATATACATGGAGAGGTAGTGGAAAGTGTGGAAAACCTAAAGGTCCTTGGAGTTATGTTGTCAAAGCAGCTGACATGGACCACCAACACCTCGCTGCTTGTAAAAAAGGCAGAACAAAGACTCTTTTTCCTCAGAAAGCTGAAACAGGCCAAACTCCAAAAGCTGTTGCTTAACTTCTACGAAGCACAATTGAAACCATCCTGACCAACAGCGCCACAGTGTGGTATGCCAGCTGTACAGCCGCTGAGCGACAAGACCTGCATCGCGTGGTGAAGGCAGCCCAGCGAATTGTCAGGATGGAGCTCTCAGGACCGGACACCATCTATTCCAGCAGACTCAGGAGGAAAGCAATCAGCATAACCAGAGACACCACACACCCTGGCCACTCCCTGTTTGACCCGCTTCCGTCCAGCAAAAGGTTCAGGACACTAAAAGCCAGAACAAATAGACTGAGGAACAGCTTCTACCCCAGAGCTGTGGCCTCCATCACACCACTCCCACAGAACAATGACTGAAACTGTGAGCACACACTTGCACACACAAGGACTTAAATACTTACACTAACGGCACTTTGTGCATTACTGTGATATTCTGGTGCTGCTGCAACTTATTTTCTGCTACTGATCTACTTAATACTGTTTTTCTATTACTGTCTTGTTTTTATCTACCGCTTTATTTAATTGCCTGAGAGGAAGACAAACAGAGTTTCATTGCACCTATGTATAATGACAATAAAGATCATTCTAATTCTAACAAAGGTGATGACATAGGTCATTTTTTCATTAGTTAAGTTTGGAAACATTGCACAGTTAGTAACAGCAGAAGGTTCCAGTGCCACTAGAGTTGGTGTAACACATCACCTTCCTTACCTGGTCTCTACTGCCAATGGAAACATCTTATTCACATAAAATCCTCAACAGTCCATGCTAAATGTATACAGATTAGGAGAATGCAAAGGCATCTTGAGCCTTGCCGCTACTTTATAAGATCAGGATTAATTTAATTGTAGCTTCAATTCTACATCCACATCTACCCTTACTGAAGATTTCCTGTATCTGCACAATCCCTGGTGTAACACACACCATTCCTCACAGGGGGATCAGAGGTGGAAGGAGTCAGCAGTTTCAGGTTCCTGGGTGTCGGTGTCTCTGGGGATCTATCAACGTATCAATGCAGCTACAAAGAAGACATGACAGCAGCTGTATTTCACTAGGAGTTTGAGGGGATTTTGTAAGTCACCAAAGACGCTCTCAAATTTCTACAGATCTACTGTAGTGAGCATTCTAACTGGCTGCATCACCATATGGTATGGTGGGGGGCAGGGTTGCTTCTGCAGAGGATAGAGCATCAACATAAGCTGCAGGGAGTTATAAACTTAGCTCCATCATGGGCACTAGTTTCCATAGTATCCAGGACATCATCAGGGAGCGATGCTTCAAAAAGGTGACATCCACCATTAAGGACCCCCCCCCCCACCCCCACCCCACATCACCCAGGTCATGCCTTGTTCTCTTTGCTACCACCAGGAAGGAATACAGGAGCCTGACGGCACACACTCAATGATTCAGAAACAGCTTCTTCCCCTCTGTCATCCGATTTCTGAATGGACATTGAACCCATGAACACTACCTCACGACTTTTTTATTTCTATTTTTGTGCTACTTATTTAGTTTAACTGTTTAATATACAGTACAGTATATATACTCACTGTAATTCATGTTTTTTCTGTTATTATGTATTGCATTGTACTGCTGCTACAAAGACAGCAAATTTCATGGTGATATTAAACCTGATTCTGATAAAACTTTCTCTTTTTTGGAAGTATGCTGAGCCAGCTGTAATCCTCCTTCTTTCCATCTCTGGGACCAGGTGGTCTATTGTCATACCGGGGCCCTATCTAAGTGAGACCTACCTTAGGATCTCAATCAGAGTGCTAGCCAATTATCCAGACAGCAGGGAGTTCCCCCATGCCATCCATCCACAGTAAAAGTTTAAATTAACCAAAGTGAACAATTTAAAGATACTATTTGATAAATCCTGTTGTCTTTTGTTACAGATGGAGTCGTATTACCATTCCCCTACCATATGCAGCCCTCATCAGTGGTACCAGGTTTCGCTGGAGTCAGATGGGCCCTGTGGCAGGAAATATGTGGGCAATTGACAATGGTTAGGAATTACATTCTTGAGTTAAACACAATGTATTCATGGACTTTTCTCTGTCCATTTCATTTGGTGGATTTGTATTTTCCTGATGTTCTTTGTTAATTGACTGGAAAAAACTGCCACTGTAGGAAGTGACTAATGTAGGGTGGTGAAAAGTTGCCTTCAAAGTCATATTGCAATGCTGTTGAAAATCATATCATGTACCCCCTGTGTCTGAGACAGGGGGTTCCATATTTATCTCTCCATCCTAAAGCAGTGATAAAAAGTTGGTCCCCGTTTGCCTTGTCTGAATTACAATTGGCCCTGGTCTGCATTACTGTCATCCACGGTCTGAAGACCAAATGCAGTACAAAGTCTGGTAACTCGGGCAGCACTGCTCTCAGCCTCTGTGCCCAGCACATGTTCTGTTGTCTAGTTAGAAACCTCTGGCAGGGCTCCACCAATGACAGGCAGTAGAAGTCAAAGCCTACATTGCCAGTGGGTTTTCCCTCTTCACGGTGGGAGGGGGAAAATCACAGGCAAGAGAAGAAGCATAAACATTTGATTAACAACGTGCCAATGTTGGCAGGTATGATTTGCTGATCAGATTATTCTGCACCCTTCCATTGCTAAATTCTTGGACTTCTGCTTTCTACCTCCTGAAGTCTTTAACAAGACAATTAGGGCGAGGACAAAATCTAATATCCTCTTCACACATGGCAAGTTTTTCTTCAGTATCAGAGAATTGCATAATGCCATTAAGTTCATTCACTTTGTGATTTTGTAAGCTCTCTCTAAGCCATGTGGATACTACAGTCATCTAATCTGTTTACTTCTCTCCTAGTCTATATTGGCCCTGCCTGCTACAAAATGTGTTCTGGTCGAGGTCGATGCACCACTAATGGATGCAAGTAAGACGGAACCTCATTATTCTTCAAGATTTCTGAGTTTTATCTGCAGTATTGGCAACAAATTAAAACAGTTTTATTGACCCATTTTCGTTTGATTAACCTTCCCTTAGTCTCTCACCAGCACTGCACGTAGAAGAAAAAGAGATGTGTTTATTTCACTGGTACAGCACAGCAGGACTTCAGTGAACTTCCTAAAAACTAAAGTCAATGTAATCATCCTGAATTATTTCATATGTCACATTTGATGCATTAAAATGGTTCAGCAACCGGCTGAGCTAAAATCATGTAATAGTAATATTTACCAATATATTTCACACATGAGCAGGTCTCAGAAGTTAATCAGGTAGTTTGACATCCTAGTTTTCAACACTAGCACTGAATTCAAATTCACAAAGAAACTGTTCACTTTAAGAACCATAATAATTTAAATGAACCTGTGTCCTGTACCTTGCTCGATGCTAATTTTGGAAAAAGATTTTTTCATTACTCCAAATACTGCAGGTAATGCTGTGTTCACATGTTTACATCCCAGTTACCTCTGCTGTCAGCTTTCTGATGTGACTTTTCTGTTTGCTTCCAGGTGTGACCCCGGATTTTCTGGGCCTGGTTGTGATATGGCTTCCCAAACGTACCCCACTATCATTTCTGAGAGCTTTAGTAGCCCCCGGCTCTCCTCCTACCACAATTTCCACTCAATCCGCGGCGCAGAACTTGGTTTTGGTTGTGGCGTCCTCTCGAGTGGCAAGGCCCTGGTATTCAACAAAGAGGGAAGACGCGAGCTCGTTACTTACTTTCTTGACAGTACCTCAGCCAGGTAAAGGGCAAAGTAATTAATATGAATTAAAAGGGTGTCCAGAAAGTGTATCTTTAATCTGTATGATTTAGTCTTTGTATCACCAACAGAACAGTGACTGTTCACTAAGACTAGATCCATCTGACTTGGAATTCCTGTGGGATACGGTCCTCGCCTATTGTTAAACAGCTAGGAGACAGTGTAATGGTGTGGTAAACTGCACAATCTCTAAAGCCTATTTCATCAGCTAGCTGGTCGACTGAGGATCAAGCTGCTTTAGTCTAATCCCGAAAGTTAATGTATGGAAAGTCATTCAGTTTGTTTGAAAGCAAAATTTGCCATCCTCGTAAAATTTCCATCAATATCACATCAGTGAAAGAGAAGGACTGATTAATATCACAGAAGTCCTTTAGTTGAGAAACACGCACTGATGCTATAATACTGCTCTAGATATTCCTGTTCAGCAAACAATGGAGCCTTAGGGGCCTATTAAACATCAATACTTCCATTAAGCTCTCAAGTTGGTAAAAGGAACTGATTTAAGAATTATCTGCCAGTACATTTTCAGCTACAAAATTCAAAGCTGTCAAACTCAGTGCAAGTATATCTGAAATTTCTGGCCAGGCTATAGGCATCTGTAGATGCATTTTGAACAGTGCTACGATTTTTTAAAAATGTTATGCCTTAATTTGCAGTTTTTAACAGATGGAGATGACAAAATCCTTCAAAATAACAGGGCAGCAACAATTATTTCAAATCTGGAGAGTCATATCAAAGAAGAATGGAGTTTAGAGCAGAAAAGTATGGCATGATACGCTCATGCTAAAGGGAATTTGATCTAAACACATGTGTGGGTTTGTGATAAGATGCCATGATTTCTCTCTGCTGCAAGAGATGGCATGTGACAAGTCAATTTATTACATAGCTGGGTATTTTATAGGAACCACCACGTGGGTTATTTCCAAATGATTTTAGCCAAATGAAGTATTAGAGATATAGTAAGCTGAATTCATATCTGTCACGAGCAATGGAAAAGCTGCAATTAGGTTTACTAATCTAATTAATTTACTAATTTAACAACAACAATAGCACGACCTACAGGGAGGAGGTGGAAGAGCTTGAGGTCAAGTGCCAGGCAAATAACTTCTCCCTTAATCTGAAGAACTTGTACCACTCACACACCCCTTTACATTGGCGGCATAACAGTTTCAAACTCCTGCGAGAGCACATCAGACACAGCCTCCCATGGTCCCAGAACACATGCTACACGGTCAAGACGGCTCACCAATGCCTCAACTTTCTGAGGAGGCTGAAGAGAGCGGGACATTGTATATCCGTACTCACATAAGTCTGCAGATGCACGGTAGAGAGCATCCTAACAAGCTGTGTCACTGCTTGGTATGGAAACTGCACTGCGGCAGAATGGAAGGCTAAACAACAGGTAGTCAAAGCTGCCGAATGCATCACTGGCACTAGCCTACTAGCTATCAAAGACATAGACACTGAAAGGTGCCAGAAAAGGGCCAGTAACACCATGAAGGACCCCACACACCCTGCTCATGGACTGTTTGTCTCACTCCCATCAGGGAGTATCCATGCCAGGACCACCAGAATCAAAAACTTACTTTTCCCAAACTATAAGACTGATCAACACCTCCACCTACCAACTCCACCACAACTTTATTATTTCCCCTCAGCCACCTTCTATACAGCCTAGCCTCACTCTGTGGACATATAATCAATCTATGTATAAAAGCTATCTTATGTATTTATACTTGATTATGTATTTATATTTATTGTGTGTTTTTTTAATTATTACTATTGTGTTTTTTATGTTTGGTGTTTTTTTGTGTTGCATCAGATCTCGAGTAACAAGTATTTCGTTCTCACACTTGTGTACAGGAAATGACATTAAACAATCTTAAATCTTGAACCTTGAATCTTAAGTAGTGCAGGATGCATCATATCCAGAAGATGCCATGGCAATCGGTTACTAGGAAGAACTCAAGAAACAGACAGCTCCAGTTCCTTGGAACTGAGTCACAATCAGTCAGTTTATTTCGAGAACATGAGCAGACATTGTGTGAGAGAGATTCTTCTCCAGTTGAATCTGCATTCTCTGCCATTTTGACATTTTCTTGACAATACTGATAGTATGTAGACCATTTCTAGCTCAGTGTGTCTTCAGAAATAAATAGTTTTTTATGAGTACCAAAACCTGGCATCATTTGAAATAGAAATATAAAAATAACACGGGGAATATGAAACAAAATCAACTCGAATGCTTGAATTCTTCTTCAAGGAATAATCAACATTATGGTCTAGAAACTAATAAATGTCCTTGTACTAATAGCAAATTGTGGAATTCACAAAAAAAATTGCATGAAACAAAGAGTTAGGCCCCCTCGTCATTCCATCCAGCAGTAGGTCTGTAGCCCTTCAGACTTTTAACTCTTAACTTTTCAAGTGCATGTTCTGCAATGAGGACAGGCACAGGGTCAGCAACCTTAAATTCCTCAGTGTTATCATTTCAGAGGATCTGTCCTGAGCCCAGCACATAAATGCGATTATGAAGAAAGCATGGCAGCGTCTCTACTTCCTTAGAAGTTTGTGAAAATTCAGCATAGAATGGAAACACCAATGCCCTTGAATGGAAAATCCTACAAAAAGTCATGGAAATAGCCCAATCCATCGGAAGTAAAGCCCTCCACTCCATTGAGTACATCTACATGGAGCGCTGTCGCAGGAAAGCAGCATCCATCATCAAGGACTACCACCACTGAGATCATGTTCTCTTCCTGCTGCTGCCATCCATAAGAAGATACAGGAGCGTCAGGTCCCACACCATCAGGTTCAGGAACAGTTATTACCCCTCAACCATCAGGTTCCTAAACCAGAGGGGTTAACTTCATTCAACTTCACTTGCTCCATCACTGAACTGTTGGGCTATGGACTCACTTTCAAGGACTCTTCATCTCATGTTCTGGATATTTATTATTTATTTATTTATTATTATTTTTTTTTCTACTTCTGTATCTGTACATTGTTGTCATTTGCACATTGGTTGTTTGTCCGTCCTGTTGTGTACAGTCTTTCAATGATTCTATTGTGTTTCTTGTATTTATTGTATATGCCCACAAGAAAATGAATCTCAAGATTGTATATGGTGACATATATGTACTTTGATAATAAACTTACATTGTACTTTGTAATATGCTGGGTGGGAGGTCTTATTTCTGGGCTGTACAGCTGACTCTGCAAGTCCACATAGACAACTACTACAGTATTACCTTTCACTTCTCTGGGAAAGTTCCTCCTCCTACCCTTTCACTCATTGAATTCCGCATCCTATTCTCCTCTAATCCTTCTATATCCCCAAATTTTGATCCCTCTTTTCTAAAATACTTAGGTCCCTCATAATTTTAGATACTTCTTTACAGCCTCCTCTGCTCCAAAGAAAACAACCCCAGTACTTTCAGTCTCTCTTTGTAACTAAAATTTTCCAGTCCTGGCACTATTCCATTGTGACTGATGACAGTGCTCATTTGGAGTTGTATACTATTTCAGCATTACATCCTCCTTTTGCTTTCTTTATGTCGGTGAATAAATCGCTCTCTCCCTTTTGTTACTTTATTGACCTAAACTGCTGCTCGTAAGCATTTTTGTTCATCTTCGCTCTTCAATGCCCTCACACACTTATTGAGTATTCTCTTGTTGTATCGCCTCAAATGCATGATCTTGGGATTTTCTGGATTAGGTCCAGTTCACTAATTTTCTCCTTGGTGCATCCATTCCTTCCTGTAGTTGAGAATTTCCTCTTCACTATGAACCACATGGCTAACTGTTGTATCATTTACAATGTCCTTCTCACAACCCTTATATATCAATGGAAATCATTAATGCATGTTACACAAGACTAAGTATTAAGTAAATTCTATGAAAATTGTACTATCAAAGTTCAAAGTAAATTTATTATCAAAGTGCATATACCATATACAACCCCTGGGATTCGTTTTCTTGCGAGCAATCACAGTAAGTACAAGAATTACAGTAGAAACAATGAAAGACCACATCAACAGGACGGAGAAAGAACCAATGTGCAAAAGACAACAAATTGTGCAACTGCAAAAAGAAAGAAAATAATTAATAATAAGAAGTGATAAATACTGAGAATATGAGATGAAGAGTCCTTGAAAGTGAGTCCACAGTCTAACAGTTCAATGATGGGATGAGTGAAGTTATCCTCTCTGGTTCAAGAGCCTGATGGTTGAGGGGTAATAATTGTCCCAGAACCTGGTGGTGTGGTTTCTGAGGTGTTTGTGCCTTTTTCCTGATGACAGCAGTGTGGTGAACTACCGATACCTGTCTGGACACGCCCCCTGATGACTGCTCCTGTGGCTCCTCCCACAGACCCTTGTATAAAGGGGATGGAGGTCTGAGCCCGGCCTCTCAGTCTCCAGGATGTAGTATGGTGGTCACTCACTGCTTGTTCCTTCTTCCAGTCAATAAAAGCCGATACCTCGTTTTTACGTCTCAGAGTGAGTTATTGATGGTGCATCAAGCAGTGACAAGAAAGCAAGACCATCAAGCTGTCACCATACTTAATGATGGTGCCTATTTGTCAAGTTTTCAAAATTGAAGTTTAAAACAGTGAGGAGAGAATGAGATCTCCTCTGAAATAGAGAGTCATAGAACACTATAGCACAGAAGCAAGACCTTTGGCCCATCTATTCTGCGCCAAACTATTATTCTGCCAAGTGCTATCAATCTGTACCTGGATCTTTGCCCACCCATGTACCCCTCCAATCCATGTACCTCTCCAAATTTCTCTTAAATGTTGAAATCAAACCCACATGCACCACTTTTGCTGGCAGCTTGTTCCACATTCTCACCACTCCGAGTGAAGAAGATCCCCCTCATGTTCCCCTTAAGCGTTTCACCTTTCACCCTTAACCCATGACCTCTAGTACTAGTCTCACCCAATGTCAATGGAAATAAGCTCAAAGGGCAATTGCTTTTCATCAGTAATAATGCTACACTTTTAAGTGCAGTGATGCAACTGTAGGCTTTGTATGGATGAACTTATTTAAGGTTGTAAATATTTTGCCTTGTGGTGCTTTTGTTTCTGCAGATTCCTCCAGTTCACCCTTCGCCTGGGTAGTAAATACGTTCTGAGCACATGCAAGCCCCCAGACCAGCCAGGGGAAGGGGTTCTGCTGCACTTTTCTGCGGACAATGGAATTACATGGAATCTACTGCATCACTACTCCCACCGGAACTACCATGAGCCACGGTAAGTTAAGTCAAAGTCACCCACCAAATCTGTCAGTGACTTCACCAGCCACTTAGCTTTCACCATTACCTTCTCAAAGTGACATCTGGATGGGATTCGCAAAGAATGAATAAAAAGGAAACATTGGATAATTGTCTTTCATGACTTTGAGATGACTACGTCTGAATGGTGTCCCTGGGGCAGACAACCGAGAGCTGAATTTTATGGAGCGTAATTTTGCGATACAATTCAACTGGTAACATATTTAGTATATGTGTTACAATGTAAATTTATCTTTTTAACATCATTTTGATTAGTGCCACAAATGCAGTTGCTGACATTTGTGGTATCTTTATTCAAGGAAGCATTTCGTTTCCAGATACAAATGGCACTCCTTTACAAGTGTTACTTCAACAGAAAGACAACAGTGTGAATTTGGAAATAACGGTGTCCTTTAACAAATTTTGGACGTTTGATTTATTTTTGGCTTAGTCTCTCTGGGTGGGATTAAAAAGCAAGGATCCGAGCTAATTTTCCTCTTATAATCTGGCTTTGAAAGGGAAATGCTTGTCCTATGCTAACCTTCTTGATGGGATCAGTTTAGACTAGAAGTGGAATGTGTATGCTCACTGATGGGATAATTTTAATAATTCTTATAGTTTTTGTTTCTGCTGCATGAGTATTCACACTTAATATTAATTAAGTGTATTCCTCTGAATCTCGTGATGTTGGTTACAGGAGATGGAAGTGTTTGGTGTGATCTGAATGTTGGAAGCTGAGTCCTTTTGACTAACGCACTTGACTTGGCATTTGCCTGATTGGTAGTGTCACACTGAGGTAAAATATGGCAGTAAGAGGGAGAAATTAAATAATCATTTTGCAGTCTTTGGAAGACACTGCAAATTGCAGAAAGAAACCACATAATTTGTTAGTCTGTTTATTCAGAATCGTTATACCAACCGGGTAAGTTTAATCAGCATTACAGCATAATTTTCAAGTGTCCAATTGAGGGACATCTCTTCCTGAATATACTTCCGTTAACTGAAACCAGATTAACAATTCTTTCCTGTCCAAACTCTCGACGTGGCAGCTTTCATACAGTTAGATGAGGTGTCACACTGAGAAGAAATATGTGAACTGAAGGAGTTGATAATTATGAAATTCCTCAGCAAGAAGAAACCTTATTTCAATGTATTATTTTTGAAGCAATTAATAAGTATTGAATGTTGATCAGCTTAGCAGTGCTCTCTTCAAACATCTCTTAATAATTAACATGTTGCCATGGATGCAATGGAGATGAAAGCCAATTCCTATATGGAGCCTTCAGCAATGTTACAGTACTTCATTTCACTGTATTTAATTTTTTAAGGGATTCAGATGTGTGAAATAATTTTAGTTTAATTAAACAGAATTACAGATGTCTGAAGTATTTACCTAAAGCCTCTAAAATATCCCGAGAAGTCCAGCTTGCTGAACACCTCGAGCTTCCTTTGATGATTTTTCTTTTTCTAATTATGCATGCATGTCATTGACGAGTTGGAACAACCTCGAGTTGACAAACAGGACAGGATCTTTGCAGGCTGGAGCTGCCTGCTGGTCCAGTTCCCTGCCTTTGCCAAGTATCTCCACTGTTTGAGGTCTGTCCACGCCGCCTATTGTGACTAGAGTGGCAGCTGTGCCAGGTTTCATAACTGTTCCCAGCTGTGTCAAGACCCCCGATTTTGCCAAATGCCCTATTTTTGTGGTGTGTGCCACCTGTCTTTGTGACAGTGCTGCCAGCTGAATAAAGCACACCCTGAGTATGACGCTATCACTCACTCCTCCCTGTACTTGGGTATGCAGTTAACCCCTGAAAACCTTCCTGACTCCTTAATGTTAAATATCATCACAAACTTGCTTCCTCAATCCTCTCATTTTAGAAAATCTGAAGAAAAATTAAATTCTTGCCTGCTAAGTTTATTTTTATGTTCCTTCCATGGTAGTGTGACTTTAGTCTTGTTTCTACAGAAGATAAATTGTGTTCAGGTCACCTTCAATCTAAGAACCACTCTTAAGAACTTTACGCCAATTATTTTCCTACCACGCCATTGTTTGTTCAGATGAATTTTATTTGACTATGAAGGGTCAATGATCAAAGTGTAACTGGAAAGATGTAAAAACATATAAAATGTGATAGAATGATACTTCACTTCCTCAGATCGTGTACAGTTTGCCTTGCTATTGCCTCTATTCATTGTGTTAATCACATATGTTATGCACAAATATTTCTCTAATTTTGTGGTATAGCTTTTTCCTATCCATCACAGCCTCTCCAACACTGAACACTGGTGTGTAACTGCGCAGTGCTTGGTATTCTTGGTTTATGAGATCTTTGTAACCTCCAAATGTTAGGCGAACCATTAACTGTTTCAGGATCAGAATTGGGTTTATTATTGCTGACATATAATGTGAAATTTATTGTTTTGTGCCAGCAGTACACTGCAAAGGTATAAAAATCTATACATCATCAAAAGTAAATAAATAGTGCCAAAGAGAGGGATAATGAGGTTCTGTTCATGGGGCCATGGACCATTCAGAAATCAGATGATGGAGGGGCAGAAGCTGTTCCTAAATCATTGACACATATACCCTTTCCCTGATGGTAGTTCAGGGATGTGTGTTTAGCCCACTGCTCTACTCTCTATGACTGTGACTTTGTGGCTAGGCATAGCTCAAATACCATCTATAAATTTGCTGACAATACATCCATTGTTGGTAGAATCTCAGGTGGTGACGAGAGGGCGTACAGGAGTGAGATATGCCAACTAGTGGAGTGGTGCTGCCGCAACAACCTGACACTCAACGTCAGTAAGACGAAAGAGCTGATTGTCAACTTTAGAAAGGGTAAGACGAAGGACCACATACCAATCCTCATAGAAGGATCAGAAGTGGAGAGAGTGAGAAGTTTCAAGTTCCTGGGTGTCAAGATCTCTGAGAATCTAACCTGGTCCCAACATATCGATGCAGTTATAAAGGAGGCAAGACAGCGGCTATACTTCATTAGGAGTTTGAAGAGATTTGGTATGTCAACAAATACACTCAAAAACTTCTTTCTGCGTGGGGAGCATTCTGACAGGCTGCATCACTGTCTGGTGTGGAGGGGCTACTGCACAGGACCAAAAGAAGCTGCAGAGGGCTGTAAATTTAGCTGGCTCCATCTTGGGTACTAGCCTACGAAGTACCCAGGACAACTTCAAGGAGCAGTGTCTCAGAAAGGCAGCATCCATTATTAAAGACCTTCAGCATCCAAGACATGCCCTTTTCTCACTGTTACCATCAAGTAGGAGGTACAGAAGCCTGAAGGCACACAGTCAGTGATTCGGGAACAGCTTCTTCCCCTCTGCCATCCAATTCCTAACCCTTGGACACTACCTCACTTTTTAATATATATTATTTCTGGTGGGGACTGATGATGGATCTGGCTGAGTCTATGACCCTCTGCAGCCTCTTGCTATCTAGTGTACTGGGGGCTCCATACCAGGCTGCCATACAACCGGCCAGCCGCTCTCCACCATACTTCTTAGTGACATACCATACTCCTCAAACTCTTGCCAAAGTAGATCCATTGGTGTGCCTTCTTCATGAAGGCCCAGGATAGATCCTCTGAGGTGTTCATGTCTGGGAACTTGAAACTGCTCACAGCTGACCCCTCAATGTGTTTTCCTGACTTCTCTTTCTGAAGCCCACAATCACTTCCTCGGTCTTGCTGACGCTGATCGCGAGGTTGTTATTGTGACACCATTCAACCAGCTAACCTTTCTCACTCTGTTGGCCTCCTCATCACCATTCTGAGATTCTCTAACAACAGTGGTGTCATCGGTGAATTTATAGACCACAGAATCACGAGTGTAAAGCGAGTAGAGCAGCATCTTTGAGGAGCACCTGCATTGATAGTCAGTGAGGAGGAGATTATTTCCTATACACACTGACTGTAGTCTCCCAATAATGAAGCTGATGGTCCAGTTAAAGAGGAAAGTACAGAGGCCCATGGGTTGAACATTGGTTATTAGTTCTGTAGGGATGGTAGTGTTGAATGCCGAGCTGATGTGTATCTTGTGGTTGATAGGCGCTCCAAAGCAGAGCGGAGGACCAGTGGTATTGCATCTGCTGTAGATCTGCTGCAGCAGATGGCAAATTGCAGTCCTTCCTCAAGCAAGACCAACTCTAGCCACAACAAACTCTCAAAGCACTTCATTACAGTAGGTGTGCTACCAGGCACCTCATCCTGCTCTTTTAGGGCATCAGAATGATTACTTGCCTTTTAAAGCAGGTGGGATCCTACGCCCACAACATTGGGTGGGGGTGGGGGTTGAAAATGTCCTTGAAGACTCCGGTCAGGGTTTCCGTACCAGCCAGGTATGCCATCGGGTCTTTGTGCCTCGCGAGGGTTCACACTCTTGAAGGATGTTCGGATGTTGGCCTGCAAGACGGAGGCCATCGGGTTGCTGAATGCCGTGGGGATCATTCTCCCTTTTGAAGTGTGCATAAAAAGAATTGAGCTCGATGGCGAGTGAAGCCTCACTGCCATTTATGCTGTTGGGTTTCACCATATTGGACGTACTGGCACACAAACCTGCCACTCCTGTCGTGTATCTGATTCTGCCTCTAGCTTCACTCAGAGCTGACTTTTTGTGCTCACAATGGCCTTCCATAGGTCTTACCTGCACTTGCCACAGGTGCTGCCTGACCTGTGCTTTCCAACACATTTCCTTTTTATTTCAGATTTTCAGATTTTAGCTTTTTTGATAATTATGAAACAGGCGGTTTTTTTTAAACCGTTCATCAGTCAGCTGTGGCACACCTAGCAGCAAGTCAGACCCATGGGTCTCTGTCCTTTCCTAGAGAGTGAACACATGATCCAGGCTGACACCTCAGGGTAGGTGCTGAACAGTGGGATGGTGACAGACAAAATTATTACCCTCTCAAGTGGATGTTAAAAGTACTTTGTTTGGTTTAAAAGAATACAGGCTTGTTTACACAGAGTCTTGGCCATAATTTATGCCTCAACCAAGGTTCCCAGAACAGATTTATCTGATCATTCTATTTATGGGACACTAAAGTGAAAACATAAACTGAAATATTTCCTTAATTACCCTCTATTGGTTGCTCAGGGCATCCCGAGGATGTGAAAAGCATCAAAGTAAAACGAGCGTTTTTCACATCTCCTTATCCTTTATGAAAAGGGAATTCCTTGATCTTTAACATCTCTTAAATGTTGTTCATTTTCATAATTTCCCAAAAGCCCGCTCCCTCTTTTCTAACCACACACACACACACACACACACACACACACACACACACACACACACACACACACACACACACACACACACACACACACACACACACACACACACACACACACACACACACACACACACACACACACACATTCACAGCTGAGTTTCTTCTCATGAATTATTGAGGTATTGTCCAATAGAAATTCCTGACCAGCGTGGCTATGGCAACATTGCTTTTGCTTCATGCATTAATTTCAGTGAAAAAAATCCTTGAGTACACTATCAGATTACTGACAAAGCTATACAAATGTATACATTTACTGCATTATTGACCTAAATAGTTAAGTAACTCAGTTGATCCAATAGTAAAATACTCACATTATCTGATTTTCATCTTCCCATGTACACAGAAAGATTAAGGAACTCCAGCAAATGGTAGTATTGACATTGGTGTATGTTAACAAGAGATGCAATTGGTTGCTTCTGAATTTCCAATAAACCACGAATGACCAATGGTTAATATTTTGAAAAAGGATGCATTATAGGTCCTAAGCTTGAAAATTTTCCATTTACACCTCCTGAATTTATAAGGTCATGTGGGCAAATATTTCAAATATGACTTTAACAGGATTAGAATTACATTTTGCAAAGAGTGGATTTTTATATTGCTGTAATAGCACTAAGCTTTGTACATGGAACCAAAGAACAGCAAGCAGAATCCTGTACACCTACCACTTTGCTCCTGATTTTATATGCATTGGCAGAAAATTAGGCAGTCTGCATAATGAATATCCCACCCTTCCATGACGTACCCATATACCCAATATAACCAAGTCATTGGGTATATTTAGAGTTGTGGTTGATAGGTTTTGGATTAGTAAGGGATAATAAATCAGCTATAATTGAATGATGGAGAAGACTTGATGGGCTGAATGGCCTAACTCTGCTCCTATATCATGGTATGTGTCATCCATGTTGCAGAAGTGCCAGCCAGTGATCATCTTCAGCAAGATTGGGTCTAACCAGCTAGCCATAGCAATCAATGGAATTGTTCATTTCTTCACTCTCACTGTTACGCAATGGGTTGCCATTAACCAGAATCGCAACAGATTCAGCACAGGAATATTATGAGTTGGGCATCCTTCACTGAGTGATGTATCTCTGATATCTTTAAGACAGGAGCAAAGTGGAATACTCTTTACTTGCCTGGATGAGTGCAGTTCCAAAAAACCAGTTAAGCTTAATACTATTCAGGGCAAACCAGCTTGCTTATTTGACATCTGATGTGACACTACTACCACCATGACAACAGTGTCTGTTGTCTACAAAGTGCACTACAGTTACTTGGTCAGGTTTCTGCAACATTATCTTCCTAACCCCGTCTCTCCTAAACCCAGGAGCATGTATACTGAGAAGGACAAGTGCAGTGGATGGACAGGACCACCATCCACAGGTCTTATCTTCAATTCTCACACCATCCTGACTTGGCAAGGTACCTTCGTCACTGTTCTATCTAAACCCTGGAACTCACTACCCAACAGCTGGTAGGAGTATCTTCACTATGGCCCAAGAAAGTGGCTCACTACCAATTTACAAATTGGAAATGGAAAATGAACAAATATGAAAGAGATATGAACAACATATCACATTCACGTCACTTAAATTGCAGGCCATTGTGCTGAACCACGATACCAATGTCAGATAATGCAACATTAACCAGAAACCAGAAACCTAACTGGAGTAATCAAGAAAGTGCTATTGATGCAGAGAAGGTCAGAAGCTGGTTCTTCTGCAGGTTGTCTCAGCTCTGACTCCCAGCATTGACAAGATGATGAAATACAAACTTCTCTTGGACGAGTGCAGCTCTATTAACAGCATCTTCAAACTTGTGATCTTTTCTATCTCAATAGATGAAATTTGTAGTTACGTGGTAATATTACCAGTTGCAAATTCTAGATCTCACATCATCCTGACTTAAAGTATGTACCATTCCTTCAAAGTCCTGAATTCCATACCTACAGCTCTGCAGAAGTACCTTCCCCACTGGCTTGCACCTCTACCTTCATAACGACAATATGTTTGGACAATAAATACTGACACTACCAGTTGTGGCCATCTCCTGTGTCTGAATATGTATGTGCATTTCCTTTCATAATAAATAATCTATTTTGGGTTTCTAGTATGCAGCCCCCTTCAGGAGCTATAAATATAGCAAGTGATGTTCTAATCATAATTATAATTCTAGTTTATTGATTAGTATCATGAAGTTCAGCTTTATGGTGAAAAAATTCAGCTGTGAATTCACAAAGTAATAGGATTCTGAGATACGTTGGCCTTTAATGTGCTTTTCTACAAATTGTAGCATCATACACCATGAAAACAGGCCCTTCAACCCAAACTGGACCATGCCATCCAAGATGCCCATCCAATCTTGTCCCACTTGCACATGCTTAGCTTTATCACTCTAAACCCTTCTTATTAATGTACCTGTCTACCTGCCTTCTAAATGTGCCTCAACCACATTTCCACTGGCATCTTATTCCTCTGGGTGAAAAACTTACCCCTTAGATTCCCATTAAATCTCTCCCCTCTTACATAAACCTATTCCCTCCAGGTCTTGATTCCCCAACCATGGGAGAAAAGACTACGTATGGTCAACCATTCTATGATTTTCATGATTTTTTGCACCTTTATAAGATCACCCCCTTATCCTCCTACATCCCAATGAAGTCCTGGCCTGCTCAATCTATCTCTAGATTCAATACTTTGAATTCTGGCAACATCCTCATAAATATTTTTGCACTTTTTCCAGCTTATCAACATCTGTCTTATAACAGGATGACTAAAACTAAACACAATATTCCAAATATTCCAAACAAAATCTCCCACTGTATATGGCCTTCATAGACCTTACAAAAGCAGTTGACTCTGTAAATTGCCCTACCCTTTGGCAGGTACTGTCCAAAATTGGGTGCCCAGAGAAATACCTCAAGATCCTGCAGCTCTCACACAATGACAGGAGTGCAACAGTCATCAGCAACTGTGGCTCTGAGACAGCACCTTTTAAGGTTGAGACTGGGGTCAAACAGGGGTGCATCATTGCCCCAACTCCGTCTGCCATTTTCATTGCAACCATTCTTCAACTCACAGGCAAGACTTCTCACAAAGAGTCCAGATTCTCTATCGGACAGACAGAGTAACCTACACCGATTCAAGAGAAAGAGCAAGGAGTCAACTGCTTTCAACACAGAGCTCCATAAAAATGCCATCATAGCTCACTCTACAGTGCACAATGGAAGCTTTTGCCAGAGCATATAAGCTCCTGGGACTTGATCAAGAAAACCCAAGTCCTGCACCAACCTGCTCCAGATCAAGTTCTTAAATTTCCAACCATCCAAATTAACAACATCCCTCTGGAGAACACTGATCATTTCCCATATCTTGGCAGCCTTCTTTCTTCAAGAGCCAACATTGACCTTGAAGTAAATTGCAGAATAGACAGTGTGGGTAGAGATTTTGCCAGGCCGAGAAAGAGGGTTTTTGAAGATTGGGATATCAAGACCAACACTAAGCTTCTGGTCTATAAAGCTATAGTCCTCCCCTCCTTGCTATGTGGAGCAGAGTCATGGACAACATATAGCCGATACATAAAATCCCTCGAAACTTACAATCAAAGATGCCTCCGAAAGATTCTGAGAGTTAGCTGGAAGAACAGGCGAACTAACTCCGGCATCCTGGAGGAAGTTAACATTAATCCATAGCCACAATCGTGACTCAACAACAATTGCGACGGTTTGGCCACAGCATCCATATGCCTGAACCCGCTTCCCTAAACAGCTCCTGTTCGGCCACTCAAGGATGCAAAGTGCACTCCTGGCAGGCAGAAAAAGAGGTTCAAGGGCAATATCAAAACCCACTTGAGGAAGTGCTTCATCAACCTGAACAGATGGGAGAAATTAGCACAGGATAGGGAAGGCTGGAGAAGGACTGTTTGTGAGCTCGAAGAAAACCTCCACTGTGCCGCTGAGACTAAGCAGCTTCGATGTAAGGAGAGACTGGGAAAGGCCCAACCAGCTACATCCAGCACGGTCTCAGTGACCTACACCTGCCAACACTGCAACAGGACTTGTGGATCACGGATCAGCCTCTTTGGTCATGTCAAGACCCACAAGTGACCAGATCAACCACCAGGAGAAGAATCATACTCATATCATATGAGTGGTCACTGCTGATGATGATGTGTAGCATTATTAGAATTACAAGAAACACCTTATTCGAAGTACTCCATTATGCTAAATGCCTTACTGGTGTTATTTTAAATAAAGGAACGCTTGTACTCTTCATTCTTGCTCTTCTCAAATTTTAATTTTGTTTTCTTCAACCGAGTGTTCATTGCTAACAATGCTCTTCCATGCTTGCATTAGATACCTCAATCTGTATGTTCCTGAAGATTACATTCTAAATATAATTATAGGAAACATTGATATAATAATGATGGCCATTGGAAATTATTGACAGTTTTGTATACTAAAATTAGATTGAAATAAATTGAAAGGAGATGAAAGCCATCATGTTATTCACCATTTTCACCTACAGCAGATCATTTATACAGTATAATAGCAGTAACCAGCACGTCTGCCAAGAAACCCACATGCTTCCCTAACCTGACAGGTGCAGAACTGGGTGGGAACATGATCGTTGATTTACGTAGTTAATCATGGTGATAGAATTAATTTTTCCTATGATAATATGTCCTCTCCAATGCTCCATATGTCAAAAATGCAATATTATTTGTCATCTGAGGTTTAAAGCTTTCCTTGACAGGAGTAGATATGAGCATATTGCATACACACCAAGTTCTAAATATAGAATTGAGTCATATTATCAATTCGAGAAAACTAGCAATTGTAAGGAAGTGATTCTATGAATACTTAAGCATTTTTAGGTAAACTGATGGCTTTAGTCCATACAGTGAACTAAGTAGGAAGGGAGACAATATTTTCTTATTTGTTATTTTAGGAATATAAAAGTGCCTTCAAAATTTATTTTTCTCTGCAAAAAAACTTTGCTTTCTGTTTAGTGTATTAAAGATATGAAATTGTTGGCGATTGGAACAAATGAAAGGCTTGGTTCATTCATTTGATTTCCATCATTCACTGTTTAAAGTAGGTCATGATTTTTTTAAAATTATAGCTTCCCTACTGTATTAAAAAGTAAATGGCCTCAGAATTTTGATAATGTTGCCAGCAACAGTTTGTGGATTGAAGCACTGAATTTGTATGCAAACATACAGAAATTATTTTTATTTTAGGATTTGAAATATGTTGCACTTCATCTTAATATTACACTTTAACCATTGCACGTTCTTCAGACCCTTCTTATTTGTACTGAAAATGAAGTGATTTTCATTTTTTTGCAGCAAAGTCACAGTTTGAACTGTAAATGAATGTCAACCAATTGCTCTAATAACATACAAAGACTGAACTTTATACAAGATCATCCAAACCTCATAAAAGCTTTACTGTTTGAATTGTTTCATTTTCATGATGGATATCTACCTGTTGTTGAGTAGAGAGAATGTGATCTCAAAATGTTTTTCCAAAAAATTTTGTTGCAACATTGTATTCATAACTTGGTGAACTGGTAAATTGATTTATTATTGTCACATGTAGCATGGTACAGTGAAAAATTAGTTTTGCATAATGTTCATACTTAATAGTTTATTGAGGTAGTCCAGGGTAAACTAATAATCGAGGTTAGAATGAAGTATTAGTTATTGAGAAACTGCAGTGCAGGTAGAAAATACGGTACAAAGTTATAATGATGGAGTTCAATCTAGAGGTAGATGGAGTTCAACCTAGGTAAGTTTGAGGTGGTTCATTTTGGTAGGTCAAGTATGATGGCAGAATATAATATTAATGGTAAAACTCTTGCCAGTGTGGAGGATCAGAGGGATCTTGGGGTCCAAGTCCATAGGACACTCAAAGCAGCTGTGCAGGTTGACTCTGTGGTTAAGAAGGCATACAGTGTATTGGCCATCATCAATCATGGAACTGAATTTAGGAGCCAAGAGGTAATGTTGCAGCTATATAGGACCCTGGTCAGAACCCACTTGGAGTAGTGTGCTCAGTTCTGGTCGCCTCACTACAGGAAGGATGTGGAAACCATAGAAAGAGTACAGAGGAGATTTACAAGGATATTGCCTGGATGGGAGAGCATGCCTTATGAAAACAGGTTGAGTGAACTCGGCCTTTTCTCCTTGGAGCGACAGAGGATGAGAGGTGACCTGATAGAGGTGTATAAGATGATGAGAGGCTTTGATTGTGTGGATAGTCAGAGGCTTTTTCCCAGGGCTGAAATGGTTGCCACAAGAGGACACAGGTTTAAGGTGCTGGGGAGTAGTTACAGGGGAGATGTCAGGGGTAATTTTTTACTCAGAGATTAGTGAGTGCGTGGAATGGGCTGCTGGCAACGGTGGTGGAGGCAGATACAATAGGGTCTTTTAAGAGACTTTTAGATAGGTACATGGAACTCAGAAAAATAGAGGGCTATGGGGGTGTCTAGTAATTTCTAAGGTAGGGACACGTTGGGCACAGCTTTGTGGGCCGAAGGGCCTGTATTGTGCTGTAGGTTTTCTATGTTTCTTTGAGGTAGATTGAGGTTAAGAGGTCATCTTATCACCATTCGGTAGTTCTATAACAGCAAGGTAGTAGCTATGAGTAGCTGTCCTTGAGCCTGGTGGTACGAGCTGTCATGCTTTTTGTATCTTCTGCCTGATGAGAGGGGGAGAAGAGACAATGTTTGGGGTGAGTGGGGTCTTTGATAATACTGGCTGCTTTACAGAGGCAGCAAGAAGCGTTTCTGTAATGTTTTGAAATAATTGGGGTTTAAAAGGTCAATCCACTGCTCAAGTGTGTGCAATGATTGGTTTTATATTTTATCATCTTCTGTACATACTCCAAGTATTAAGGAATGATTAGCGGATCACAGTGTACAGAAATTTCACACCCTGCTGTTCTCTCCATCGTAGAATCATCTCTGTGCAGCTTCCACAGAATGCACGGCAACTAGGCATCCAGTTCCGCTGGTGGCAGCCTTATCACTCTGGGCTGAATGAGGATGTCTGGGCTATTGATGAAATCAGTATGACTTCAGTCTTGTACAACAGCATTAGTCTCAACTTCAGCAATTTAGTGGATGTCACTCAGTCTCTGGGCTTCTATCTTGGAAATGTCCAACCTTACTGTAACCACGACTGGACACTCAGGTAAGACGACCTCAGTTTCATTTGCCATGCTGTGTTAAAGCTATGTTTGGAAAGCAAGAATGTATTTTACAAAATTAAAATGCTACTGTTTCTAATTGCACATCTGCTTTTCCAATGTATAAAAGCATTAAGTTCAAATAATATAGAATCAGTCAATGTACAGTATTAAGAACCTAAAAACCTCCACTTTAAATGTACCCAATGCCTTGACCTCCACAACTATCTGTGGCAATGAATTCCACAAATTCACTATACTCTGGCTTAAGAAGTTCCTCCTCATCTCTGTTCTGAAGAACATCCTTCCATTCTGAGATCTTCCTTCTTGTCTTAGACTCTCCCATTCTTGGAGAATCCTCTCCATGTCCACTCTATCCAGGCTTTTCAATATTCAGTAAGTATAATGAGATGTCTCCCCTTCTTCTTCTTCTAAACTCCAGTGAGTGCAGGTCCAGAGCCATCATGACACACCCCATACATTAACCCTTTCTTTCCTGGGATCATTCTCATAAACCATCTCCAATGCCGTTACTTCCTTCCTTGAATGCCCACCTTGTAACATGTTTAATCTGCCCACAAGTAGCAGCAGGAAACATTCTTTACAGATAATACTGCTGGGAATTCTGTGACACTTTAAATCTTTACAAGCTTTGGCTGGGTCGCCAAAAAGATAGGTAATCAAGAAGGCCAAGTTGTTGGAAATATGTTCTAAAGTCTTTACTTTGTCTCTCTGTTAGATTTTTTTTTGCTAACTCTTCCTTATTGTATTGAGAGTGCTACATAAATACATATAGTTGTTGTATGGAGCAAGAGTGAGGTCTACAAACTGAAACCATCTGGAGTAGGGTTTCCATGACAGAATATTACACAGGATTGGGAAGTGAACTGGGATTGACAGAATCTGAGGATCAGTGGGAGGTGTTTTCAGAGACAGTCAATGTTAGAAGTGCTAATGTATTTCTATTGCCTGAGGGAAGATGGCCACTGGCAATGTTATTGAATATTTAATTGAGAAAAGTTTGCTGAAAGTTGATTTGAGAGGCAATCAAAGCATCAAATAAGTTCTAGAAAGGAATTTAGTTATATAATGGCTAGAAAAAAGCACATCAAATTTTGTTCTTTATTGATCAGATGAAATCAAATCCAATTAAAACTAAATAACTTCATTATGCATTATTGCTTTAATCAAGAGTTCAATGTTCTGAAATTCAGTACCATGCTTACCTGAGCAACACACACAATATGCTGGAGGAACTCAGCAGCCCCGGCACCATCTATGGAAATGAGTACAGGCGACATTTTGGGCTGGAACCCTTCAGCAGGACTGGAGAGAAAAAGTTGAGGAGTAGATTTAAAAGTTGGGGGGTGGGTAGAGAGAAACACAAGGTGTGAGGTGAAACCTGAAGGGGGAGGGGATTGATGCACCATCAATAACTCTTGGAGACGGGAGGCGAACGATAGGCTTTTATTAGCAACAAAGTGGAGCACGACATCTTGGAGACTGAGGGGGAAGCAGTGCCTCCAATTGCCTTTATACAGGGGTCTGTGGGAGGAACCACAGGAGCAGTCAGCAGAGGGGCGTGTCCAGACAGGTATACATAGTTTACCACAGGGATGAAGTAAAGAGCTGGGAAGTTGATTGGTGAAAGAAACAGAAGGCCATAGAAGAAAGAAAAGGGGGGGAGGAGGACCAGAGGGAGGCAATGGGCAGGCAAGGAGATAAGGTGAGAAAGGGAAAAGGGGATGGGAAATGGTGAAGGAAAGGGGGCAGTGGGGGGCATTACTGGAAGTTTGAGAAATCGATATTCATGTCGTCAGGTTGGAGGCTATTCAAACAGAATATAAGGTTTTGTTCCTCCAACCTAAGTGTGGCCTCATCATGACAGTGGAGGAGGCCATGGATAGACATATCGGAATGGGAATGGGAAGTGGAATTAAAATGGGTGGCCACTGGGAGTGGCGAGTGGAGTGTAGGTGCTTGGTGAAGCGATTTCCCAATCTACATTGGGTCTCACCGATATACTTCCCCCCTCCCCCCCACCTTCTAGGTCTAGCTCCTTCCCCCTTCCTTTCCAGTCCTGATGAAGGGATTTGGCACAGAACTGTTTACTCTTTTCCACTCATGCTGCCTGGCCTGCTGAGCTCCTCCAACTGTGTGTGTGTGTGTGTGTGTGTGTGTGTGTGTGTGTGTGTGTGTGTGTGTGTGTGTGTGTGTGTGTGTGTGTGTGTGTGTGTGTGTGTGTGTGTGTGTGTGTGTGTGTGTGTGTGTGTGTGTGTGTGTGTTGGATTTCCAGTATCTGCAGATTTTCTTGTGTTTGTGAAACAGGGACAAATGACAGCCACCTCCTGATCAGCAGATCTAAGGATTCTAATGCTATTTACTGACCTAGATTCTAAACATGACGAGCATTAAGCTGATAATGCACTGTACAATCTTTTAGGTCTGTCATATCCAGAGCATCCATCATGAAAGAGACCATTAAATCCTGCCAAAGATCAAAAGCTCTTATTTTTATCAATTAATGTCATTGTGTATCCACTGGACAAATCCAATTTTTCTGTCTCTACGGAAAGGTGTTTCTCCCTCCGATGCAGCTCCCCAATAGCCACCCTGGACTTTCCTGAGAGCTGGTGTACAGTTTTGGGGAGCTCCAGATGAGTGGATTTCACCACTGTATTATCCCATGTTATTTGAAGTTTGCTTCTGTTCCAATATATGACGTAGGCACTGTGGTGAGTGAACTTCTAATCTCTGAACTAGCCAGATTGGGATTGCTTCAGCTAATAGTGGAAAGAAGATTAAGGGAAAACCTACTGTATTTCTGCATTTTTCATCTTGTAAAGCACAATCAAACTGATACAAGTGACATTTAATAGCAAATACACACACAGTGCTGGAGGAACTCAGCAGGTCAGGCAGCAGCTATGGAAATGAGTAAACAGTCGACCTTTAGGGTCGAGACCCTTCTTCAGGACTGAGAAGGAAGGGTGAAGATGGCAGAATAAAAAGGTGGGCAGAGGGGAAGGAGGACAGGCTGGGAGGAGATAGGTGAAGCAAGGTGGGTGGGAAAGGTCAAGGTCTGGAGAAGGAGGAATCTGGACCACAGAGTGAGGTGTTGCTTCACCTGGAAGGACTGTTTGTGGCCCCGAATGGAGGTGAGGGAGGAGGTGAATGGGCAGGAGAAGCACTTAGGCCGCTTGCAGGGGTTAGTGCTGGGAGGGACGAATAGACATGGGAATCTCCACTTGTGCCAAGTTGAGGCAACCCTCAGGGTGGAGGAGCAACACCTCATATTCTATCTGGGTAGCCTTGAACCTGAAGGCATGAATATTGATTTTTCCTTCTGGTAAACAAATTCCACCCCCTGTCCCCCCACACGCCCCTTCCTCTATTCCCCACTCTAAATTTTATCTCTTCTCACCTGCCAATTATTTCCCCTGGGTCCCTTCCTCCTTCCCTTTCTCCTGTGGTCCATTCTCCTCTCCTGTCAGATTCCTTCTTCTCCAGCATTTGACCTTTCCCACCCAGCTGGCTTCCATATCACCTGTTAGCTAGCATCCTTCCCCTCCCCCCACCTCTTTATTCTGGTATCTTTCCTCTTCCTTCTGAGTCCTGAAGAAGGGTCTCGGCCTGAAATGTCTACTATTTTTATTAATTTCCCTAGATGCTGCCTGACCTGTTCAGTTCCCCCAACATTTTGTGTGTGTTGCTTTGGATTTCCAGCATCTGCAGACTTCCTCATGTTTAAGAGCAAAAACATTTGCCTCACCTACCTTGCCTTCGCATCCACCACATAATTCTCAGAAACTTCTGCCACCTCCCAATGGGATCCCACCACCAAGCACATCTTTCCCTCCCTCCCCACTTTCTGCTTTCTGCAGGGATCACTCCCTACATGACTCCCTTGTCCATTCGTCCCCACCCCCACTGATCTCCCTCCTGGTACTTACCCTTGCAAGCGGAACAAGTGCTACACCTGCCCCTCCACCTCCTCCCTTATTACCATTCAGGGCCCCACATAGTCCTTCCAGGTGAGGCGACATTTCGCCTGTGAGTCTGTTGGGGTCACCTACTGTAATTGGTGCTCCCGGTGTGGCCTCCTGTATATCGGTGAGACCCGACATAGATTGGGAGACCGCTTCACCGAGCACCTAAGCTCCCAGAAAAGCGGGATCTCCCAGCGGCCACCTATTTTAATTCCACTTCCCATTCCCGTTCCAATATGTTTATCTATGGCCTCCTCCACTGTTGTAATGAGGCCACGCTTATAAGCTGTTGGAGGAACAACACCTTATACTCCGTTTGGGTTGCCTCCAACTTGATGGCATGAACATCAATTTCTCAAACTTCCAGTAATGCCTCCCACCCATTCCCCCCACTCCCCCAATGATCTCATTGCCTGTCCATCACCTCCATCTGGTGCCCCTCCCCCCCTTCTTTCTTCCATGGCCTTCCCTGCTCTTTACTTCATCCCCTCTCCCTTCAGGTTTCATCTATCACCTTGTGTTTCTCTCTCCCCTCCCCTCACCTTTTAAATCTACTCCTCAGCTTTTTATCTCCTGTCCTGCCGAAGGGCTTCGGCTCGAAACGTCGACTGTACTCTTTTCCATTGATGCTGCCTGGCCTTCTGAGCTCCTCCAGCATTTTGTTTGTATTTTAAGCTATTTGTATGGTTTTTAGAAAAGTTGAATGTATTCCACGGGATTTACTTGTATACATTTGAAATTAATCAATGCATAAAAATTGTATATTTTGAACATTGAAAAAGGAGAGTCTGCAGTAATTAAGGCCCTTCCGAAGCTACAATATAGTAGAAATTGTGCAATCTGCAACATCAGGGAGCAACTGACTTGCTCCTGCTTCCTGGTTGTCTGGCCTCCGTCTGATCTAGTCCTGGAGGTTGCTGTCTGTCCTGCTAATTCCAGACACACCTCTTCCTGCAGAAAACCCCAATCCCACCCTTGAATTTGAACAACTCACTGAAGTGCACTAAGGAACATACATTGAAAAAAATAGTTTCTCAGGTAAAACACATGATTGCATGGATGATTTAAATATTATAAAATAGTTTTAAACTGTTAATGTAATTTTCTCCTCATAAACACATATACCTACTTGCTTCTCTGACTTGCAACATTGATAAAAGGAATTAGATTTCTGAAATGTTGATACCTTGTTCAACTTAAATGCAATTTTTTCAAAGTTTATTCCACAGTTTAAATCAGGGGTTCCCATCCTTTTTTATGTCATGGACCAATACCATTAAGCAAGGGGTCCATGGACCCTAGCTTGGGAACCCCCGGTTTAAATGAATGTTGCAAAGGATTTATTTTTTAATGTACAATTGAATGCAGGGAAGCTTTGTCAAGAATCAAAAAACCAGTCACCCTTCCAGAGTTTCCCTGATCAGTTTATGTCTCAAAATAGACGCAAAGGAGAAGGGAGTTTACCAAGAGTATTTCTTCTTGAGAATAGGTGTCAGTACCCAGAATCTAAATTGGCTATAGTTTTGTTTTTTTTGACAATGCATCAAAGGATATTATGTAGAACTTGACTCTTACCTAATTCTATCTATAGGAAGACATAATATCCTCATTGCACATTCCTTACCCTTTCTAACTTCCAAAATAATGTGTCATTATATTCTGTAACAACCCAGTAAAATAGAAACATGCTCTTCATAACAACACACAAAATGTTGGAGGAACTCAGCAAGACAGGCAGCATCAATGGAGAGGAATAAACAGTCAATGTTTCAGCCTGAGACCTTTCATGAAAGGTCTCGGCTTGAGAAGTCAACTGTTTATTCCCCTTCATTGATGCCACCTGCTTTGCAGAGTTCCTTCCAACATTTTCTATGTGTTACTCAAGATTTCAGCATTTGCAGAATCTCTTGTTGTTTATGATCTTCATAAACTCTGTATGATTAACAGAGGAGAGAAATGCTTGAGTTTCTCTTGCTGGAGGGAATTTTTGCCATGCTAATATTAATTTCTTAACCTATGCTTTTAGAACTAGCTTCAAGGAAAAGACACATCAAGAGGTTAATATGAAGGATGATGAAACTGGTGGTACTGCATTGAATTTGGCTGATGACCTTCATAGCCCTTGCCAGCCATTACCCCATGGGAAATCTCCAGACCAATTCACACTATCTAACTGATTAGTAGTTAAATTAATTAATGCCAGCTGATCTCAGCTGGGCTTCCATTTGGTTTGCTCTTGGCAAATCCAGTACAACGGGCTAGGTGCAATGTTCCTGTTGTCGCAGGGGAGTGATTGACAATGTTTTCTTCTTTGCATGAAACTTGGGCTGGGTAATTTATCATTCAGCACAAAACTAGTCCCCAGCTCATTTTCTACAGCAGGTGAAACGTGTCTAATCATGTGTAATGTTTCCATCAGTCACTTTCTTTTACCAAATACGAACCCATAAATTTGGAGGCGGTTAAAATGCTCATAAATTATTTAAATTTTAAACAAGTGATTAAATTATGGACTTACTTTAGACAACAAAATCATAACAGAAGTAATTACAAGCTTCTAGCAAAGCAGGTAACTCACACAAGGTCAAATTTACTGTTAACATGCACTCTGTCAAAATTAAAACCCTCTTTGCTATTTGGTATTTATCATAAATAATTATTTTGTAATAATTTATTCATTTTTAAATCACACCATCTTTGGCTTATGACTGAATTAAGGAATTATTTAAATTCAAGAACATAGAATGGTTTGAAAAAGGCACACGGAAAAAAAATTTTTGCTGTGATATTTTTTACCTGTAATGAAAATGGATGAAAACTAATTTCATATTTATAAAATAAATGATGTGCAGGCCTGAACTTGCCTTGAATAGTGGGAATTCAGAATGGGAGATGTATTGTTGCACCCACTGCATCTTGGTTCATAGTCTTTTCAGTCATAGAGAAGTACAGCTCAGAAACAAGCCCTTCAGCCCATCTAGTCCATGCCAAGCCACCTAGCCCTACTCCCATCAACCTGCACTGGGACCACAGCCCTCCTTACCCCTACCATCCATGTACCTCTTCAAATTTCTCTTAAACTTTGAAATTGTGCTCGCACGTTCCACTTGTGCTGGCAGCTTGTTCTACACTCTCATGACCTTCTGAGTGAAAAAGTTTCCCCTCATGTTCCTCTTAAACATCTCACCTTTCACCCCTAGCCCATGAGCTTTGGTTGTAGTCCCACCCAACCTCAGTGGAAAAAACCTGTTTGCGTTTACACTATCTATCCCCCTCATAATTTTGTATACCTCTATCAAATCTTCTCTCAATCTTCTACATTCTAAAAAAATACAGTCTGAACCTATTCAATCTTTTCTTAAAACGCAAGTCCTCCAGATCCTGTAAATTTTCTCTGCACTCTTTCAACCTTGTTTACA